>NW_011494957.1:118948-122403 GCF_000754665.1 Bison bison bison | reverse complement strand
ATATCTGGGCTTCTAATTGTGGTTGACTACAAGAGAAACACACACACACACACACACCCGCCCCCCCGCCCCCGCCCCCGCTTTTACATGAACTGGAAGAGAGTTAAAATTTGCAAGTTGCTCTCACTTTATTCTCTAATCATTTGCAAAGCATAAACTGTTTTGTTATAACTCTGGGGCAGGGGGTCGGGAGGAGAGAGTTGAAGAGGAGAAATAAATGCAACTCTTTTTTTTTCTCAAAGAAAGAAAATATATTAAAATTTATACACTGAAATGATTTTCATCTTCTTATTCTATTTATGGTAAAAAAAAACCCCATCATTTCTTTCTTGAATTAAGTGTGGACAACAGTGATATCTTAGAGCCATCCAATGTACTTGAAAATTTAGGAAGATGACCTGAACACAAACTTCCCATATCTCTTTAGGGGAGTCATTCTATGTGCCCTATAAAGTTTTCCTAGCTGGGGCATACATTTCACACACACAGACTACACAGAATAAAGTTTGTTTTAACCACTACATTCAACTGAATCATAATGCCATACTCTCCTGTTTTTACAGCTGTCTGATGTTATGAGACCTTTCTTTACCTGCTGATCTGACAAAAAGAACCCAAATTCAGAGGATATCTGCTGCTGCTAAGTTGCTTCAGTCATGTCCAACTCTGTGCAACCCCATAGATGGCTGCCTACCAGGCTCCCCCGTCCATGGGATTTTCCAGGCAAGAGTACTGGAGTGCGTTGCCATTACCTTCTCCGCAGAGGCCATCAACCATGGCTTTAAGTTTACTGGGAGTTTTGCTTCCAGGCAGAAGTATGCCTTCTTAGGGAACAAGAACTTCTAGACCTAGAACCTAAAGTAGCAGAGATGGACACATAAACTTCCCCAAGTGAGTCGCTGGGAGAGACCTCTCTTCCTTCCACCTCTTGGTCTCAACCTGAGAACAGCTCTTCTTCCTCCTGAAGTGTCAGCTCCCAACTGGCCCCTCAGCAATGCCTTCAACAGGCTGTTCTGCAACTTCCTAGTCTCCTGGCTGGTGCAGCAGGTGGTAGGAATACTGGAAGCCTGGCCTAGGTCTTTCTCGATCTGCTTTATCCCCTTCTGCCCCCTGACCGCTTTATAATAAAATATCCGTGAAGCTCAGTCTTTGATTTATTTAGCTATTGTGTTGCTCAGTTGCTCAGTCATGTCTAACTCTTTGAGACCCCATGGATTGCAGCACACCAGTCTTCCCTGTCCTTTGCCATCTCCTGGAGTTTGCTCAAACTCATGTCCATTGAGTCAGTGATGCCATCCAACCATCTCATGTTTTGTTTTCCCCTTCTCCTCCTGCCTTCAATCTTTCCCAGGATCAGGGTCTTTTCAGAGTTAGCTTTTCCCATCAAGTAGCCAAAGTATTGGAGATTCAGCATCAGTCCTTCTAATGAATAATAGTCAGGACTGATTTCCTTTATGATTGACTGGTTTGATCTCCTTGCAGTCCAAGGCAATCTCAAGAATCTTCTCTAACACCATAGTTCAAAACCATCAATTCTTTGTCATTCAGCCTTCCTTATGGTCCAGCTCTCACATCCATACATGACTACTGGAAAAACCATCAGATCAGATCAGTCGCTCAGTCGTGTCCAACTCTTTGCGACCCCATGAATCCCAGCATGCCAGGCCTCTCTGTCCATCACCAACTCCCGGAGTTCACTCAAACTCACGTCCATCAAGTCAGTGATGCCATCCAGCCATCTCATCCTCTGTCGTCCCCTTCTCCTCCTGCCCCCAATCCCTCCCAGCATCAGAGTCTTTTCCAATGAGTCAACTCTTCGCATAAGATGGCCAAAGTACTGGAGTTTCAGCTTTAGCATCATTCCTTCCAAAGAAATCCCAGGGCTGATCTCCTTCAGAATGGACTGGTTGGATCTCCTTGCAGTCCAAGGGACTCTCAAGAGTCTACTCCAACACCACAGTTCAAAAGCATCAATTCTTCAGCGCTCAGCCTTCTTCACAGTCCAACTCTCACATCCATACATGACCACAGGAAAAACCATAGCCTTGAGAAAAACCATAGCTTTGACTAAATGGACCTTTGTTGGTAAAGTAATGTCTCTGCTTTTTAATGCGCTGTCTAGGTTTGTCATAACTTTTCTTCCAAGTAGCAAGCATCTTTTAATTTCGTGGCTGCAGTCACCATCTGCAGTGAGTTTGGAGCCCAGGAAAATAAAATCTGTCACTGTTTCCACTGTTTCCCCATCTATTTGCCATGAAGTGAAGGAACAAGATGCCATGATCTTCGTTTTTTGAATGTTGAGTTTTAAGCCAGACTTTTCACTCTCCTCTTTCACTTTTATCAAGAGGCTCTTTAGTTTCTCTTCACTTTCTTCCATAAGGGTGGTGTCATCTGCATATTTGAGATTATTAATATTTCTCCCAGGACATCCAGTCTCATGGTTTAATATGCCATGTGCTGTGCTTAGTCACTCACTCATGTCTGATTCTTTGTGACCCCATGGACTGTAGCCCGCCAGGCCCCTCTGTCCATGGGATTTCTCCAGGCAAAAATACTGGAGTGGGTTGCTTTGCCCTCCTCCAGGGGATCTTCCCAACCCAGGGATTGAACCCAGGTCTCCTGTATTGCAGACAGATTCTTTACTGTCTGAGCCACCAGAGAAGCCCTAATATACCATATTCTCTTTCAAAATCCCATTTCTAGCTTAGACCTTTGCCCTGAAATTTATATACATATATCTAGGGTTATATTGGAGAAGGCAATGGCACCCCACTCCAGTACTCTTTCCTGGCAAATCCCATGGACGGAGAAGCCTGGTAGACTGCAGTCCATGGGGTCTCTAAGAGTCGGACACGACTGAGCGACTTCCCTTTCACTTTTCACTTTCATGCATTGGAGAAGGAAATGGAAACCCACTCCAGTGTTCTTCCTGGAGAATCCCAGGGACGGGGGAGCCTGGTGGGCTGTCGTCTATGGGGTCACACAGAGTCGGACATGACTGAAATGACTTAGCAACAACAAAGGCTCCTCTGTCCATGGGGATTCTCCAGGCAAGAATACTGGTATGGGCTGCTGTGCCATCCTCCAGGGGATCTTTCCACCACCATCAACTGAACACCAGAAAAGACCTGATTCTCCCATCTAAGTTAACAATAATATTCTTCCAAGTTCCTCAGTGCAAAGATCTTGAGTCCTTTTATTTCTCTTCCTATTACTCTCCACATCTAATTTATCAGCAAACTCAAATGTACCTTCAAAACATATCTAGAGTCTGACCAGCTCCTTTCAAGCCCACTACTACCACTCAGATCCAAGTAACCATGATCTCTCCAGTGGATTATTTATGTAGGTTTCCAATTCAGTTCAGTTCAGTCGCTCAGTCGTGTCTGACTCTTTGTGACCCCATGAATCCCAGCATGCCAGGCCTCTCTGTCCATCACCAACTCCCGGAGTTC
>NW_011494957.1:110060-118848 GCF_000754665.1 Bison bison bison | reverse complement strand
AGGAGTAAGCGTCTTTTAATTTCATGGCTGCAGTCACCATCTGCAGTGATTTTGGAGCCCAGAAAAATAAAGTTTGATACTGTTTCCACTGTTTCCCCGTCTATTTGCCATGAAGTGATGGGACCAGATGCCACGATCTTCGTTTTCTGAATGTTGAACTTTAAGCCAACTTTTTCACTCTCCTCTTTCACTTTCATCAAGAGGCTTTTGAGTTCCTCTTCACTTTCTGCCATAAGGGTGGTGTCATCTGCATATCTGAGGTTATTGATATTTCTCCTGGCAATCTTGATTCCAGCTTGTGTTTCTTCCAGCCCAGCATTTCTCATGTTGTACTCTGAATATATGTTAAATAAGCAGGGTGACAATATACAGCCTTGATGTACTTACTCCTTCTCCTATTTGGAACCAGTCTGTTGTTCCATGTCCAGTTCTAACTGTTGCTTCCTGACCTGCATATAGGTTTCTCAAGAGGCAGGTCAGGTGGTAAGTTATTCCCATCTCTTTCAGAATTTTCCACAGTTTCTTGTGATCCACACAGTCAAAACCCTTGCTCTTTTTCAGGCTGTTGTCAACACAGACACCAGAGTGGATCTGTTAACCAGATCATTTTTCTGTTCAGAATGAAATCTAAAGTCCTTTCAATGATCTATGAGGTATTACAAAGCATGCAACTCAACAATCTTAGATTTTTCATGCTACCACCTACTCTCCACTCATTGCTCAACAGCCACGCTGGCCTCTTACTATTCCATAACCATGCCTGCCCATCCTCCCAACTTCAAGTTTATGTATTTAGTATTCTTGCTTGGAGAATCCCATGGACAGAGGAGCTTGGTGGGCTACAGCGCACAGATTGCAAGAGTCGGACATGACTTAGTGACTAAACCACCACCCCCACCACCACTTGTCTTTCTCTTAGCCTGGAATGCTCTTCCCACAGATATTCTCATCATTAGCTCCCTTGCTTCCCTTAGATCTTTACTAAAAGATCTTCTTAGTGAAGTTTTCCTTAACTACCAAATTTAAAATAGGAATCACATTTACCTGAATTCCCTCTATCCCTGCTTTATTCTTCCCCAAAGCACTTATTACTACTAACATTTTATATATTTTACTATATACTTACATCTGTGTATGTGTTTCTGGTCTTATTGGAATATAAATGTCATAAGGGCGGGCTATTTGTTTTGTTCCTTTCTATATTCCTTATTCTGAGAAGAGAGCTGTCTAGTAGCTAGCTGTTCGATATATGTTGAGTGAAGGAAAAAAACAGTATCCCCTAGAACTATGATGGTAACAACTTCTCTCTGATGAAAAGATACTTCACTTCTTTCCACATGTTTGTGCTTAAAAACCCGATGACAGAAATGGTTTCAGAAGGAGAAAAGTGAAAGTGAAAGTCGCTCAGTTGTGTTGGACTCTTTGAGACCCCCCTGGACTGTAGTCTGCCAGGCTCCTCTGTCCATGGGCATTCTCCAGGCAAGAACACTGGAGTGGGTTGCCATTCCCTTCTCCAGGGGATCTTCTCAACCCAGGGATCAAACCCAGGTCTCCCACATTGCAGGCAGATTCTTCACCGACTGAGACACCAGGGAAAGTAGCATAATAAGTGGTTAGCATTCTGTTCATACTTCTTTTTAAAAGACAGTGATATGCTAACAAGACCTCACATTTTTACTAAAAGTTGTGACATTTGAAAACATTATTTTGATTATCTTCTAAGATGTGTGAAAGTCAAACATACCTATCAATTACATTACCTTTAAATGAACACTGATACTTTTAACAAAAGCAAATTAATCTCACTTTTAAAAAGCTGATAGAAATATGTGATTTTAATTTATTAAAGAGATAGTTAATTTGTTTAGAAGACTTCAGTTATTCTCCTGAAATGCATACATTTATCAACTTTGGATGCATACTCAATTGCTAAGTTGTGTCCGACTCTTTGTGATCCCATGGACTGTAGCCCATCAGGCTCCTCTGTCCATATGATTTTCCAGGTAAGCATATTGGAATCGATTGCCATTTCCTCGTAGAGGGGATCTTCCCCACCCAGGGATTGAACCCATGGACCTGTGTCTCCTGCTTTGCAGGCGGATTCTAATTTAATGCTTCCATTAAATTAGATGGGCTTCCCTGGTTGCTCAGGGGTGAAGAATCCACCTGCAATGCAGGAGACACAGGTCAGCGTGTTCAATCCCTGGGTGGGGAAGATCGCCTGGAGAAGGAAATGACAACCCATTGCGGTGTTCTTGCCTGGAAAAATCCCATGGACAGAGGAGCCTGGCGGCTACAGTCCATGGGGTCACAAACAGTTCGACATAACTTATCAACTAAACAACAACACAACTAAATTAGATGAGAGCTCAGTTCTCTTATACTGTCCACCACTACTTCTCTGCTGTCCTCCACCTATTAAGTGATACCAGTTTTTCATTAACTCAATGACCACTGCTGATATTACTGTGACTATCTTAAGATTGTTATCTGACATTACTTTGTAAAAACTTTGGCACTCATATTTTTAATTTTTCAAAGGTTTTTCTTATGATAGTCCATTTGCGTAGATTTGGATTTTAATTTGAGGATAAAATACCTTCTTTTGTGTGTCTGGGATATTAATTCAAGGAGGTTTTTTTAGATTTTTTCTCCTACTATCTGCCTTTTCCTTTTTTTATATCAGATCTTTCTGTTTTGATCTCTTTGTTTTGACTGAAGCACCCTTAGACCATATGGTTAACTTTGGCTGACCAGTCACATTTAAAATCAAAGCTTTATAAAGCTGATTGGATGTTCTGTGTCTAGAGGTGGTGACTGTTAATTTAAGGCTTCACTATAAGGTCCTCAGGTGGCAAGCCATTTTTCTTTTCCCACCTTTTTTTTTTTTTTTAACTTTAAAAAATCGTTCTCTGTCAGTATCTAAAGGTTGTTTTTCTGTGACCATTTAGATAAGAAGAATACTTTCTTTCACCCTTGGGGACATAGATTTCATTGCCTGCTCACATTCTAGAATTTGAATAGTAAGAAAAAGAGCTGATGCTTCACCTTGCAGATTGACTCTTAATCACAATTTTTAAAGATGTCACACACACCCATGGCTAATGTTTCCTGACTTGCCAATCTGAAAATAGTCACTCTCAAATTATGTTATCTTTAATCTTCTGCATAATTCTTGTCACTATCTGGTATTTTTGTTTACTTGTCTCTTTATATTACCTCTAATCCCTTCTAGAATGGTACATAAGATCTTATCTGTTTTGTTCACTTCCTAGTACATAGTATGTAGCTAACAAATATATACCAAATGAATAAATGATTATATGAATGAATGGGATCTGAACTCCCTATTGATAAATTTCTCCAAAGAAAAGATGCAGATTGGGAGAGAGTTGGGAATGGAGGACAGAATTGCATGACTTACCAGTTGCATCTTCTGTCTCTTACACTCTCAACACAGTTTCTTTAAAACCAGTGCCCATATTTTTTGCCCAGCATCGCAATCACATGGTCTGGTGAGGTTTATGGCCCCAAATTCTGAGCCTATTTCATTCTCTGTGCTCAGATTAGTGGTTTCCATGGTTATCCACACTACACAGCTACTCAGCTACCACTCACTCCTCTATCAGCCCTGTCTTCTTGCTCTTCTTAGTCCTGAGGAGTTTATACTTCTTTTATCCCTTTTTTGTTATTTATGTGGGAGAATCGTAAATGATCTAAACAACTGTGGTCTTTCCATCAAGGACATCTAAAATGAGAGTACTTTGATATGGAAACTGAGTGTTTTATTTTTCTTCTTTTCTTTGTCTCACTATAAGGAGTGGTTGCCATTTATTCACATCTCTATATTCAACATAACCTTTTAAAATTGCAAATATGATTACTGCAGACTCCTTGCCCTCTTAAAATACTTCAGTGACTTTGCATTGCTTTTAAGATAAGTGCCTAAAAGCCCTGTTCCTTGTAGAATAGCCCTGTGTTGTCCAGCCTGCCTCTCTGGTCTCAGCTGTCACAGTTTTGGACAGCTAAGCAGGTATCCTCTGTATTTTAGGATCTCTCACATGACTTAGCTCTCCCTTGCCATAAGACCTTCTGCATAAACTTTTAGCTCTCCCTCAAAGTTACTTCCTCAGGACATCCTTCCTTGACCTCTCAGACTAGGTAAACTCCTTCTAGTCTCCCACTGAACTGGTTTTATGTGTAATAGCACCTAACATAGCTGTGCATGAGTGCTAAGTTACTTCAGTCGTGCTAAGTCACTTCAGTCATGTCCAACTCTTTGCAACTCCATGGACTGTAGCCTGCCAGGTTCCTCTGCCCATGGAATACTCTAGGCAAGAATACTGGAGTGGGTTGCTATGGCCTCCTGCAAGGGATATTCTCAACCCAGGGATTGAACCCACGTCTCTTATGTCTCCTGCATTGGCAGGCAGGTTCTCTACCACTAGCATTACCTGGGAAGCCCTAACATGGCTGTAGTTGATTTTTAACTTGGCATTATGTTATCCAAACTAGTGGGAGAGAGAACTGTTAACCTCCCTGAGGTCATTAACATATGTCCACAGCCTAGTCTGGTACTTGGCATGATACAGGTTCTCAAAAAATATTTTCTGAATGAATAAATAAATAAATGCAATCAAGCACACAGTTCTAAGAAAAGACAAGAAGCCAGCCCCTACGGAGCACAGACATCTTTGTCTTTTTGATCCTTACATTGTTTCTTGGCTTCTCATGTGATTATACGTCTTGCTCTAGCCTTGGCCGGTAGGAGAATTTGGTAGCTTTATATGCAGTATTACCACTGACTGGTATTTTTTTCTTGACATTCAGTCTTTGAATGTAAATTTAATTCAAAATAGGCACAGGTTTTAAAACTCCAGTACTATATTTGTTTTTTGTGGGAAGCAACCGCCAAATAAAACTAGCCCTAAATCTTCTGAGTTGCTCAATTCTATCATTCCCACTACTATGTACCACTGCACCATTGGTCTCTCAATGAAAGACTTGTTTTAATGATTCTAAGAATTCAAAACATGGGCCTAGGGGAGTGATTCCAGATATTTCACAATGGTGAATTAACTCTCATCTTAAAAAAATACAAAATCTACTATTTTATTCCACAATTGGAAACAGAAATCAAGTTTGCCCCACTGTATCATCATAAGAATTCATATCAACAAACAAAGAAACAAGCAAAAAAGACTTCATATTATCAAATCAGGCTGTCAACAATCTTACACTTTGTCTACCAGAATTTGTGAAAAGCACTGATGACAAGAATCCTTATTAAGGTGTGAGCTAATGATCGCATTAAAAATTGAACCATGAAAAGCTGACCTTACTTGGGAAAACATAGAAAGAAGGCATATGTAATTGTGGCACTGAATTTATGCTTTTGTGCCTTTGCTACTGTCAGCTATGTAAGGAAAATAAGCAAAAGGCACTTGCTTGACCCTTTTTGAACAGTGTCTCTCTGTTATCTCATCCTTTAGTGATCCATCCATGAATTAAGTAGGTGAACTCTAAGGAAAAGCCATCGGATGCTCTTCAGGCCACAATTTTGTGGAAAATGCTTCTTTCTTGACAAAGACAGAAATACAGACAAGAAAGAAAATCAGTCCTCAGGTCTGAAATTTCCTCACTGAAGAAGGTAATTTTCTTTCTGTGAAGACTTTAGATGGTCAAGTTGTTTATTACTATATGAAATGAATGTACAAAATGGAGCCAATAAAGGGGAAAAATGGCTTTAATTAGGAAAGTTGTGACAAGGACTCTAATTTTCTTGGTTTCTATTTTATATCTGCTATTTTCTAAGGAAGAAATGTAATGAATAAGGCACTGAGCTTGCTGAAGAAAACACTTATTTTTAGCTACTTACCTAGTATCTTTAATTGCTAATTAATTTTTCTTTAATTAACAGGGACATTCTTGAGGTGATTATCTCCAGAGTTTTTTCTGAATTAAAGGGCAATCTTTCTTAGACCTTGACTTGAGGATATCAATGTGTAACTTGTCTTAAGTATAACTCTGAGGTTTATACTTTGCCAATTTCCTTAGTCCCTAAGAATGCTATTCTTCTGTGAGACAGAATTCTTTCCATTACAAGACCTGTGCTTAATAAATTAATAATAGGGTCACCTGAAATAACATCAATGCTTAAACTTTATATCTTAATCATGTAAATCATATACTTGGCATGTTTGCATGTAATCAGCCTGTAATCAGATAAGAAAAGAACAGACACTGAATTTGAGAGCTCATTTATGTGCCACAGATAGGTGTATCTGTGTAATGCTCTTAGTCTAATCTGAATACCCATCTATGAAATGACAAAAGATCACTGAGGCAGATTTCTTTGTTTAGCCTTGAAATTCTGCAGAATGTATAACTTGGACAATCACAAGAGAAAAATAAACTGATTTGTGAGTTTTATGTTGCAGTTAAATAGGAACATGGTTCTCAAGTTCTCTAGGGACCTGCAGGGCACTCCATCATTTTCTCTTGCCATCTGACACCTTAAAGGAAAGATAAAGTGAAGATGAAAGGATTTACTCCAAGGAAAACTCCAAGGTGAGTATCAAATGCTGTCAACTCTCAAGGAGGTTGAAATATTATTTCTACATAGTTTTTTTCTGATAGAATTCTGCCTTTCTAGAAGCACACTACTTAATCAAGGAATCTGAATGCTGGTGTTCCCCTGCAGTGATATTTTACCCAAATGCAGTGCACTGTGAGAAAACTAATTAACTTTGACTTCACTGCACCTATCCCCAGAAGACTCAGCTCTCTTGTCATTTGGGTAGAATAATTAAAGAAAAATAAAATTTCCCCAAAGAGAACAACTTTTGGTTCAATACTGTAAAACAGAAATGAAATAAATTGTTACCTTGGAAAGACATGAACTGCAAACTCTTTCCATCTGTTTATTTAGGAAGGAAGGCTGCTGCTGCTGCTGCTAAGTCACTTCAGTCGTGTCCGACTCTGTGCGACCCCATAGACGGCAGCCCACCGGGCCCCCCCGTCCCTGGGATTCTCCAGGCAAGAACACTGGAGTTCAGCTTCACTGCCACAGACGATTATTAGCTCTTGTGTTCTGACTTCTGCAGCATCAGGACTTGCTCATCTGTCAACGGCTTCACACACTAGGCCTGGCTGGGCCTATCGTTGCCAAATGATGGGTAAGTGAAGTACGATGCCCCAGAATGTGGATGATCTATGTCAGCCTCCCAGGCAGCTTTGTTACATTTTTAACTGCTGCTCAGAAAAGGACAGGAGAATTTAAACCTCTAGGGCAAGACCCAATCACTGAATCTCCAGCTCAAAGCCTGAAACGTCATCCCTAATCAATCAGTTGTTAGGGATCACAGAGTATTCTTTTAACTTTTATTCTGAAATTGGCTAGAGATTGAATTAATGTGAAGAAACCAGAGATTATCACACATTCCATCAAATTTGCTTTTGTGAGATAACCAGTGGATTAACTATGTCATTGGTGGCCAAAGTCTTGTTAATTGGATGGAGCACTTAGATGTTGAGTAGAAGATAAATACTTTTCTAAATTAGAAGCAGTTTCATAAAAATAAAGTCAACTTTGTGAAAACCTTTGAAAAGCTCTAATTTCTTTTCACCAAGTCCCATGAATTGCAAGACTTTCTAGAGTTGTTAATTTAAGACAATAGGAAAAGTTTGTGAACCTTATGTCTTTGATTTACTTTTTAGGCTATAAATAAAATTTATACAAAACAAACTCACCACTCACATTTACAGTGATTGACAAAGTGAATACAGGAACCAAAGGGATTTCTGAAGGATAAAAAATTACCCTACTTGTTTCAAAAACATTTTAAAAAACTGTTTTAATTGTTAAGCATTCTTATTTGGAGCTGGCAATAACTTGTGTTGCTCGGTTTTGACTTGACAACTGAAAGCAGGTCAGCAAATTTCTGTCTCCACAAACATTCTGAAGCTCATGTGAGATCTCTACATGGTAACCTAAAGTTACACAATTTCGGTAAACTCATAATACTTGAGAATAAGAACAGTGCTTTTGATACTGGCCCTTAAGGTCCGATTACAAGGAAGGCTGGCATTAAAATTCTGTTTGAACCGTCTGTCAGCTCTTCCTTCATGGCTTAAAACATGAAACAAGTTTTTGACCTTCAAAGACTCGAACAAAAACACCATATGTCTTTGACATTTCATGCTCAATAGACAATGTTTTCTGTTTTTCTGTTCTTAATTTTGGCAACATTTTATTATTTGAGGCATGCTGCTCATGGGACAACATTCTTTTGCTTCTGCTCTCAAAACCAAGGACCCAGCTAATTACCATAGAAGATAAAACAGAAATTGATGTTGGAAATATATAACTTAAACTCAGTTACAGGAAATGTTAACTTCCAAAGACAAAACCTGAAGAAACGCCATAGAATGTTTGGCTATCTGCCTCCTTGGAAGATGTGGCAGGGAACCTAACATATTCCAAATATATTCTTCCATTCAAGGATTTAAATTTAAATTCTGGGCTCCCAAGTAAAACATTTCAAAGGAATATTCCTGTGGACTCTGGGGTGGACTTCGTCTCGCCATATGTGGTGTGTACAACCAGTTCAACAGGGCTCAGGGCAGATACAGCAGCAGCATGTCAGCAGTGCCGAACACTAGCCAAGGAACTGTTTATGGGCCTGGTGCATTTCCTCCGTTCACCTGGAAGGGAGGGTTCAGTGTAGCCCCTGTGCCCTCAGGAAAGGACATTAAAGTGATGCACACACAGGTGCAAGGGTGTGGG
>NW_011494957.1:77039-109960 GCF_000754665.1 Bison bison bison | reverse complement strand
TAAGAAGGGTGGGATGGGGTGGGAGGTGGGAGGGAGGTTCAAGAGGGAGGGGACATATGTACACCTATGACTGATTCATGTTGCTGTATGACAGAAACCAACACAATATTGTAAAGCAATCACCCTTCAATAAAAATAAATTTTTAAAAAGTGTTTGTGAACTCGAAGAGGCCTCAAATGACAAGCGAAAAATTTGTAGAAATGAACACAGCTATGACCACAGACAAGATTGGAAACTGAATGCCCAGCATGTCAGCATGGAGGGCTGGTAGTGACCAGGAACGGACACTGGACCACAGACCACAGACGCGATTACAGACACGTGACACGTGAGGGCCAGCCTTTACCCACAGGGCTCGGCCTTAATGCTATGGAGTCACCCAGAACTGAGATACAACCTGGGAGAGAGGGGAGAGGGAAAATCCTGAACTGCTCAAGAGTGAATGATCAATGGCCACAGGGCGGATCTTGAAGTGTCAGAAAGTTCTGTTCCAGAGAATATATTTGTCCTAAAATGGCCTTTTTTGCACATGCTTGTGGCCTAATCTCATACTCACTTCACGTATGAAAGACTAACTTGAGTAGATCAACTGCTCTCTAACCAGATACAGGAAGCAGTCAGTAAGTTTCAAGATTACAGAGGTAAAGAGAAAGACCTGAGAAAAGAAGTAATGCTATTTTCTGTCATGTACTGTAGTCTTCTTCATGGCTACTTAACATGTCAGTATTTGCATCTCTGACACAGGATTTGGCAATTCATGCCTCCTGAGCCAAATCCAAACTGCTGCCTGCCTGTTTTGTTACAGCTTGCCAATTTAAATTGTTTTAATATTTTCAAATGGTTGTAAACAAATCAAAAGAAAACCATATAAAATTGTCAATATCTGGAAATAAAATTTTACTGGAACAGAGTCACACCTACTTGTTTATAAAAGTAGCTTACTACAGCAAAGTTAAGTAGTTACAACAGACCATATGACCCTGACAGCCCAATATTTTTGCCCTGTATTCATTTATAGAATAAGTTTGACAATCCTAGATCTAGTAGGAAACTTCCAGGTTGAACATACACAGAACTCAAACTCATCAAACGTGTTTACTAGGATTCTGTGGCCGTTTCATATTAAACTATTGCTTAATTTGAGTGGGTGGCTATATATACAGGGCTTCCCTGGTGCTCAGATGGTAAAGCATCTGCTTGCAATGCAGGAGACCCAGGTTCAATCCCTGGGTTGGGAAGATGATCCCCTGGAGAAGGGAATGGCAAACCAATCCAGAACTCTTGCCTGGAGGATTCCATGGACAGAGGAACCTGGTGGGCCATAGCCCATGGAGTTGCAAAGAGTCGGACACAACTGAGTGACTAATACACAAACACACTGTATGTAAAGGTCAGGAACAGAGTCTGACATACAGTAAGCACCATCTAAGTGATGGCTCATCTGCTCATTGTAATCTTGTATAATTTGAAATTGTACTTTTAGCTGCTGCTAGGATTTACCTCTATGGTTTCAATATTATTATTTTATTTTTTAAACTCAACAAACCAAGTTTCCATTCAATTTATCAGGTAAAGTAACAAGTCATCTAAATGTTGCAACTCAAACCAGTAACAGTCAATCATCATGCCTTGTTTCCTCTGAAATATGTACCTGCATTATGAAAAGATGACACTACTGCTCCAATATTGTTTCCAATAGAATAATAATGGCAACAGCAGTTAGCTGTTGGTCCAAATGTTAAGCATTTTAAATGCATGTTTTCACTTACCTCTAATGACATCCCCACAAGGTAGTGCTCTTCCCAATCTATAAATGAGAAAAAGGGGCTCAGAAAGGCCAAGGAACTTGCTCACAGCTGTGGTTCATAAGTGGCAGATCCAAGACCCAAATACTCTATACATCTCAGGTCTCCCCTGTAAACTGTATCACTTTTTCTTTACAGTTTCTGGCTTCAAGTATCATTCACTCCTCTACTCAGTCTTCTTTCGGTAAAAACTGCCATTAACAAGCTGGTTAAGGAGATCCAGGGGTCGAACTGATAACTGGAAGCAAATTTAATAAGGCCCTGTGTGTGAAATTCACAGCCTTGCCCTCTTCAGCGCCCCCCTAGTGGCCTCTGTGGGCCCAGCAGCTGGGTTGTCCGTTGGCCTCCTGCGGTGACGGTCTGCACTTTGGCAAGTGTGCAGGCACTTACCGGCTTTTCTTGTGAATAACCCTGTCTTCAGACATTGCTGTCCTGACCTTTGCTTGTCAAGAAAGTGTCCTGACTGCTGTTCTCTCTAAGAAAGGAGCTTGACTGAAAAGATTAGTGAGCCTCACAGCCCTTGACTTTAACAAGGAAACTGTTCTTTCCTGGACATTTTGGTTTTCATAACCCCATCTTTTTGATCCTCAATAAGCATACTCTGTGCATGAGAGACGTCGGTGTGCTCTTCAAAAGTCCACTCCTTACACTCAGAAACAGAAAAACAAATATCATATAACATCACTTATATGTAGAATCTAGAAAAAATGGTACAGATGAATTTATTGACAAAGCAGAAATAGAAACAAAGATGTAGAGAATAAACGTATGGATACCAAGCAGGGAGGAAAAGTGCGGGATGAACTGGGAGACTGGGATTGACATACACACTATATATGTTAGCATATATATATATATATTGTGCATGTGCTAAGTCATTTCAGTCCTGGCTGACCCTTTGCGACCCTACGGACTGTAGCCCTCCAGGCTCTCTGCCCATGGGATTCCCCAGGTAAGAATACGGGAGTGCGTTGCCATTTCCTCCTGCACGGGATCTTCTCGACCCAGGGATAGAACCCACATCTCCTGCACTGGCAGGTGAGTTCTTTACCCCCAGTGCCGTCGGGGAGGCCCCATACACGTATGTATGACCACGTAGAAACCAGATAACTAATGAGAACCTGTTGTACAGCACAGGGAACCCTACTCAATGATTCGTGGTGACCTAAATGGGAAGGAAATCTAAAAAAAGAGTGGATATATGCATATATGTAACTGACTCAGTTTGCTGTACATAAGAAATTGACACAACATTGTGAAGTAACTCTACTTCCATTTTTTTTTAAGTTCACTACTTAAAAACAGAAGATAACACAATAGTTCCAACCTAATTTTCTAAATTAGCTAATTTATTAGCTCATCTGAGAGTATATTCAACTGATAATTGTTTTTTCCCTCACACGTACTGCCTCAAATTGAATTTGCCAGTCTCTGGTGGTGTGTTTGGGACTTTTCTCCCTGCCAAACTAAGATATTGTTTTAATGTGTTGATTAATAACCACCACCATGTTTGAGGCTTTATAACACCCCATACAATTGTTGCTTAATAGATCTTCCTTGGCAGCCTCAGAACTTTTTTATGATCTTTCCAAATTTAAATAATTTGATTCATTTCAGCATAAGGTTGAACAATAAAGCTATATGATAAGCAGATACAAAATGAAGAATATATCATCCCTGTCCTGGGGGTGCTTTGCTAGTTAGAATGGTACTAAGCTAAAGACTCAGTGCTTGAACTCAAATACACTGAGCATAAGAGTTAATTGTGCCCCCTCCCTGAAAAAGGTATGTAAATACCCTAACCTCTGCTACCTAAACGTGACCCTATTTGTAAATAGTGGTTTTGCAGATGTAATCAATATAAGAAGAAGTCATCAGTGTGAACACTAATTCAGTACGACTGGTGTCCTAAAAGAAGATGGAAATTTAGACACACACACAGGGAGAATGCCATGTAAATATAAGAAGAAGTCATCAGCGTGAACACTAATTCAGAACGACTGGTGTCCTAAGAGAATATGGAAGTTTAGACGCACACACAGGGAGGATGCCATGTAAAGACAGAGGCAGAGACTGAAGTTCTGTTGCCATGAACCAAGGAATAACTGGAGCTGCAAAATACCGGAAAAGGCAAGGAAGGTCCCTGTCCTAGAGGCTTCGCAAGGAGCATGGCCCTGCTGACCTCTGGATTTTACACTTCGAGGCTCCAGATCTGTGAAAGAAAAAGTTTCTGCGGTTTTAAGGCACCCAGTTAGGGGCGCTTTGTTATCACAGCCCTAAGAAACCAATGTTGTGGATACACAAGTCCTATACATAAATGCCTATGGCAAAAAGTGAGGGCTCAGAATCCTGAAAGTGATATAAAATGTGAGGAAGGCTCAGAATTGGGAATCCAGAAAAGTTTTCTGGGACAAAGACACAAGATACAGATGTGTAGGAATAGCAAAGTTCAGACATCTGGAAACAGGGAGCAGGCTTTCTAGATGAAGGGACAGTCAGTTGCATGGATATTGAATAGCAAAAAGGAGAAGCACAGGTTGATCAGGTAAAAGGAGAACTGAATGAGGAAGCTAGAAGGACACTGGGACTCGGTGTGAAAGGTTTGAATGCTGAGGTGTTTGCTCTTAGGGAAATAAGGAAACCATTGAAGGCCTTTGAGGAGGTGAGTGATAACACTGGGACTTTGTTTAAAAAATATCACTTTTTGTAGATAGGTTGAAGAGGAGAAAGATTTGGAGGCAAGGAGACCAGTTAATAGGCTTTTACAGTAGCCCAGGATACAGGCAATAAGGAATTGATCTAGGATAGCTGTGTGATGATTGAAAGAGAAAGAAATATGAATATAAGGCATTTTACTTGTCTGTCTGTGTCTGCCTTCTTATACGGAGCTGTGTCTCCTTGAGGTCATACCCCATACTGCTCTGCAGTCTGAAGGTCTGGGTCCAAATGCCAGCCCCATACCATACTAGCAAGTTCCTCTCTGGGTGTCTCTGTCTGTAGAAGGGCAATGTCAACCACATGGTTTGGTGTGAGAATGATATAATGTGTGAAAAGCCCAAGAAATGTTAATAATTGTTATGATTATGCCACTCTGAATTTTCACTGATACATGTTCTATGTAGTGCTTAACACAGAAAATATATTGTTAAATCTTCTGAATAAATTAATACGCTAACAGATGAAATGTATGGAATGAAGTGGGCGCTACTGAAAAGAGATGACAAGGGATTAGTTGATGGAACAGGCACTAAAGAGGCAGAAGGGAATTAAGGGAATCAAAGGAAAAATTGGCCTTGGAAAGATAAAGGACTTTTTGCCTAAGTATGTATACACATTTCGAAAGCCTTTGAAAATCAAGCGTTTTAACTACTCACACTTGGTAGTTTTGGTTCTTGATCTTATTTTTTGTTGTTTCAATATGACTAAAGGTACACAGAGCACATCAGATGGGACTTTCTCCAGATCAATGAAGATCAAGGAAAACCTACCTGTTACATCCTGAGGGCATGCTGTTTTACTTTCTAAATGGACTGGGGCATAGACAGTATTTATAAAGGTCACAGGATGCTTCTTAATAAACATGCATCATTCACAATATAAAGAGAAGAATTAAATCGTTACAGATATTAAAATATTTCTATCTTCTAAAGCTCTACAGTAGATTCCACAAAACACAGCGTTTGTAGCTTTACTTGACATTTAAATTGTCGCTTTCTTGACCTGACAATTGGGGCACCAGTATATTTATGCCACTGTGTAATTGGTCCTCAGTGCTTACAACTAGATGAGGAGTTAACAGCAATATACTTAATAATGACCCTGCCAGGAATAATTTAATATAGTATAAACTATTAAGGTATCCGTATCATGTGTTAAGAAATAGTATCTAAGATAAATCTGGTTAGCAGCATCCAGGAAAAGAGCTCTGGGAGAATGGAAAGCTATACTGTATTTTCATAGTCTTCATATTTTAGAATAGGATTCCTATCAGAGTTAAATGCGGGCCATTTCAGAATCAAAAACAATAGAAAGTTAGAGTTGGAAAGGAAATTAAAGATTCCTTTCAATTCTCTAGCATTAGAGAGGCCAGGAAATTTGCCCAAGAACATGAAAAGGAAGAGCCGGTAGGACTGTGCTGGTTCACTGTTCTAAGGCTGGCATTGTGAAGGATCTGGTGTTCAGTAAGTTCCTGTGTGTGTGTGTGTGTGTGTGTGCATGCACACGCACGCTCAGTCGAGTACGACTCTTTGTGACCACATGGAGTATACCCTGCCAGGCTCCTCTATCCATGGAACTTTCCAGGCAAGAACACTGGAGTGTGTTGCTATTTTCTACACCAGAGAATCTTCCTGACCCAGGGATCGAACCAACCGATGTCTCTTGCATCTCCTGCACTGGCACGCAGATTCTTTAGCACTTCATCACCTGGGAAGCCCCTTCAGTAAGCAGTTACCCTGAGAAAACCAACTAAATAAGTGCTTGATCGAAACTCTTGTATTCTTACAGCTCAAACATGAAACATAACTGTGCCTTTCCATTTTGAATGAGGAATTACAAAGAATATGTAATATGCCGTCTTTTTAAACAAAAAAATTATTTCCCTCTAATAATGCTCTTTAATATTTATCTCAATGTCTAAGAAAAAAACTAAAACAAAAAGTACAAAAGTGAACTCAAGGATAATTTGAGCTACCAAAAACGATCATTTTCAGTGAGTCCCCCTAAATTGAGAATGAATAGTTTTATATTACATTATGTAAAAAGATCACTTATCTTTAACCTTGAAAACTGTAACTATGACTTATGAAAATAAGGTGATTTAATTTGTATCTTTAAATTTCTTGTTATAATTGCAATTTTGCACTAATTTTTCATACACTGACTCAACTGTTCATTGATTTGTATAAGAAATATTTATTCTAAGAAAATTGTGTTATGGCACATTCTACCCTTCAGATCTGAATTTCATATCACAGGAGGAAAGAGGCTTATTTCTGTTTTCAAGATTCACCTTTTAGCCTTTTGGTTTTCATATCACTCCCTAGGGAAAGCCCATCACATACAAACCATGTTGCTTCTTCCCTCCGACTTGAGTCTCACATTTTATGGGCTGTGTACGAGAGCCAAGTGGTTTTCCCAGGTCACTTTTAAAGCTTGACTCTTGCACTTTCACTCTTCAATCAAACTGAATTGTATTTTTGGATAACATAGCAACTGATAATCTTCAAAGCACTGACTGATTATATGACAAGATGCTGACTGACATCAATACTGGTAATAAAAAAGGAAGGATATTCCACTGGGCATTAATTTTTTTTAGTGGTTAGTTACTAATTAGTATTTTTAATTTAAAAAGTATTTTATATTAAAATATAGTTAATTTACAATGCTGTGTTCATTTCAGGTAATCACAGCCATGTGATTTAGTTATATATTTGTCCTCCTTAGCACAACATGATTGTCTATTTTCAGGTAACAAATAATGGATGATACTTTGGAACACTTACAGAAATCATATGATGTTTTATATAAAGTTCCAGGGGATGCACTGTTTGTGTTCAAAGTATCACACACATCACATTCAAATGGAATTTTCTGAAAAGCATTAATTACATTTGAATCATCTTAGAATTATAATCCTGCCTCACTTCAATATCCATCAGCAAAACTGTCTAAGATTATTATCTCTGCTACACCTGACTTCTCCAGATTCACCCATCAAATTAGTTTTTACAGGAAGTTTCCACTTTTCCAAGTGAATCAAGTTCAGAGTCCGTAAGGTAAAAGGAATTTAAACTTAAAGAATATGACATTTCTTCCATTAGCCTCTAAGAATAAAGTTCTCCCAACCTATTTTCAGTTTTAATTTCACTTTCTAAAGGCTTAAGAGTGATTTCACCAACAGATACATACTCATTGAGACAGCCTTTTGGGACAAGATGAAAGTTATTCTATGTGGTTTAATATATTAGTATTTATATAGTTTATATAAAATTATGTATATTTGTTTTCTTCCCTAAACTGCACTTTAAAAATGACAGGCTGAATTCTTAATGGTAGGAATTATAAGCCTTCAAATATCCTAAATGACTACATACTACTTGCATATATCTTGACTTAATTTATTATAGCCAAACTAACAGAGACTGTAAGTTGAATAAAAGTAATTTTGCCACCTTTCTTATATAACTTATCTGGTTGTGTAACTTACAGAGAAAGATTACTTTAGAAGAGTCCTAGTTTATGATTTATTCAAATACTAAGAAGCACAATCCTAACAGCAAGAAATGCAAATCCCTGTGATCATTTTCCATTCAGTACAGAGAAAAAAATGTTTTCTGACTGGTCTATTTTATATAAATTCTGACAATACAGTTTCATTTATCCTTCCACATAAATTTCAAGACAAGTATTCTGAAAGTCTTTTAAAAACTAGTATACAAATTAGTATATAAAAATGACTTGACACACAATATTGGCAATAATATTTGATGAGCTTTCCTATAATTAAGAAGAACCACTCTTTTATTTCAACTTAATTTAGCTGCAATCTAGCAAGTATTTATTAAGCAGCTGCCTCAAAGTAGGAACTGTGGAGATGTGAAAGAGTATAAAAGTTACTTCCTCCCTCAGATTATAATCTGTGGAGGAAATAATGCTTACAGATCTGAAACGATCACAGATTTAAGTGACGAATTATAGTTGGCTCAAAATTGAGGGACCCTCCAGACAGCTACCTGCTGCTGCTGCTAAATCGCTTCAGTCGTATCCGACTCTGTGCGACCCCATAGACGGCAGCACACCAGGCTCCCCTGTCCCTGGGATTCTCCAGGCAAGAACACTGGAGTGGGCTGCCATTTCCTTCTCCAATGCATGAAAGTGAAAAGTGAAAGTGAAGTCGCTCAGTCATGTCCAACTCTTCGCGACCCCGTGGGCTGCAGCCTACCAGGCTCCTCTGTACATGGGATTTGCCAGGCAAGAGTACTGGAGTGGGGTGCCATCGTCTAGGTGCCTCCAACTCTTTGCTGCCCCCTTCCTTTTAATATGTAAATACTGTAACTTTACTTTTTCTCATGTGCTATGAAAAACCCAATCAGCACTCCACTAGATGGGAATCATTGGTGAAGCATTTCCCCTAGTGTCCTTTGGCTTCATTTTTCTGATTCTGTTCTTGAATAGTTTACACTCAACATCTCACTTCCGCAGCTGCTGCCCTTGGTCTGCACAGCTTTGCTCCCCGCTCGCCACCGCTTGGATTCCTTCACTCCTTCAGGATACCGCTAACACAGGACAGAGGTTTCCTTAAGGTCTGGCACAGTGGAAGGTGGGGCTTTCGGCAGAGGACACACATTAACTTAGAGCTAATAAGTGTGTATATTCTTCAGCCTGTCCCAGGCATGGGTAACGTCTCACTGTCCATGCTCCCTTGAAGATATTAGCTACATTTTTTCAGACTCCATGTCATCTCTTCTCCAGTATTTCCAACTTCCTACCCTCTCTCATACACAACCTCAGGTAATCCATATTTCTGTTCTTTAATTTGAAGAATTTGGCAATCTTTCAGTAATCTATGCTACAAGGAAGCTTCACTATTCACAAAGAGTCTATTGAGTCTTTTCCCTAAAAAAAAGAATCATCTCCCCTTACATGAAAAAGCTACTTGTCTAGTATATGAAAAGTGGTTGTAGTCAATTCCTGCTTTGCATATAAATTTTAATCTTCAGATTTCATGAGCAAGTGAGGATCAGTAAAAGAGAGTTCTCTGCAAGCTGACTTGTCCATCAGGCTTCGTGCAGAACGTGGGAACTGGGCCAAATGCAAGGGTCACTGGTATCTGAGTTGATTGAAAAAACAAATATACACAGCAGAACAAACAAATATGAAACTGTGCGTGATTCACGTGGGAGAGTGAGAGAATTACTTAATGAGAATTGAGAGGTGGTGAATGGCTTTTGGTAGCCGATTGTAGCATAACTAAAGAGCATGAAAAGAATTTTAAACTTGGAACAATAGAAAACAAGAAATAGAGACCTTGTGGGATTCCTTAACAGAGTGTGGGTGAAGAAATCTTTGATGTAACAGAGATGGGTTGATGGAATAAAGGCCTCCAGCTAAGACGTCAGTCTACATAATATAGCGGTAACTATGAGGGGAGACAGGAAATGTGCCAGCCTGGTGATCCTGGAAGGGAGGACACTTGTGAAAATTGAGAAATAATGCTGCACACAGCTACACAATCCTGATGCATTTAGCAATGAGCTGGGACAGAGAGATGGGTAAGAGAGAAAGAGCTATTTACCCTCCAAAACGCAGGGGTTGTTATCAAAGCTACAATTTAATGGTACTTTTCCACTCAGTTTGCCTCTCAAGATTTTGCCTTTGTACCTCTCTAAACGTATGTAACACTGTTAGCATAATTTTAAAATATGTATACATCTTAATCTTTTACAAACTATTTTTGTTGTTTTTTTAACAAAGACAATAAATGTTGATTGAAGAAAATGTGTAAAAGAAACATAAAATAAAACCATCAATGATCCATCATCTAGAGATATACCTGCTAATATTCCTTTGGTAAATATACTGTATTTTTAACAGGTTAATGTTGTTTAATTTTGTCTTCCGCATAGTTCACTTGTATTGTTTTTTAAACTATGGCTTCTACAAAAGCTTTCTTAAAAAGACCAATTCATTAAGCTTTCTGTCCTTCAGTTTCCCCATTTAAACCAATAAAGAAAAGAACACTTGATATTTTCTGAGTATTGCCAGGGCAGAATGGTTAAAGAAGGGAAAGTGGGAAGACGCGTTTCTGAGAAAGCCTTTCAGTGACAGAAATGTATCTCAGGTTCTGTGATTCCATTCTTTTTGGCCCACAACATTAGCCTTCTCAAAAACTTGATGTTTTTAAGTGATTCATGTTTAATAAAGAGAAGCATTGGGAATGTATATGAAGGCAAGAAAAGGTATTTTGTACCTTGAATTTTCACTGATTCCAAGATCTGCAAACGCTTGTTTTTTTTGGTACTAGATTCTAAAGGGAGGTTTTCTTCCTGCCTCCTATGGTAGCCAGGAATGAAAACCATAATAAAATACACTATTTGAAATCAAAGGCAACAGAATATTCTGGGACATCATTTATTTTATTTAGTAACTCTCGCTATAGAAAACTCAGTAACTCCTACAGGGACCTATTCTTTAGAATGGAGAATTATTTTCTGTCCATAAATGATGACATTATTTCTAAAGAAGAATGACTTGCCATTATCTTCTCAGGGTTCTAAACATAGTCCAATTTAAACTCTGCTATAAGCTGTAAAACAATATAACCATTGCTTTTCTACTCTCAGTTCTGAGAATAAAATATTTTGCTTATTTTCAAAAGTTTTATAGACCTTAACTACTTCCTGGAAATAAAGTATCTAGGAAGAAAGAAGGAGCTACCTTGGTTAAGTATCTTGGGGATTTGAGATGAGATGTGGTGAAAATTTGTCAATAACTAGTGTATTGACCTTAGGAAGGCCATTTAATCTCTGTATTAAGACTTGATGCTAATATGCTCTCAACTACTCTTCTCATTTAGCTAAGGCATCACTTACACAGAATATTAGGAGAAACAAAAGAAACCATGGTTTTTAAGCACAGAGTCTATAAAAGAGTATCTACATGCTAAGCAGAATTACCCACCCCTTATACAGAGAAGTCAAGTTATCCAAATGAACCATGGAATGACTTCACTTCACACATTTGGAAATAAGATGCCTAGTGATCTCAGAGCAAAACAAAATAGCCACACTTTTGACCTTTTCAGCTTTCCAAAATGCTTAGGAGCAAGCAATTTGTTTATTGCTTACAGTAGTAAACATATTGCCTCAAAGACATACAATTTCACTTCTTAGAAAGAGGAGAAATAGGTCAAAGTCAGCACGTGTAGTTCTGTGTGAGTATCCACTGATGCTTTCAAATTAGAGAGAACTTTCAAGTCATAATCCTCAGCCTCCTGTTCACCTTCCCTTCCCTTGAAGAGGCTATCACTCTAGAACTTCATGCCATGCAGTGCTTTGATTTCCATGAGCCGAAAAGGGCACCCATCCCAGAATACACCTAGAACATACCAAGACAAGGAGGGCAGAGGATAGGCAAAAAAAGAACCAGCTATAAATTTGTCATCTGGTCCTGCAACTTCCAGCATAGCCTTAAAATTTTAACTTTATATTCTCAGCAAAACCACTTTTCAGAGTTGTGTGCTATCAACTTACAGTTTAAGAAGAGGACTATTGTTCATGCATTGTGAAAGGAAACAAAAGTTAGGTCACCAGAGGGTAACGGGTTTATTCTTGCTTATTTTCTGATAAGTAACAAACATTTATTGAGTACCCACTATATGCACAGTGCTGTGCTTGGTCCTCCTGGGAAAACATGAAGATACAATAGGTTTCAAGAGCTTTCATTTAATTAAGAGAAGAGATGAAAATACATCACATAGGGGATGCCTAGCAGACAAAATGAGGTCCAGTGGGCCCGCAGCCACTGGGTCACCCGAAGTTAGTTAGAAATATGGACTCTCAGACTTCCCTGGTGGCTGCTGGTTGAGAATCCGCCTGCCAATGCAGGGGACATAAGTTCCATCCCTGGTCCGGGAGGATTCCACATGCCACAGGGCAATGAAGCCTATGCACCACAATTACTGAGCCCAGGCTCTAGAGCCTGCAAGCGTTAACTACTGCACCCGCTCATCCTGGAGCTCAGGCTCCGCAACAGGAAAAGCCACCACGATGAGAAGCCTGCACACCGCAGCTAGAGGAAGACTGTGCAGCAGTGAAGACCCAGCACAGTCCAAAAGACTAAACTAAAATAAGAATTTTAAAGGCATCTCAATATTGCAATTACCTCTGACCTAACTCCCAGCTACTCTCATGTGTAACATGTATTTTTAAAAAAGAAAAAAATAGGGGCTCGCAGGCCCCACCCCAGCCCGCTTACATCAGAAGTTGTAGCTGAACAAGATTCCCAGGTGATGCACAAGAGGTGTAAGCAGAGGGGATAAACAGAACGATGCTTTCTCCCCTCACAAGTCTATGCCACAACATTAGAGATGGCCACTGGGCCAACCCACATGCCAAGACTGTGAACATGCGTGTTCACGGAGGACAGGGAACCATTTAAATGGAATATGCCTAGAAAGCAGGGCTTCCCTTGTTGCTGGTCAGTAAAGAGTCTGCCTGCAATGCAGGAGCCCCAGATTCGATCCCTGGGTTGGGAAGAGCCCCTGGAGAAGAAAATGGCAACCCACTCCAGTGTTCTTGCCTGGAGAATCCCATGGACAGAGGAGCCTGGCGGGCTACAGTCCATGGGGTTACAAGAGTCAGACACGACTTAGAGTCTAAACCACCACCATGCCTAGAAAGCAGGAGAGACCCAGACAGCCTTAGCAAAGAGGCTGTTGTTCATTTATTAGTGCCACTGGAGTACAAAAAAACCCTGATTATCTAGCTTGCTACTTGTAAACCTCTAAAAGGTAAAAATTACTTCTTTAAAGTGGGAGAAAAAAAATCTATTGTCTGAAATTTGTCTACATTACAAAGATAGATAGGTCTGGAGGTTACTCAATACTGTTCATAAAAAAATGTTTCTGATTTAGTGATTATGATTCTTGTTTCATTTTTTTTCTGGAATTAGCATATCTCTATATTAACAAAAATATATCAGCTAAGGAAGATTTTACTCAAAGAACACATCCATTTGTATATAAGGGGGAAAACAGTATCAGGGTGAGCTGTGAAAGGCTGCAGCACGTAGTTTAAGCACACCCTAAGCAATATAATGTCAAAGTGCTTTCATATTTATTGGAAATCAACAATAGATCATTTTTTCACTCAGTAAGGATAAACTTAAAAACCAGTTCAAAAGTGATGACTGACTTTGGCATAAAACATACGACATTTGCTGTATGTCACTGGACTATGAAGAAAACACCTAAGAATTTTCAGTGATTACTAAATTGCTCTTCACAGTACTGATTACACTTTGAACTATATTGTGCAATTAGGTCAATGTATAATTATTATACATTACCATTATGTTACTATTCTTATACATTCGTTCTTTATTCTTTCAGATTTGTTAAAGATTCAGCGACACTCCTTGAAGCTAAAGTAGATTTCATTTACATTAATGACGATTTTGATTAGTTAATAGAAAATAATTCCATGTAACTTTCTGTACTGAATTACCTCTTACAGTTTTTTCACATGACTCTTTGTTTGATATTAGCATTTGTGATACGAAATACAGTTCAAAGAAGTAAGGTGTTCTTCTTTTCTGACTCCATTTAAATGCAGGATTAATCACATTAATCACCGAGTGTGGTTTCTGAAAGTCACATTTGCTCATTGAAGGACTATTTTTTCTCCTTCTTTGTGAACCTCAATTCCCAATAGTGATTAAATCTTAATATTAACTAAGAGATGGAAAATATAGCTGTGATACTAAAAGAAATTTAAAATATACTCTCTTCCCAGTATTTTTGTATTATTGAGAACATACATTTATAAGAGCCTGGCAAAGGCATTTGCTTCCACTCAAAGTATTTGTCCTGCTTAGCCTGATGCTATGGAATACAGGTTAAGAGAGGCTGAAATACTCTATGTAAATGGCCAGTCCTTTTTCAGTCTGGAGAATGTTTTGTGCTGTGGTTCTATTTGTTTGTTTTTGTCTTTTAATAAGTTATCAGTAAAGTATTAGTTGACTCTAAAATGCAAATACTTTGGAAAATAAATACGTAAGTACATATTGGGAAAAATATAAAATATATTCAGTAAACGTATATCAATGTAATATATAAAATGTGTAAATGTATATAAAATGTCAAATATTGAAACTTTTAGTTCCAGATTATAAAGTTTTGGTTTGTCATATACCTAAATTAACACAAAAATATTTCTTCTTAATGTATTCATCTAATGTATTCTACAATCCATTTATTGTAAAAATACAACTTGGATTTCATGGTCATTATGGTTCACATTTGAGATACAAAAATTATTTTAAATAGGGTGAGTAGTTTCTATTTTCTCAGACTCTCCAGCACCTATTTCATAATCATATCCCCATAGTTGCAGTTCCCTTCAATTATAAACAAAACTATTTTAACATCTTAAAATATGGAAAAGAATCAATATCTCATTTTTTCAGTATGAGGTAGCCACTTTTTGGGCCTCATACAGATTCATAGAGATGTTGGTGACCAAAATAAGCTTAAATCAACAGTTCACTGATTTTTCAAGTCACATAATAAGAATGAATAGATTAGATAATGTCAATTATGAAAATGGAATAAAATAAACATCATAAAAGAAAAATCTTACATAATGAAGCCAGGATCAAGTAAGGAAGAAAATTCTTAGAATTATAGACTCCATGCTAAAGTTATTCTGTTCATTTTCTTAATGTTTATTGAGGAATCATAGCCAGAGTTTTTCCATACATAATCTACTTGTGAGTGAAAATATAAATCTTTATGGAAGGTTTACATATTCTTTAAAATAGTACCCCGTCCTTAGAAACTTCTATGATGATGGGTAAGTATAATGTCATTCTGAAGACATAATGAATACCCATATGGAACCACAAGATGGCCTCATCTGCTTTACAAAACTCAGGGTAAATTCTCTGAAAAACTATCTATTTGTGACCAACAGAATATCACCAACACTCCTGCTCTTTGGTTAAGTGTTTGTGTGAGAATTTACTCAGATACATGAGAAGCAGAGTGATGTGACTCCAGCTTGCCCTATGCTGCGGTGTATAGAAGGTTCTTTCCCAGAATACAAACTAAATGACATTTTATATACAATTCAGCTTATTTCATCACGTGTTATGTATAAAGTACCTACTGTGTGAGAAGTACAAGGCATCATGTTAGGTCCTGCTGGAGAGAAGGATGTAACAAAACAAATATGACACAACTAGATAAGAAGGCTGCAGCTCATAAAGCTGGAAGTAGTTCAGTTACTCTTGGTGTACTTAACCCCCACCAAAAAACAGTGCCATGAGGAAGACTCAGACAAGGAGTAGACCCTGGTGGCTCAGATGGTGAAGAATCTGCCTGCAGTGCAAGAGACCCAGGTTTGATCGCTGGGTCAGGAAGATCCCCTGGAGGAGGGCACGGCAACCCACTCCACTATTCTTGCCTGGAGAATCCCCATGGACTGAGGAGCCTGGTGGGGTCGCAAAGAGTTGGACACAACTGAGTGACTTTCCCTTCAGACAGACATAAAAAAGGACAGATAATTTCTTAATAGAGAATTCTGAGGGAGGAGACATTTGATCTACATATAAGTTATGTTTTCAACTCTCATATTCATTCACACGTTAAAAAAAATAACCACCTTCCCTAAATTGTTACCAGCTTAATTTCATGGTTTTTGGTCACCACACTGGCATTTGCTGGAATGTCAAAAATTCCTCCACAGTCTCTCTCTCATCAGTCCAGCACTCACTGTCTACATCATGTCCACTGTTAGGCCTCTTTCGTATCTCCTCCATGTGTGAAGGGAACTCTGGACCTCTGCTCCACTTAGACCTGATAAGCTGCCCCTAAGATTCCAATGAGGAGTGAAAAAAATCATCTTTAAACTTCTCCCTCTATTTTTTGGAGTCTCCTCCAAATTTTTCTGCAGTTATTATATATCTCTCCTATGAAGGATATTACTTTGGAGTGGAAAGATTTTATGGCAAATATCCTTGCAGTGAGCGCAAATGGACACCTTGCTAAGACATGGCCATGATTTCACCACACTGAGATGACAGCTTGAAGTAGCCTCTTCAGGCTGCAGATAGGTAACTTTACAGAGATCAGGATGATGTCCGGTTTGTCCAGGTGTGAGGAGAAGGAAGAGATGGCTCAGTCAATTACCCCATCCAGAATGAAGTTATGATACAACAGCATGACAGAGCAACCATTTTCTCAGTCATTTCTCCATGAGCACAGTACATCTAATTTATGTTTTATCCAGGTACTTGTCTCTTTGAGACCAAGCCTGAATCGTCTCTAAGTTCTTAGCACCTAGCTGAGTCTCTGACTTAATCTGGGTTTTTCATTCATTAACTAATCAGCTAATTACTAAAGAAGTTCAGGAATGCACATTGAATAATGGTACTAAGGCATAAATCACTGAATATTTGGAAGGAATGATTAAGGGAAGGTTACTATGCAATTCTGATAATGGTGCTTATATACTATTTCATTTTGATCATGTCACCAAAAAATTATTCTAAGTTTTCATCATAAATAAGTTCAAATCACAAAATGGACACTGACATCACCAATCTTGTGCTTTAAAAAGTATGAAAGCCAGATTATAATATTAAGTCTATGTGAATTAGTATCCAGTAATATTTAAATATCTGACAATTTTTCTGGGATTAACAGTGAAAGGGCTGTTAAAAGTTTCACTTAAAATAGTGTCCCTTGTGTGCACATAGATGCACCCAACAGTTATTTTTTAAAAAGAAAACTTAACCACTGATGAGTTCATGTGCTTACCTACTCAAAAAGCAACCAGAATTCTCACTGTTTATGAGGCAATTACCAGTGAAGCTCTTAGGGACCACTGCCACAGAATATGACCTAGACTCTTCCACAGCTCCTATACAACATCAGTTCAGTTCAATCGCTCAGTCGTGTCCGACTCTTTGCGACCCCATGAACTGCAGCACACCAGGCCTCCCTGTCCATCACCAACTCCTGGAGTTCACTCAGACTCACGTCCATCGAGTCAGTGATGCCATCCAGCCATCTCATCCTCTGTCGTCCCCTTCTCCTTCTGCCCCCAATCCCTCCCAGCATCAGGGTCTTTTCAAATGAGTTAGCTCTTCACAACAGGTGGCCAAAGTATCTGAGTTTCAGCTTCAGCATCAGTCCTTCCAATGAACATCCAGGACTGATCTCCTTTACGATGGACTGGTTGGATCTCCTTGCAGTCCAAGGGACTCTCAAGAGTCTTCTCCAACACCACAGTTCAAAAGCATCAATTCTTCAGTGCTCAGCTTTCTTCACAGTCCAACTCTCACATCCGTACATGACCACTGGAAAAACCATAGCCTTGACTAGACAGACCTTTGTTGACAAGTAATATCTCTGCTTTTTAATATGCTATCTAGATTGGTCATAACTTTCCTTCCAAGGAGTAAGCGGCTTTTAATTTCATGGCTGCAATCACCATATGCAGTGACTTTGGAGTCCCCCCAAAAATTCTGTCACTGTTTACACTGTTTCCCCATCTATTTGCCATGAAGTGATGGGACTGGATACCATGATCTTAGTTTTCTGAATGTTGAGCTTTAAGCCAACTTTTCACTCTCCTCTTTCACTTTCATCAAGGCTCTTTATTTCTTCTTCACTTTCTGCCATAAGGGTGGTGTCATCTGCATATCTGAAACACTTTTTGATAAATTGAACACACCTTACACATTGCATTTTTCCACCTGAGCATGCTTATACATGGCTCTTCCCTGTTCACATTTCCTTTCATGAAATTAAAAAACACTCTTGCTCCTTGGAAGAATAGCTATGATGAATCTAGACAGTGTATTAAAAACAGAGACATTACTTTGTCAACAAGGTCCATATAGTCAAAGCTATGGTTTTTCCAGTAGTCATGTATGGATGTGAGAGTTGAACCATAAGGAAAGCTGAGTGCCAAAGAATTGATGCCTTTGAACTGTGGTGCTGGAGAAGACTCCTGAGAGTCCCTTGGATAGCAAGGAGATCAAACCAGTCAATCCTAAAGGAACTAAATCCTAAATATTATTTGGAAGGACTGGTGATGAATCTGAAGTTCCAATATTTTGGCCACTTGATGAGAAGAGCCAACTCATTGGAAAAGCCCTGATGCTGGGAAAGATTGAAGGTAGGAGGAGAAGGGAGCAACAGAGGATGAGACTATATATCCACATTATATCACGGACTCAATGGACATGAGTTTGAGCAAACTCTGAAACATAGTGAAAGACAGGGAAGCCTGGCATGCTGCAGTTCACGGGGTCACAAAGAGTCAGACACGACTGAACAACAACAAAGTACCTAAATCACCCTGAAGTTTATCTCTTCTCAGGTTCCCTGTCTCTTCCCTTTGACTTCCTCAATTTACTTTTCTTATTATTTTTTCTTCCAGTTTTATTTTGTATAATTGACATATTATATTGTGTAAGTTTAAGGTGTACGATGCAGGAGACACAAGAGATGTGGGTTCGATCCCTGGGTTGGGAAGATCCCCTGGAGAAGTAAACAGCAACCCACTCTGGTATTCTTGTCTGGTATTCTGTCCTTCCATGGACAAAGGAGCCTGGCAGGCTATAGTCCATGGAGCCTCAGAGAGTCGGACACAACTGAGTAATTAAGCAACAAGCATTAATCACAATAAAATTAGTTAATTTACCCCTCCCCTCACATTATTGCCATGTTATTGTTACAGTGAGAACATTAAAGTTCTACTCTCACAGCAACTTTCAAGTACGGAGTTCAGTATTGTTAACTACAGTCACCATGCTTCATATTTGTTGTAGTTCAGTCGCTTAGTCATGTGCCATTCTTTGCTGTATATTAGGTTCCCAGAACTTATTCATCTCATAACTGAAATTTGTATCCTTTAACCAACACCTCAGGATTTCCATCATCCTTCTGCCCTGCCAACCACCATTCCACTCTCTGTTTCTAGGAGTTTGTTTTTTTAAGATTACATATACAATGTGTTCATACGGTATTTGCTTTTCTCTGACTTATTTCACTTAGATCAATGCCCTCAAGGTCTATCCATGTTGTCTCAAACAGCAAGATTTCCTTCTTTCTTGTGGCTGAATAATATTCCCAGATGTGTTTGTATGTGTGCGTGCGTGTTTCTTTATTTATTCATCCATCAGTGGACAGGTAGGTTGTTTCCTTGTCTTGGCTGTTGTGAGTAATGCTACAATAATGACCCAATTAATTTTGAATTTCTGCCTTGGTTTGATAAATTTTTAAGGAAACATTGTAAATACATCTGTGCAGAATTCCAAAAGTGTAGATCTTGAAGGGTTACTTGTATAAGTCTTTGTAAAGTTGTACATGCTAGTCCCTTTGTCTAAAAGCCCATCCTTATATTCTTGTTTTTCAAGATTCAATTCAAATGTCATCTTTCTTAGAAATCAACTCTTATCTCCACACCATTTTACTAAAAAGGAGTCATTAATTTTGCCTCTATTTTTCTTGTATGTATATAGTACCTTCTTATAATCATCTCTTTACAGATTGAATTCCCCTTACTACATTTGAAGATCTGTGAGGTCGAGGATTATCTCTTTTAATTTTTACCTCTTTAACTATGAGCACATTGTCTCTTTGCTTAGTGAGTGAACGGATCATTGCCTAAATCTTAAATAAGGCAAGAACAAAAATACAAGTGCTCTTATTTTGTGTACAAAGAAATCAAGGCTAGGATAGAAGGTGTACAGTTTAACAACTCAGTGATGAGATGCAATTTAATTTCTGGACCCTTAGTCTAGTGAGCTACTACCATCCCCTACATCAGGGTATCTTCACAGCAAACTAGGAACAGTTACAGGATTGTAAAGGCAATTTCATGAAACTACCAGGAAATGACTATTCAGTTACAAGTGGTTTCCCAGGGTTAGAACCCATCCTGTGAGTGCATCTGGGCTCAGTTGCTTAGTCGTGTCTGACTCTTTGCGACCCCATGGATTGTAGCTTGCCAGGCTTCTCTGCCCATGGAATTCTCCAGGCAAGAACACTGGAGTGGGTTGCCATTTTGTACTGCAGGGGATCTTTCCAACCCAGGGATCGAACCCGCATTTCCTATATCTCCTGCATTGGCAGGGAAATTCTTTATCACTGAGCCATCTTAGAAGCCCTAAAATCCATCCCATTCAAGTGTAACTTTTCTTTATCTAATTTTGATGATAATAATGATTATGTTTATTGAATCCTTGCCATATGCTAAGTAAGTTTTAAGCATTTACATGATTTAATTATCACAACATCTCATTTATTCTGTATTTTTTATCCCCATCTTATGGATGTGGAAAACAAAACATCTAAATTCTACAATCTACCCATACCAAAACTGGGGTAAGTGACAAAATAAATTATATTACACACTTTTAAATTAAGCCCAATGTTATGATTGATTGTTGTTAACCGACTATTTTCACCATAGGAGCTGCCGTGGCCAAGTGCTTGCCCCTCACATACACGGTACTCATTTGCACTTTCTGCCAGAGAACCCTACTGGATGACAGTGACAAGGACCTCTGCTCTCAGTTCCTTGCCTTGAGCACACCTAAGCCTCCGAGCCTCTCTGCGACTGAAATGGGAAAAATAGAGCATTGCCTCTCTTAATTAGTCCCATATTTATGAGAGAAAAAAAAAAAAAAAAGAGGAAGGATTTTGTGAACTATAAAAGATCATACAAATGCAAACAGTACTATTAAATGCGATTTTCACCACACTGTCTGCAGCTAAGCAAGGACTTTATCGTGAACCTGGTACAGAGGAGAATAGCTTCCCTGAGGCCCAGGGTCACTTCAGGGGCCTCTGACTGCTCTAAGGGATGGATCTCGGCTGGACCCAAGATCTGCCTCCCTGCCAGCACCTGCTCCACCACGCCATACTGCCTTTCTGCATGTGGAGTTTTGCTGGTTTCACGTCCACGTGATTCAAACCTTCACTTTTGAAACAGAAAAAGAGCCTGAACTGTTGTGATCTAACTTATTGGCCTATGTTTTGGATGCATAACTAAATAAAAATGAGAAACTGCACCATCAACTTTTAAGTGTTGTTTATCCATTAAACAAAAGCCCCACCAACCACAGCTGTGCAAGTCTTCACATGTTACTGTGATGATCAATTTCAGACCTCTCTATGAAGTGGAAATAGATTTGAAGCTTCATGTTAATTTGAACATTTCCTTCTCTACCGAGACTATCAACAAGGCCACCAGTTGGCATCCTTTTGAACTAGCATTTAAAATAGCTCCTGATAATAGTAAAAGACCCTGCCATTTTCTTTACAGGGGTAGTTTCAATAGTTTCCATTCCAACTGCAGTCATTTACACGTTGTGTACCTACCACAGAGCAGCGAATCACCTGCACAGCCTGATCTGATAGATGGACAAACAGATGTATGGGCCTTGGATATGTCCTTGGGACTCCTGAGTCTGGGTTTCCTTTCTGGAAAACAAAGACAAGCACAGTATGTACAATTAGATTAATCACATAAATATGTTCACATTTTTCATTCTCACACACACAGATATAACATTTAAACGTTTTTCACTTAATCAATAAGAAACAAAACAATATGTTTGTTAAATATGTTTTGTCACACTGAGAATCCTAGATTTCTATTCCCTTTTTAGCACATCATGTGATAACCATTTTTCTTTCTATAGTTAGAATCTTGCTCTAGTTGCATCGTTGCCTTTCTGTGGCATTTGGGTTCCATTCTAAAACATTATTAAAAAGGTGACAACCTAGGGGTGGTGGGATGGGGTGGGAGAGGAGAGGGGGCCCAGGAGAGAGGGGACATATGTATACCTGTGGCTGATTCGTATTGATGTGTGTGTGTGGCAGAAGTCAACATGATATTGTAGAACAATTGTCCTCCAATAAAAAAAAGAATTTTAAGTTTTTTTTTTTTTTTTTTTAAGAGGATTCCCTAGTGGCTCAGATTGTAAAGAATCTGCCCACAATGCAAGAGACCTAAGTTCTATCCTTAGGTCGGGAAGATCCCCTGTAGGAGGGCATGGCAACCCATTCCAGTATTCTTGCCTGGAGAATTCCATGGACAGAGGAGCCTGGTGGGCTACAGTCCATGGGATTCCAAAGAGTCAGACACGGTTGAGCAACTAATACTTTAAAGAATATCCTGTTTGACCTGAATTGAAGGCAAATTCAGGCATTAATAAACTTCTCAATAAAATATTACTTCAGTTAACTTAATAGCTCTATGACCATATAAATGAATCTTGAAAATTCAATGAGATGTACCATAGATACCTAAAAGATAATATCTATGATGCAGCTTAATGACTTAAAATAATAAGATATAGTAACAGCAGAGAGGGTGACACATTCAATTTCCACATTCACCACTGAAGTGATGGAAACACTGTAGCTGAGAGGCTGGTGGCAGGTCCTGAATTCCAGACCCTGCTCTTCACTAACTGCAGAGCCACGTTTGCTGTCTTTGGACCCCTCTGGATCTGAGCAGTTCCACTTTAAAGTTGACATCGTGGCCTCCTCCTCTTGTAAACCTGTTGTGAGCCTATTAAACATCAGAGGATCTACTATGCAAATAAGATATGCCAGGGAATACGAAGGTATCGTTCCTATCCTCAGAGAGTTACTGCCAAACATAATGCAGAACGGATTTAAGAAGTTAAGCAGAGAGACCCTGGCAGTGAAAAAGCTTAGCTCTTGTATGAGTCAGCTACAGCTGCCAAAACAAACTACCACCCACTGGGTAGCTTAAACAGAGTTTTATTATCTGGGTCCTGGAGACTAGAAGTCCAAGACCAGGTGCCATCAGGGTGGTTTCTGGTGCGAGCTCTCTTGCTGGTTTGTAGACCGCCACCTTCCTGCTGCATCCACATGTGGGCTTTCCTCTGTGTGTACAGAGAGGGAGCACTCTGGTGTCCCTTCCTCTTCCTCTAAGAGCATCAGTTATGAGAGATTAGGGCCCCATGCTTACGACGTCATTTAACTTTTATTACCTCATGGAAGGCCCCAAGTCCAAATACCATCACATTGGGGACTAAGGCATCAATATATGAATTGGGGGGAGTGGACACAATTCAGCCCATGACATCTCTCTTTTAGGTCCACCATGTAGAGCTCAATGATTCAGACCAAACTATTTAACTTCAGGTTCTTGTTTTCCTTACAGAGAAAATAATAACCATGCATTCTTCAAGAAGAGCTTATGAGGATTGAATAAAGATGACAACATACAATGTTAATTATAAAATGCTAAAGAAACACCATTCACTAATATTATAAAAATGGGGGGGGGCGGTCCCAAGATGGTGGAGGAATAGGACATGGAGACCACTTTCTCCCCCACAAATTCATCAAAAGATCATTTGAATGCTGAGCAACTTCCACAAAACAAATTCTGTACTCTGGCGGAGGACATAAGGCACCCACAGAGGCAGCCCATTCTCTTCGAAAGGAGGTAGGACAAAATATAAAAGACAAAAGGAGAGACACAAGAGTTAGGGAAGGAGACCCATCCTGGGGAGGGAGTCGTGAAGGAGGAGAAGTTTCCAAAGAGTAGGAAACCCTCTCACAGGCGGGTCTGTGGGGAGTTTTGGAATCTCAGAGGGCAACATAACCAGAAGAGGGCGGGGTGGGAACCACAGAATATGTGCCTAACCTCAACTGCCAGCAGAGAAGTAGGCCAGATGCTTGCTCGAGTCCACCACCAGGGAGTTGGGGGCTGGGCAGGGAGGCATGGGCTGCATAATCAGTGCTTAGGGTAAGGACAGGGACTGAATGCCCAGAGGACAATCTGAGGGAGCTAACATGAGACAGCAACCCAAACTTGGATTGCCAAAGAGAGAAAAAAGAAAGAGAACTTTCTCGAGAAAGGCTCTAACGCGCAGCCTGGACTGCTCACAGAACAAAGGATTGAGCGAATACCAAAGGACAGCTAGCTGGCTGCATGTAGGCCCCTCCCCACCCCACCGCCAGAGGCAGAGAGGCAGGCGTGTGACAGCCAAGGCCAGAAGGCAAGGTGCTGCTGCACTCTCAGCCCCAGAGAGCGGCATCTTCCACCAAACTGCGAGCAGGCTCCCAGTTGCTAACCACGTCTTCCTGGGATCCTGGATGGTTGACATCTGCCAGAAGGGTCACAGCCTGAGATCAGCTCCCCAGAGGAGACACACAGCACACCACAGATGGTGCTCTCATGACGCACCCGGGGAACTGAGTGTCTGGGACCAGGGAGGTGATTAAGATGCACGGCTCACCTGGGACAGGGCACTCGCAAAGCACTGGTCGCCTGAGCTGCTCAGACCTGGGAAGGGCACAAAACGCATGCCCAACTGAGTCTGTGTGCTTGTGAAGTACCTGAGAACCTGAGCAGCTTAGAACTGGGAAGTGCATAAAACACACACCCAACCAGGCCTGTGCCCTTGCTGAGTACCCAAGAACCTGAGCATCTTAGGCCTGGGAAGTGTACAAAATGCAGGGCCCACTTTGGACAGGGCCCAAAATGGCAACCCACTCCAGTGTTCTTGCCTGGAGAATCCCAGGAACGGGAAGCCTGGTGGGCTGCTGTCTATGGGTCGCACAGAGTCGGACATGACTGAAGCGACTTAGCAGCAGCAGCACCTACAAAGCACCCGGGAGTCTGAGCACTGTAGACCCGGGAAGCACACACCACCCTGAGCTGGGGAAAGCTCCGTGTGGTCCATACATTACGAGTAGTCCCCATGCACACCAGCAATATTTGTTTGCAGTGTCCCTCCCCACAACACAACTGAACAACTGAGCCTAAACAAGCCTGACACCTTCGCCTCCTTGTGTCAGGGCAGAAATTAGACACTGAAGAGACTTGCAAAAAGAGGCCAAAATAAACAAAGAGGGAACCGCTCTGGAAGTGACAGGTGCAACAGGTTAAAACCCCGTAGTTAACAATGACTAAGAATTGGAGGGGGCCTATAGACCTTGAGAACAAGTACAAGCTGAAAGAAGGAACTATCTGAAACTGAATTGACCCCACACTGCCCACAACAGCTTCAGAGAAATTCCTAGATACAGTTTTACCATTATCACTTTTTATTTTTTTAATTTAAATTCTTTATTACTCCTTTAATTTTCATGTTTATAACCTACTATTACTTTGCAAAAAAGACTCCATTTTTAAAGCAAACTTCAAATATATAAACTTTTATAATTTTTATGATTGATTTTGTTTTGTATTTTTAATATTTTTTGAGAGTCTGACCTCTATTCTAGATTTTTAATCTTTGCTTTTTGATACTTGTTATCAATTTTGTACCTTTAAGAATCTAACCTTCAGTATCACTTGCGATGTGAATACTGGCTTGACTGCTCTCTCTCCTTTTGACTGTCCTTTTTTTCCCCCCGGTCACCCGTACTACTCCCTCCGGCTTCTCTTATCTATTTAATTCTGTGAATCTCTCTGGGTATTCCGGGCTGTGGAGAACACTTAGGGAACTGATTACTGGCTAGATTGCTGTCTATCCTTTTGACTCCCCCTCTTCTCCTCCTGGTCACCTCTATCTCCCTCCTCCCTCTTCTTGTCTCCATGTGACCCTGTGAACCTCTCTGCATGTCCCTCACTGTGGAGAATTGTATCACCATTAACCTAGATGTTTTATCATCTGTGCTGTATGGATGGAGAAGTCTTGAGGCTACTGTAAGTATAAGACTGAAAGCCAGAGACAGGAGGCTTAACTCCAAAACTTGAGAACATCAGAGAACTCCTGATAGACAAGAGCTCACCCAAAAGCCTCCATACCTACATTGAAACCAAACTACACCCAAGAGCCAACAAGTTCCAGAGCAAGACATAACATGCTAATTCTCCAGCAACATAGCCCTGAATATACATTAAAAGACAGGCTGCCCAAAGCCATGCCAAACCCATAGACACCCCAAAACTCAATACTGGACACACTTCATTGCACTTCAGAGAGAGAGATCCAGCTTCACCTGCCAGAACACAGATGCAAGCTCCCCTTACCAGGAAACCCTGACAAGCCACTAGTCCAAGCCCATCAACAGGGAGCAGGCTCCACAATAAAGAGAAACCACAAACTTCCAGCCTACAGAAAAGGCACTCCAAACACAGCAATCTAAACAAAATGAAAAGGCAGAGAAATATTCAGCAGGTAAAGGAACATGATAAATGCCCACCAAACCAAACAAAAGAAGAGGAGACGGGGAGTCTACCTGAAATATAATTCAGAATAATGATAGTCAAGATGATCCAAAATCGTGAAAACAAAATGGAGTTACAGATAGAGACAAAGATTGAGGAGATGCAAGAAAAGTTTAACAAGGACCTAGAAGAAATAAAGAAGAGTAAATCAATAATGAATAATGCAATAAATGAGATCAAAAGCACTCTGGAGGGAACCAACAGTAGAATAACTGAGGCAGAAGATAGGGTAATTGAGGTGGAAGATAGAATGGTGCAAATAAATGAAGCAGAGAGGAAAAAAGAAAAAAGAATTAAAAGAAATGAGGACAACCTCAGGGACTTCTGGAACAATGTTAAATGCCCCAACATTCGAATCATAGAGTCCGAGAAGAAGAAGACAAAAACAAAGGGCATGAGAAAATATTTGAGGAAATAATAGTTGAACACTTCCCTAAAATGGGGAAGGAAATAGCCACCCAAGTCCAAGAAACCCAGAGAGTCCCAAACAGAATAAACACAAGGCAAAGCACTCCAAGACACATATTAATGAAACTAATGAAAATCAAACATAAAGAGCAAATATTGAAATCAGCAAGGGAAAAGAAACAACGCATAAGGGGATTCCCATAAGGATAACAGCTGATCTTTCAATAGAAACTCTTCAGGCTAGAAGGGAATGGCAGGACATACTTAAAGTGATGAAAGAGAAAAACCTACAACCCAGATTACTGTACCCAGCAAGGATCTCATTCAAATATGAAGGAGAAATCAAAAGCCGTACAGACAAGCAAAAGCTGAAAGAATTCAGCACCATCAAACCAGCTCTTCAACAAATGCTAAAGGATCTTCTCTAGACAGGAAACACAGAAAAGGTTTATAAACTCGAACCCAAAACAACAAAGTAAATGGCAATGGGATCACCCTTATCAATAATTACCTAAAATGGAAATGGGTTGAATGCCCCAACCAAAAGACAAAGACTGGCTGAATGGATGAAAAAACAAGACTCCTTTTTATGCTGTCTACAAGAGACCCACCTCAAAACAAGGGACACATACAGACTGAGACTGAAAGGCTGGAAAAAGATATTTCATGCAAATGGAGACCAAAAGAAAGCAGGAGTAGCAATTCATATCAGATAAAACAGACTTTGAAATAAAGGCCTTGGAAAGAGACAAAGAAGGACACTACATAATGATCAAAGGATCAATCCAAGAAGAAGATGTAACATTTATAAATATATATGTACCCAACATAGGAGCACTGCAATACATAAGGCAAACACTAACAAGTGTGAAAGGGGAAATTAACAGTAACACAATAATAATGAGAGACTTTGACACCTAACTTACACCTATGGATAGATCAACCAAACAGAAAATTAGCAAGGAAACACAAATTTCAAATGATACAATGGACCAGTTAGACCTAATTGATATCTATAGGATATTTCACCCCAAAACAATGAATTTCACCTTTTTCTCGAGTGCACACAGAAAATTCTCCAGGATAGACCACATCCTGGGCCATAAATCTAGCCTTGGTAAATTCAAAAAAATTGAAATAATTTCAAGCATCTTTTCTGATCACAATGCAGTAAGATTAGATGTCAACTACAGGGGAAAAAATACTATTAAAAATATAAACTTATGGAGGCTAAACAACACGCTTCTGAATAACCAACAAATCACAGAAGAAATAAAAAATAAATCAAAATATGAATAGAAACAAATGAAAATGAAAATACAACAACCCAAAACCTATGGGATTCAGTAAAAGTGCTAAGGGGACGGCTCATAGGCATACAAGCTTATCTCAAGAAACAAGAGAAAAATCAAATAAATAACCTAACTTTACACCTAAAGCAACTAGAAAAAGAAGAAATGAAGAACCCCTGGGTTAGTAGAAGGAAAGAAATCTTAAAAAATTAGAGCAGAAATAAATGAAGGGGGAAAAAAACAGACTATAGCAAAAATCAACAAAACTAAAAGCTGGTTCTTTGAGCAGCTTTAATAAAATAGACAAGCCATTTGCCAGACTCATCAAGAAAAAAAAAAGGGAGAAGAATCAAATTAACAAAATTAGAAATGAAAATGGAGAAATCACAACAGATAACACAGAAATACAAATGATCATAAGAAACTACTATCAGCAACTATATGCCAATAAAATGGACAACTTGGAAGAAATGGACAAATTCTTAGAAAAGTATAACCTTCCAAAACTGAATCAGGAAGAAATAGAAAATCTTAACAGACCCATCACAAGCATGGAAAGCTAAACTAATCAGAAATCTTCCAACAAACAAAAGCCCAGGACCAGATGGCTTCATAGGTGAAATTCTGCCAAAAATTTACAGAAGAGCTAACTCCTATCCTATACAAACTCTTCCAGAAAATTTTGAGGAAGGTAAACTGCCAAACTCATTCTATGAGGCCACCATCACCATAACACCAAAACCAGATAAAGATGCCACAAAAAAAGAAAACTACAGGCCAATATCACTGATGAACATAGATGCAAAAATACTCAACAAAATTCTAACAAACAGAATCCAACAACATATTAAAAAGATAATATCAAGTGCGCTTTATCCCAGGGATGCAAGGATTCTTCATTATTAACGAATCAATCAATGTGATACACCACAGTAACAAATTGAAAGATAAAAACCATATGATTATCTCAATAGATACAGAGAAAGACTTTGACAAATTCCAATACCCATTTATGATAAAATTCTCAGAAAACACGCATAGGAGGAATATACCTGAACATAATAAAAGCCATATATGATAAACCCACAGCAAACATTAACTTCAAGCAAAAAATTGAGAGCATTTCCCCTAAAATAAGGAACAAGACAAGGGTGCCCATCTCACCACTACTATTCAACATAGTTTTGGAAGTTTTAGCCACAGCAATCAGACAAGAAAAAGAGATAAAAGATTTCCAGATTGGAAAAGAAGTAAAACTCTCACTGTTTGCAGATGACATGATTCTCTATATAGAAAACCCTAAAGATACCACCAGAAAATTGCTAGAGCTAATCAATGAATATAGTAAAGTTTCAGGATATAAAATTAACACACATAAATCCCTTGCATTCCTGTACACTAACAATGAGAAAACAGAAAGAGAAATTAAGAACACAATTCCATTCACCATTGAGGCAAAAAGAATAAAATACTTATGAATAAATCTAGCTAAAAAAACAAAAGACCTATATATAGAAAACTGTAAAACATGAAGAAAGAAATCAAAGATAACATAAATAAATGAAGAAATATACCATGTTCATGGATGAGAAGAATCAATATAGTGAAAATAAGTATATACTCAAACCATTCCATAAATTCAGTGCAGTCCCTATTAAGCTTTTTCGTATTCGCCTAGAGCCAGACATCCTGGAATGCGAAGTCAAGTGGGCCTTCCTGCTGCTGCTGCTAAGTCGCTTCAGTCATGTCCGACTCTGTGCGACCCCATAGACAGCACCCCACTAGGCTCCCCCGTCCCTGGGATTCTCCAGGCAAGAACACTGGAGTGGGTTGCCATTTCCTTCTTCAATGCATGAAAGTGAAAAGTGAAAGTGAAGTCGTGTCCAACTCTTAGCGATCCCATGGACTGCAGCCCACCAGGCTCCTCCGTCCATGGGATTTTCCAGGCAAGAGTACTGGAGTGGGGTGCCATTGCCTTCTCCTACAAGTGGGCCTTAGGAAGCATCATTACAAACAAAGCTAGTGGAGGTGATGATACAAGTGGGGCTTAGGAAGCATCATTACAAACAAAGCTAGTGGAGGTGATGGAATTCCAGTTGAGGTATTTCAAATCCTAAAAGACGAAGCTGTGAAAGTGCTGCACTCAATATGCCAGCAAATTTGGAAAACTCAGCAGTGGCCACAGGACTGGAAAAGGTCAGTTTTCATTCCAATCCCAAAGAAAGGCAATGCCAAAGACTGCTCAAACTACTGCACAACTGCACTCATCTCACACGCTGGTAAAGTAATGCTCAAAATTCTCCAAGCCAGGCTTCAGCCATATGTGAACCGTGAACTTCCAGATGTTCAAGCTGGTTTTAGAAAAGGCAGAGGAACCAGAGACCAAATTGCTGTTGGCTCAAGAAAGCAAGAGGAGTTCCTGGAAAACATCTATTTCTGCTTTATTGACTATGCCAAAGCCTTTGACTGTGTGGATCACAATAAACTGTGGAAAATTCTGAAAGAGATGGGAATACCAGACCACCTGACCTGCCTCTTGAGAAATCTGTATGCAAGTCAGGAAGCAACAGTTAGAACTGGACATGGAACAACACATTGGTTCCAAATAGGAAAAGTACATCAAGGCTGTATATTGTCACCCTGCTTATTTAACTTCTATGTAGAGGGCATCATGAGAAACGCTGGGATGGATGAAGCGCAAGCTGGAATCCAGATTGCTGGGAGAAATATCAATAACCTCAGATATGCAGATGACACCACCCTTACAGCAGAAAGTGAAAAAGAACTAAAGAACCTCTTGATGAAAGTGAAAGAGGAGAGTGAAAAAGTTGGCTTAAAGCTCAACATTCAGAAAACTAAGATCATGGCATCTGGTCCCATTACTTCATGGCAAATAGATGGGGAAACAATGGAAACAGTGGCTGACTTTATTTTGGGGGGCTCCAAAATCACTGCAGATGGTGACTGCAGCCATGAAATTAAAAGACGCTTACTCCTTGGAAGGAAAGTTATGACCAACCTAGATAGCATATTAAAAAGCAGAGACATTACTTTGCCAACAAAGGTCCGTCTAGTCAAGGCTATGGTTTTTCCAGTAGTCATGTATGGATGTTTGAGTTGGAATATAAAGAAAGCTGAGCAGCAGAGAATTGATGCTTTTGAACTGTGGTGTTGGAGAAGACTCTTGAGAGTCCCTTGGACTACAAGGAGATCCAACCAGTCCATACTAAAGGAGATCAGTCCTGAGTGTTCATTGGAAGGTCTGATATTGAAGGTGAAACTCCAATACTTTAGCCACCTGTTGTGAAGAGCTGACTTATTTGAAAAGACCCTCATACCGGGAAAGATTGATTGCAGGAGGAGAAGGGGATGACAGAGGATGAGATAGTTGGATGACATCACTGACTCAATGGACATGAGTTTTGGTGGACTCCGGGAGTTGGTGATGGACAGGGAGGCCTGGCGTGCTACAGTACATGGAGTCACAGAGTCAGACACAACTGAGTGACTGAACTGAACTGAACTGAACTGAACTATCAAGCTACCAATGGTATTTTTCACAGAAGTAGAACAAATAATTTCACAATTTGTATGGCAACACAAAAACCTTAAGTAGCCAAAGCAATCTTGAGAAAAAAGAAGAGAACTGGAGGAATCAACCTGCCTGACTTCAAACTATACTTCAAAGCTACTGTCATCAAGATAGCATGGCACTGGCAGAAAGACAGAAATATGGAACAAAATAGAAAGCCCAGAGATAAATCCACGCACCAATGGACACCTTATCTTTGACAAAAGAGGCAAAAATATTCAATGGAGAAAAGACAATCTGTTTAACAAGTGGTTTCGGGAAAACTGGTCAACCACCTGTAAAAGAATGAAACTAGAACACTTTATAACACAACACACAGAAATAAACTCAAAATGGATTAAAGATCTAAATGTAAGACCAGAAACTATAAAACTCCTAGAGGAAAACATAGGCAAAAACAGTCTCTGACATAAACTACAGCAAGATCCTCTATGACCCACCTCCTAGAGTAATGGAAATAAAAGCAAAAACAAACAAATGGGACCTAATTAAACTTAAAAGCTTTTGCACAATGAAAGAAACTATAAGCAAGGTGAAAAGACAACCTTCAGATTGGGAGAAAATAATAGCAAACAAAGCAACTGACAAAGAATCAATCTCCAAAGTATACAAGCAGATCATGCAGCTCAATACCAGAAAAATAAACAACCCAATCAAAAAGTGAGCCATATATTGGAAATAAAAGCAAAAATAAACAAATGGGACCTAATTAACCTTAAAAGCTTCTGCACATCAAAGGAAACTATTAGCAAGGTGAAAAGACAGCCTTCAGAATGGGAGAAAATAATTGCAAATGAAGCAACTGACAAACAACTAATCTCAAAAATATACAAGCAACTCCTACAGCTCAACTCCAGA
>NW_011494957.1:61654-76939 GCF_000754665.1 Bison bison bison | reverse complement strand
TACTCAAAAAATATACAAAGCAAACTCCTACAGCTCAACTTACTCCAGAAAAATAAATGACCCAATCAAAAAATAGGGCCAAAGAACTAAATAGACATTTCTCCAAAGAAGACATAGAGATGGCTGACAAACACATGAAAAGATGCTCAACATCACTCATTATCAGAGAAATGCAAATCAAAACCACTATGAGGTACCATTTCACACCAGTCAGAATGGCTGCGATCCAAAAGTCTACAAATAATAAATGCTGGAGAGGGTGTGGAGAAAAGGGAACCCTCTTACACTGTTGGTGGGAATGCAAACTAGTACAGCCACTATGGAGAACAGTGTGGAGATTCCTTAAAAAACTGGAAACAGAACTGCCTTATGATCCAGCAATCCCACTGCTGGGCATACACACTGAGGAAACCAGAAGGGAAAGAGACACGTGTACCCCAATGTTCATCGCAGCACTGTTTATAATAGCCAGGACGTGGAAGCAACCTAGATGTCCATCAGCAGACGAATGGATAAGAAAGCAGTGGTACATATACACAATGGAGTATTACTCAGCCATTAAAAAGAATACATTTGAATCAGTTCTAATGAGGTGGATGAAACTGGAGCCTATTATACAGAGTGAAGTAAGCCAGAAGGAAAAACATAAATACAGTATACTGACGCATATATATGGAATTTAGAAAGATGGTAACAATAACCTGGTGTAAGAGATAGCAGGAGAGACACTGATGTATAGAACAGTCTTATGGACTCTGTGGGAGAGGGAGAGGGTGGGAAGATTTGGGAGAGTGACATTGAAACATGTAGAATATCATGTAAGAAACGAGTTGCCAGTCCAGGTTCGATGTGCGATACTGGATGCTTGGGGCTGGTGCACTGGGACGACCCAGAGGGATGGTGTGGGGAGGGAGGAGGGAGGAGGGTTCAGGATGGGGAACACATGTATGCCTGTGGCGGATTCATTTTGATATTTGGCAAAACTAATACAATTATGTAAAGTTTAAAAATAAAATAAAATAAAAAAAAAGTGAGCCAAAGAACTAAACAGAGATTTCTCCAAAGAAGACATACAGATGGCTAACAAACACATGAAAAGATGCTCAACATCACTCATTATCAGAGAAATGCAACTCAAAACCACAATGAGGTACCATCACACAGCATTCAGAATGGCTGCTATCAGAAAGTCTACAAACAATAAATGCTGGAGAGGGTGTGGAGAAAGGGGAAACCCTCTTACACTGTTGGTGGGAATGCAAACTAGTACAGCCACTATGGAGAACAGTGTGGAGATTCCTTAAAAAATGGAAAAAAACCTGCCAGATGACCCAGCAGTCCTAATGCTGGGCATACATACCAAGGAAACCTGCATTGAAAGAGACTCATATACCCCAATGTTCATCACAGCAGTGTTTACAATAGCCAGGACATGGAAGCAACCCAGATGTCCACTGGCAGACAAATGGATAAGAAAGTCATAAGAGACACAGATTTGATTCCTGGGTTGGGAAGATCCCTGGAGGAGGGCATGGCAATGCACTCCAGTGTTCTTGTCTGGAGAATCCCATGGACAGAGGAGCCTGGTGGGCTATAGTCTATGGGGTCGCAAAGAGTCAGACAGGACTGAAGCAACTTAGCACAGCATGAATAGATAATTGGAGGTGAATCAGGAAAATTGTTCAGAGCTCTGGACAAAGCAATTGAAATACTGTTAGCAGCATTGTCTATATTCAAGACAATTTTATATGGTGTAAGTCATTCTTGAGATCGCTATAAAAGAATATTCAGGAGAAACATGTCTGGACCACACAAAAAAAGCAAACTAATGATAAAATAAAAAAGCAAAACAATATGTTTGGTAAAGTGAAGTGGGTTAAAAAAAAAAAAAAGTTTGAGAACACAATACAGTGTAGTTGTGTGGGAAATTTTATCCGTGAAGAAATCCTGCAAAACCTGACATTTCCAATCGTAGCACTCTCACAAAGCGTTTTTAAGTATGCAGTAGTGGGTAAAGGCAGTAATATGAAAACATGCATTTTTTTAAATCTTTGTTTCTATAGAGTTTAACCAACTAAAGAAATCAACTGCATTCTAAAATATAAGGTAAAATTGACTAAAACTCCCATCAGGAAGACCAAAGTGTTGTCAGAAAAAGAAAAGAAAAAAACAATAATAATAATCTTTCTCCAAGTAAAACCTCAGCAAAACTATGAACAGGCTCTGTGATCCCATTTAAAAAATAAGGACTGACAACAGACTTCTGTTTGCCAACCAGGTAGAAAATGACATCACCTTACAAAATAACCTCCGTACCCATGGCTGGATTTCCAAATACCTATTACATTCTTAGGTTGACGTCTTCGTGGCTAAAAGAATCCTTAATTTTATACTTTTTTCTGCGGGCAAAAGGGTTCTACATATTTTGTTTACAGGTTTGGTTCCCTTTGGTTCTTTAAACAGTATACAGGCCCCAAACCCATGAAACTCACAAATCGAGCTTCAGCATTCACGTTCTAAAGAAGCTGCCTTTCTACAAAGTGGCCTTGTGATGTCCGTCTGTCTGGGTTCCGTGCAGGTTCAATTGCTTCATTGAAAGCATAATAAAACTATGGAGAATGGAACTTGGTGACCTTGTTTCACAGTTTTCCAAAGCACAAGAAAAGAATCGAGGGCATTGAAAAGTGAGTCCCAACTTTTATGGTTTTTCTTTGCCCCAGACCTCAGACAACAGCATTGTCACGAAGCAGTAGTCTTCCTAAAGGAGAGCCTGGGTATTGATATGCAAATACAGGCTACAAACATCCCATTTGGCTCCAGCATTCCTTGTCTAGCACTGTCACACAAACAGTTTTTGAATCTGAGCAGTTTATTCAGGACCATAAACATGTGTTTCACCCTGTGAGCAAATTCTGTTTGTTCACAGAGCTCGGAAGCAGTGAAATACAAGGTAGGCTATAAACAGCCCGACTGGATAAGATGTGCCTTGAAGCAAAGACACTTTTAAAATGAATCCAGTTTTTACTTACTGCCCAAGATTTTTATGCAAATGTAGCATACCCTAGATAGTAAGTTTTTAAAATTATTTACATTATTTAAGATAGGTCCTCTGTATTGAAAAATCTTAGTTGCTTTTAAAAAAAGAGAGACATGTAAAACAATTTTAGTTCACGTGACTAAACATTGTTAAAGTCATAAACGCGTTACTATTGCTGAACAGATCAAGTAGTGAAATGAAGAAAAATAATTTTTAAGACATCTAAGAGGGAGATGGAATGGGGATGGAACTTACTCTGGGAAACAATGTGAATCAACTTCTACAATAGCTTGAAAAAACATTCCAACCACCAGAATTCTACTTACCTCACAAAATTTGTACCAGCTCTACCCACATTCCCCGGTGCTATTTCCAGCTCCTCCCAACCACCCTTCTTCTTTCTATAACTGCCCCTCCAAGGTAGCTGCTGACATGCAGCAGACACACGGGATTCGCCCCATTTCACACACACAGGGCAGTGTGAGGCACAGTACGGTAAAGTCCTCTTTCTTCATGAGCTCCGTCTTGATTCTTTAAAGCACTGAACCCATGATTATGTGTCTATTTTCATGACAAATCAAAGCTGAAAAAAGTTAGAAAAACTCAAGATTCCAAAGAAAAGCATAAAGCATACATGTCTGTATGGATGAGGCCAACAGGGCACAGAACCATGCTGCACTGTTCCGAGTAAATTATTTTTTGGATGACTGCGAGACAATGAGCACATGTAGATCCTGTAACTGCACACCGCGTAGATGACTGTATCGACTCGCAGTCTATGTGGCTTTAATTTTCAGTATCAGAGTATGCGGTTCTTACACAGAAAACCTCATTCTTGGTTTCCCTTCCCTTGGTTCTCTCCATACTTAGGATGAGGACACCAGACATGGATGAGGAAATGGATGAGTACTGAGTCACAGTGGGTGAGGAGAAGGAGGGCTTTCTCAGAGATCCAGGGGAGTCACAACAGGCAACACTGTTCCTTTGTTTGAACTCCGTTATTAAATTATGCAATTTAAAAATTAAAACTCGGTCATTTTCACACATGCGCTTTAGATGTCAATCCTTAACAATTACATATTTCATCAAATGCATTCTAGAACCATAAAATTTCTCTAAACAAATAGCTTTTCAGAGTCTTTCTTAAATCTCTTAAGTAGGGTGATATATTGAAGATCTATTTAATGACAAATTAATGTTATGTGTTTCAAATCATTAATTTGATCAAATTAGCTAAAGTGAGAAAAGTTACTATAACATGTTAAAACAATATGTTATCATAACTCACAAAAATATTAAGAAATCCTACTTTTTAATATGACTTGTGAATTTTAATCAGTTAATAAAATCCATTAAGTTTGGATAAAGCATAAGCTTTCAAATAAAGGAAACGGTGAATCTAAATTAGTTAAGTTGTAAATAGTTAACATCTAAGATAGTCTAGTATCTTATATTAAAAAAGAAAGGCAGTAAGGGGTTTAAAAAAAAAATCAAAGAAAAACAAAAGACATTTCAAGAACTTGTGAGTAAACATTTGTTCATTTTTAATTTTAAAAGGAAATAAAAATTGTTAATCAGTCCATTGGGAAAAAGAACATAACAAAATTCAGGAAGGAGGAATTACGATTATGAATCGAAGCTTTCAATGCCAAGAAAGCTTTGAACAACCTTAACTTTAGTTGCGAACAGTCAGTGAGCTGCCAACTGCAATGGAGGCAGAGGACAGCTTAGGAAAAGGAGAAACACAATCATCTTTATTCCTCTTTTGATTGTTTTTATAATCTTTTCAGGGAAAACACATCTAAAAAAGGCATCTTGGAACTCATCCTGACTTTAGAGGAAGCTTTTTCGCTGAAATAATCTCCCAGTTTGTGTTACTTTTTTCTATGTAGTCTTTACTTTCCTAGAATAACTGCAAAGAACTACAAACTGAAAATTTGAAGACATTTTTAGAAAGATAAACATGTCGTTTTATTTTGCATTTAACTGAAGATCTGAATAATTGTGTAATATTCTCTTGGAATTGAATGACATCTGCTTACTTTTAAATGTGGGCTCTTTCTAAATTTAGCCACATGAGTTTTATTTGAGGCACTGGTGGCATCTGCTGGACACAAATAAAATTACAGACTCATAACTGCTGTTCTGCATAAAGTCTTAACAACTATAGACTTTGTTCTTAAAAATGTAATCTTTGTAAAAACACTCATTATTCTTTCTAATGTACCCGAAAAATATTTATCTTCAGACCTATGTTTCAGTTTGTCATTCTGGGACAGATTATAATGAAAAGTCATCTTGGAATATTTGCCATCACAAATATTTGCCATTTGTTTTAAAGTTATAAAACATTCAACATTCAACAAAGCATGCATTGAGTTTTCTAGGAACACAAGATGTAAAGGACTCAGGGACTGGCCTTCAGGACACCTGTACTCTCATGGGTTGATAAGTTGAAATAAATAAATATAATACAATTAAAATGATGTCACAGAATAATTCCATCATTCTTGTGAAAACCAATGCAGATTACCTACTCAGAAACAGCATAGAGCATACTGGTTATGGGACTTTAGACAACTGACCAATTTTGCAAGTGGGAAATGTAAGACTAAAACTGTAATATCTTATTAAAATAATATTGCTGGTTGGTGCCAAACCTGAAACCAGAACCCAGATCATCTAGTGATGTTTTCATGGTTTCCTCTTTCTACACAATCATTTCTTACTGGTTATTTTACAGATAACAAAGGAAAGGTAAAAATACTAATAAAAGTGAACGCATGTAACAGGCAATAAAGACAATATCCAAAAGAAAACGTGATACACAAAATGGAAAATTATGCAACCATAACAAGCAGAAATCTTGCCATTTTTAACAACACTGATGGATCCTGAAGCCATTAACTAAGTCAGACCTAGAATGAGAAATACTTACATGTGGAATCTTAAAAAGAAGAACAAAGATACAAAGAACAGGCTGATGACTGCCAGAGGCAGGGACTGGGAGGAGAGCAGATGAATGAAAGTGGTTAAAAGGTGCGAACTTCTAGTTGTAAAATAAAGAAGTCCTGTGGATGTAATGTAGACCATGATGAATGTAGTTAATAATATTGTATTTTGAAACTTGTTAGGAGAGTAAACGGTAAAAATTCTTATCACAAGAAAACATGTACAACTATGTGTGGTGATGGATGCTAACTAGATTAATTGTGGTGATCATTTCATAATATACAGGTATACTGAATCATTAAGTTGTACACCTGAAGCTAATATAATGCTATATGCCCATTATATCTCAATAAAGTAATGATAACATCCAAAGAATAAAAAGCAATGAGAAAAAGTATTTCAAAATCTTCTCACATTTTTCAGTCATGCATTTATGTTTGTTGCAACTGACTTAATGTATGCCCTTTCCACTAGATTATAAGCTTACATAGCAGAGTCTGGTATGAATGCCTGGCGAATGCACAGTAGGCCTGTGATGAATGCAGACTGGTGCATATAAAAAGAATGAATAAAAAATTGATAGGGTAATAAAGGTTGGAATTTGATCTTATTTTATTCACATATACACTGGAATCCCTAAAGAAAGAAAAAGGAATTAAAGTTGCTCAGTCATGTCTGACTCTTAGCAACCCCATGGACTGTAGCCTACCAGGCTTCTCAGTCAATGGAATTTTCCAGGCAAGAATACTGGAGTGGGTTGCCATGCCCTCCTCGAGGGGATCTTCCCAACTCAGGGATCAAACTCCTGTCTCTTGCATCTCCTGCATGGGCAGGTGGGTTCTTTACCACTGAGCCACCTAGGAAACCCACACTTGGGTATAGTGGATACATAACTGCACTGTCTGGGTGCTTTTTTCATATTCATACCAGCTAATATTTCTTGCAGTACAAACATATGTTGCAACAAAATTACAAATGACTAGATGCCATGGACCTTGGGAACATTTAATCACACTAAGTTAGATCATTTAAGGTTTTGAACACCATGATAAGTATGCTTCTCTGCATGTTGTATAAAGTCAATTAAGACTTTGAATATTAAAAAGTACGGATATCTGTTGAGATGCAGTCTAAGGAATAGTGTAGTGAATCACAGCTCAGAAGTAGTGGCCTGATTATGCCATCAGTTAACTAGCATCATCATCATAAAACAGACACATTCTGGGTGTTGTTTTTTTCATGCCTCATGTTTTTAATAAGGACTACTTTGTACATAAAGGCATATGGTGAGTATACAGTGCTGTTCAATAATAGATGCTTATGTTGAGGCTTGGGGCTGGTGCACTGGGACGACCCAGAGGGAGGGTAGGGGAGGGAAGAGGGTTCAGGATGGGGAACGCGGGTATACCTGTGGCAGATTCATTTCGATATTTGGCAAAACTAATACAATATTGTAAAGTTTAAAAATAAAATAAAATTAAAAAAAAATGTTAATTCACATTAAAAAAAAAATAAAGTGCTGTTCAGTAATAGATGCTTATGTTGATGCTGACAATGGCAGTGATGACTCAAAAACCCAACAGTTACTATGATTTTATGAAGACATAGTATTTATTCTTCTTCTACTCATATATGTTATTCTAGAGTCTGAGAAAATAGTGGTAAGTAAATGGACAAGACCTCAAACTAACAGAATCATGTTTTTAATAAAAAATATTTTCGTTTACACTGGGAATCTATTTATTCCCAGATATATTTGCATTAAGAAATATAAGCACATATAAGTTATATGGAGACCATATTAGATGATATTTTCTTGATTTTTTGGTGATTTTTGTAAAAAGTTTAACAAAAGAAGATAATTCCAAAATGGTAGAAGTTACAGAAGTTTGCAATTTGTTGATGGGTATGTTCCAAAAGATACAGTATATAGTCTGAATTTTATCTAGACAGAAATCACTAAAGAATTCATTAAAAATAAACAAAACCAAATAAAGTTGGTAATTTAATCAGGTTTTGTGGTTTATTTTCCTAAAATTGACTCAAATATGTTAAAAGATAATTCCCTTTAGAGGATTTCCTAGATTTGCATTCTATCCTATAATGAAAAGAGATAAGGATATTGTGTACACAAACATAAACAAAAATTCTGCTTATACATAAATACATATGCTGTATATACATATCTTTGAACAGAGAGACTTATTTAGGTGAAATATATCATAGACTTTTGAAAATGTCTTTAAAATTTTTCTTTCCCATAATGAAACACACTAGAAAAAGGGATCATTTTACAAGAGTGTTTTATTGTTGCCATATTTCATCATATTTGAAGAGAAGCAAAAAGTTAATCTTACGGCGACGCCAGACTCTGATAAGCAATGCTACTTGGTTTTCCCAGCAGATGTAGCTATAGATAACGAGACTGCCACTATTCAACTGAATAAAGCAGGTCTATTGACAGTGAGATGGATAACAAAGATATTAAAGCCTTTTGCCAAGTATACGTACTCACACACAGAGCTAGTTCACAAAGGCGTATAAACTTAAGTCATTTGAGAATGATTTAGTAACAATCAGCTACTTTGCAAAATACGAAGGAAAAGCTCACACATAGACTTCGGGAAAATTATCCAAGTCCTGTTTACACTTGAGCAAGTATCTTCAGCTATATTTATATGAAAAAAAATAAGCTGATTTAGAAAGACTCTATGAATTCCAAAGTTTCTCTTTGAAAACTCAGCATTTATTGAAACTATTTTCTTTCATGGTTTTCACCTCTTCAAATATAAGAAATTACATACAAGGAATTAACAGATCAAAATTAAATTCTTCAAGGTGAAAACTGACTTCATTGAAGATAGAAAATACATAGTTTGAAAGTAATATTTGAAAATTTCAAAAACTTAGTCATTTCTGACCTTCATTGGGAAAATGAAGTTAAATATACTGGATTGTCCATTTAATAGAGAATTTACCCCTTAACCACAGAGGAGAAACTGTCCAAAGCAGATGAAACAATCAGTCGTAATTGTGAACAGCTGCACACCTACAGAAACTAAGGAAAAATCCTTATAGAAAAAGGAGAAAGAAGCATTTGTTCTTTTTAAAGCCAAATGATTTCCCACGAGGAACAAAACTTACCATAATTGGTCAAAAACTCTATTGGCCAAGAGAAAACTCAAGAATAAGAAAAAATACATATGACGGGAAAAATTCAGTTAGGCAGAGCTTAAATCTAATCTGTCAGATGAAAAGGAGCTTCTTACACCCCAATGTTAGAAGAAGAGCATGTGCCAAAGGTCTGAGAGGACCATCAAGTCCTCTACTGGATTACCAGATCATCGATAATCTGATAAAAAGAGCACTCAGTTGCAGTGACTGAGGGATCGAGTATCTAAGTGTATCCTCTGGGGATCAAATGTCGCTTCCATGGGATCAAATTCATAGAATGTTCCCTCCATCGATTTGTTGTACTTTTTCAATAATTTCACTACAAATGCCATATGCAATGTATCCTTATGTGTCTAATTTGGCAGACTCACTCTGGAACAGAACGTAAAGATTTACTATGCCTTCTTTTGTTAATGCCATGGAGAAGGAAATGGTAACCCACTCCAGTATTCTCGCCTAGAGAATTTCAATGGACAGAGGAGCCTGGGAGGCTACAGACCATGGGGTCATAATGAGTTGGACACGACTGAAGCACGACTTAGCACTTTTGTTAATGCCATTGGATTACACATGTTCAAAAATGGAATTCAGTACAAATGACACTGAAGACGAGTTTGGCCATTTATGCAACCTGATTCAGCTTCAGCCTTTCTTTCTCTCCTGCATCCTCTAGTCAGATGTTGAATATGAGTTGCAGGGGGCAGTTTGTGCAAGGGAAGTATGGACATCGCAAAGAATACTGATCATTAAGATCATTCTCCATCAGCAATGAGAAATGTCTATACCAAGCACTAAATATTTCCCACCCCACATCCTGAAAGCTGAATAATCCAGCCCCCAACTGGGCCAACTTCTGAAGATCCTATACCACAGCAAAATTATTTTTGTTTCTTTTCTAAGGAAGTTGCTTTCTCTTGCCTTCATTGCTGTTGAGTGAGTATTTGCTGTTGTTCAGTCACTCAGCCATGCCTGTTTGCAGCCTCGTGGACTGCATGCAGCACGCCAGGCTTCCCTGTCCTTCACTATCTCTCAGAGTTTGCTCTGATGCATGCCCACTGAGTCACTGATGCCATCTAACCATTTCATCCTCTCCTTTTGCTTTCAATCTGTCCCAGCATTAGGGTGTAATACCATTGTTCAAATGGCAGCTTAACAGAATTACAACTCAGGTAATATTTTACAAATGTAGAATTTTTAAGCTTGAGTCTTAAGAGTAAATTGCTTCTGTTTCAAATTTCTTTTGCCTATCTTTTAAAATAATCTTGTAAATTTTTTGTTTCACTGATGTTAAGTGAATATGCAGTTGCTTCCATTGAAACTTGGTAGAATTATAATTCTTAAGATATTATTTTATAAATATAGATTATTTAAATGTGACTCATGCACAAACTGTTAACATTTTATTCTAGTTCTAGACAGCATACATATAGCATTTTGGTTTTCACTTTTAACAAGTCCCCTATAACCTGAACTATAGAACAATGGAATATGTGAGAATTAAGGGTCATGTCTGCATTCCAGGGACTGTATTTACTCTACTCATAAAACAAAATAAGGGAGCTTGATATCTGTATGACCAAATTTTAATTCATTTTAAAAAGTAACTATTAATTGTCCTCACTATCATATGTGGGCTTCCCAGTGGCTCAGTGGTAAAGAATCTGCCTGTCAATGCAGGAGACGTGGGTTCAATCCCAGGGTTGGGAAGATCTCCTGGAGAAAGAAATGGCAACCCACTCCAGTATTCTTGCCTGGGAAATCCTGTGGACAGAGAAGCCTGGCAGGCTTCAGTCTATGGGGTCACAAAGAGTCAGACAGGACTTAGCGACTAAAAAACAACAACAATTATATGTAATCCTCTGTTCTGCCCTGTAGAGTATATATATATTATGGCCAGTCTATGCCCTTAGGGAGTTTACAACAAAAAGTAACCATTTAAAATTTTCTAGTTAAAATTAAAGTTTAAATTTTATATCCTTACCTCCAAGAGCACACATGCAGCTTCCACTCCTCCGTACGAAATGGCATCCATTTGTCCTTCTCAGCAGGGAGCAGCAGTGCAGATCAGCACCTGTGAATACAGTAGGCTACAAACACTGCACATTGATTGGTGATATGGTATGAACCTATTACACATTCACACAGCACTTGTGTAAAATTTAGTCACAAGTACTTTATGATAACTAAGCATTCTCCGGAGGTAAATAATATTACTACCTCTTGTTTAAATATGGGTAAACTGAGTGACAGGGAGAATAAGTAACTTGTCCAAGGACACACAGCTCTCGGTGACACAGCTAGGGTTCGAATCCAGGTTACGTGAGATCGTGAGTCCACCTATCTAAACACCGTACCATTCTGCCTTGGATGAGCAGCAGCAGCATCCAATGATTGAAGCTAGTCCCAGCAAATACTGTTGTGAGTGCCACAGCCATTAAAATTTTACATTCTCCCAGTCTAAATTCTTTTTGATCTAGGTCATTTCTTTGACTCTCTGAGACTCTAACATTTCACCAATTGTTTATACATTGACACAGAGATTTGCCAACAATTAGTAGTTTAATAATTGAAAAGTAGCTATATGAAATGTTTTATCTAATGTGGATGGAGTCATTTATACAATGTCCTTTTCCCTGGAAGAAACATCCATTTTCTGCCACATCTTTAGAGGTATGATCAAATGGTTTGCTTTTCTAGTAAAATCATTCCTTAGAAGTAATTTCTGACTTTCCAAAAATGAGCTAAATACTCAAGGAAAATAAGGTCTCTGAGAAAGAGAGAATTTACCCTAAAAGAAAAATAATGTACAACAAACATTCTAGGACAACAGTATGTAATAAATCTAAGAAAAATTTGCACTGTCCTCACCATAAAATGCTAAAGCTATCACTGGGAAATTATCAAAAGCTTTTACCCCTCAAAGGGATAATGCTTCCTACTTGGAACTGAGCAGAGGGCCCTGGACTGCTGTAAAAACTCTTTAATATTCATAATTTTAAGTAGTTCAACCCTGTCTGGGACAAATATTCAGATGACAAAGGGCTCCTGTCTTTCCCCTTGTTGCTGAGGTTCTCAATCTCTTTTTTATGACAAAGACTTGTTAGTCCATAAAATCACATAATTTTGGCAACTGTTATATAATTCTGTTAGCACTTGAAGTTAGACTTGAAGGTGGTCAGGAAGGAAGGCTCTAGCCAGCCTCAAGATCGGAGGTATTGTTCTTGGGGGGAACTGGAAAGAGAACAGATGAAGTTCTCTCATCCACTGTTAAGTATCCTATGGGGCCAGAAGCTGAATCAGTCACTGGTTTCTTTTGGAAATGTAGTTGAATTAGCCCCTATTCTCAGAAAGAAAAAAAAAAGGTGCAATAAGATAGCCAGATTACATAGTGATGCACTAAAGATTAAAAATGGTGTCAATAATAACCACATGCGACAAAAGGTAACACCTTTGTTGATTTCGGTTTGAAAAGAAAGTCAATTAAAATAAAAATGTCAGAAGTCAATGAATACAAGTTTCACCACTAAAATATTTAATAATACAGCTATTCCAGAAGGTAGAATAAACGTATTTAGTTTAAAAAAAAAAAACTGAAAATAAAGTGTAGATTCCAAACGTATTTTTCATTGAAATAATTTAGAAAGTAGAAAACAAAACTTATTTTTTTATTCCTGTTTACTAAGATATATATCTAACATCACAAAAAAAGCTGGCCATAACCTTGTAAAATCATCTACAAGCCTTTAGACTAAAGGCAGATCTTGAGAGATAAATAGATAGATAGATAGATAGACAGGTAGATGATAGATAGGGATAGTCTATTCTAAGAGGAAAAGTGAAAGTGAAGTCGCTCAGTCATGTCTGACCCTCAGAGGCCCCATGGACTGCAGCCCACCAGGCTCCTCTAGGGATAGTCTATTCTAAGAGGAAAAGTGAAAGTGAAAGTCGCTCAGTGTCTGACTCTTTGTGACCCCATGGACTACACAGTCCATGAAATTCTCCAGGCCAGAATACTAGAGTGGATATAGTTCTCTCTGCCTTTCCCTTCTCCAGGGGATCTTCCCAACCCAGGGATTGAACACAGGCCTCCTGCTGAGCTGTCAGGGAAGCCCATCCTAAGAGGAAAGTCGCTAATAAATAATGAAATTTATAACTTTACTTTACTGAAATACACTTGATTTACAACAAGTGTATACACTTGAAATACAACACAGTGTTGTGTTCATTCCTGGTGTACAACAAAGTGGTTCAGTGATGCACACACATATTCTTTTTTATGTTCTTTTAGGTTATGAATTATTACAGGATTTTGAATATACTTCTCTGTGCTATACAGTAGGAACCTTGCTGTTTTTCTATTCTAAACTGAATAGTTTCCATCTGCTAATTCCAAACTTCCAATCCAATACTCCCTCACTGCCCCCTCCCCCTTGGCAACCATAAGTCTGTCTCTATAGCTGTGCGTTGATTTCTGTTTCATAGTTAAGTTCATTTGTGTCATATTTATATTCCACACACAAGTGATATCATATGGTATTTGTCTTTCTCTTTCTGACTTACTTTGCTTAAGTATGCTAATCTCTAGGTCCATCCATATTGCTGCAAATGACATTTTTTTTCTGTCTGAGTAATGTTCCGTTGTATATATGCAGCAAAGTATTGTTACCCATTCATCTGCTGGTGGGCACTTCAGTTGTTTCCATTTCTTTGCTATTGCAAATAGCACTGCAGTGAACATTGGGGTGCATGTTTCTTTTTGAATTATAGTTTTGTCTGGATATATGCCCAGGGGTGGGATTGCTGGATTATATGGCAACTTCATTTTTAGTCTTCTGAGGAACCTCCATACCTTTCTCTATAGTGGCTGCACTAATTTACATGCCCACTAACACTTTGGGAGGGTTCCCTTTTCTCTACAACCTCTCCGGCATTTGAAATTCATAGCTTTTGTCTTATAAATACTTACTATAGATGTTCAATCAGAAAACTTATAGGTTATGAGATGGTCATTTCAATGCAATTAAAGATATATATATAAACACACACACACATCTGAAGTTGGAGGCAGCATAGAATAGAAGAAAGCACATAGGTTTAGAGATAGAAGGATCTTTGTCTAAATTGATTTTCTGCTACTTAATAACCCTATGATATACAGAATATATGTTAATGGGCAACATGCTAAGTGATCATCAAAAGTAATCTGTTTATAACTACTCTTCTAAGATCTTAAAAAACTAACCATAAGCATTGAATAAACAAATTTCTTAGATATAACTAAGAAAATAAATAATTGCCACTATTTACTGAGTTTCAATAAACACAAAAATAAACTCAAAATGGATTAAAGATCTAAACCAAATGTAAGACCAGAAACTATAAAACTCCTAGAGGAGAACATAGGCAAAACATTCTCTGACATAAATCACAGCAGGATCCTCTATGACCCACCTCCCAGAACACTGGAAATAAAAGCAAAAATAAACGAATGGGACCTAATTAAAATTAAAAGGTTCTGCACAACAAAGGAAACTATAAGCAAGGTGAAAAGGCAGCCTTCAGAATGGGAGAAAATAATAGCAAATTAAGCAACTGACTAACAACTAATCTCAAAAATATACAAGCAACTCCTACAGCTCAATTCCAGAAAAATAAATGACCCAATCAAAAAATGGGCCAAAGAACCAAATAGACATTTCTCCAAAGAAGACATACAGATGGCTAACACACATGAAAAGATGCTCAACATCACTCATTATCAGAGAAATGCAAATCAAAACCACAATGAGGTACCATTTCATGCCAGTCAGAATGGCTGCGATCCAAAAGACTACAAGCAATAAATGCTGGAGTGGTTGTGGAGAAAAGGGAACCCTCTTACACTGTTGGTGGGAATGCAAACTAGTACAGCCAGTATGGAGAACAGTGTGGAGATTCCTTAAAAAACTGGAAATAGAACTGCCTTATGACCCAGCAATCCCACTGCTGGGCATACACACTGAGGAAACCAGAAGGGAAAGAGACACGTGTACCCCAATGTTCATCGCAGCACTGTTTATAATAGCCAGGACATGGAAGCAACCTAGATGCCCATCAGCAGATGAATGGATAAGAAAGCTGTG
>NW_011494957.1:58317-61554 GCF_000754665.1 Bison bison bison | reverse complement strand
AGAAAGCTGTGGTACATATACACAATGGAGTATTATTCAGCCATTAAAAAGAATACATTTGAATCAGTTCTAATGAGGTGGATGAAACTGGAGCCTATTATACAGAGTGAAGTAAGCCAGAAAGAAAAACACCAATGCAGTATACTAACGCATATATATGGAATTTAGAAAGATGGTGACGATAACCCTGTATGTGAGACAGCAAAAGAGACATAGATGTATAGAACAGTCTTTTGGACTCTGTGGGAGAGGGAGAGGGTGGGATGATTTGGGAGAATGGCATTGAAACATGTATAACATCATATGTGAAATGAATCACCAGTCCAGGTTCGATGCAGGATACAGGATGCTCGGGGCTGGTGCACTGGGATGACCCAGAGGGATGGTACGGGGAGGGAGGTGGGAGGGGCGTTCAGGATGGGGAACAGTGTACACCCATGGTGGATTCATGTTGATGTATGGCAAAACCATACAATATTGTAAAGTAATTAGCCTCCAATTAAAATAAATAAATTTAAATTAAAAAAAAGAAAAAAAACCCAAATAAACCAAAAAAAAAAAGTCAAAGCTATGGTTTTTCCACTAGTCATGCATGGATGTGAGAGTTGGACTATAAAGAAAGCTGAGCACAGAAGAATTGAGGCTTTTGAACTGTGGTGTTGGAGAAGACTCTTGAGAGTCCCTTGGACATCAAAGAGATCAAACCAATCAATCCTAAAGGAAATCAGTCCTGAATATTCATTGGAAGGACTGATGCTGAAGCTAAAACTCCAATACTTTGGCCACCTGATGCGAAGAACTGACTTATTGGAAAAGACCCTGATGCTGGGAAAGACTGAAGGCAGGAGGAGAAGGGGACAACAAAGGATGAGATGGTTAAACGGCATCTCTTACTCAATGGACATGAGTTTGAGCAAGCTCTGGGAGTTGGTGATGGACAGGGAGGCCTGGCATGCTGCAGTCCATGGGGTTTCAAAGAGTCAGACATGACTGAGCGACTGCACTGAACTGAGTTTCAACCCATGTAATAGGCACATTAGGTGCTTTTATGTATAATACTTAATCTTTCCAGCAGAGCTGTCAGTTATACATTTTATTGTTCTTTTTCAGATGAGGCAATTGAGATTTAGAGAAAGCAAGAAAGCACCTGAGGCCAATGAGCTAGCAAATGATACAGCTGGTAATCAAACCCCATCTTTCAGTAGCCAAAGCTACTATAAACCCTTAAAATGTATCAGCCCATTTTGGGTGATTGTAGATCCACTGAATCTCTGTAAAGTCCTCAGAAAATCTTTAGAACATTTTCTCAAAATGTCACTTCATATATGGCACCATTCATGGATAGCACATAACTGAGACCATAGTGGCCTCTGGAGCTTTGTGGCTAAGTTCACTGTGAGAAGATGCACCAATGGTAAGAAACAACCATATTTGAGAAGGCTCAACATAGTAAATCCAATTCCAGAAAATATATTTTTCTGCAAGAAAATAATAAAGTAGTTTCATGGGAAAATTTTGCAGTAGAAATTGAAAAGTCTCTGGAAAATTTTAGGTTTCTTCATTTTTGAATTAAGCATGTAGTATAACGTCCATACTTTATACTGACATGTCAAAGATAAGCAGAATTCTTTGCTATGATTTCACTCCACCAAAAACGTTTAACCTGCATACCAGATGAATCAAAGTTATGTAAGACTTCTAAAAATCTTTTTATGAGTTCATGCCCTACTGGTATTACATACTAATTTTCCAAATCTGTAATTCTGAAAAGACATATTTCCAAGAAGACCCACAAATTCCCAGAAAATAATATCTTGAACTTTAGATTATAACAAAAGATAAGTGGTAATTCTTATTGGCATTAGCATCTTCAGTATTTAACCTCCAATTAGTTTGAATATGGTCAAATATTACAAAGATCTTCATCAAGGCAGAATAGTAAAAATTTCAGTAAAGATTGCCTCTGAATATCGATGCCTTTTTATTGTGCCTGGAAATATAAATATGTGTGTGTGTGTGTGTATACATACATATTCCCTTTAAAACTAGATTTTTATGAGCATGGAAATATTTTCTTCTACGACTCTCTAACAACATGGCATTTGTTTTCCCAAATTTGTAAGTTTTTCCTAACAATTTCAAGCCATCTTGAATATTTAAAATATATATACAGTATCATCTGTATGCTTATTACTATTATTATAAAACTATACATTAATAATAATGCTGTATTACATTAGAATCATAGTATCATTTTCCTGAATAAAACAAGCTTTATTATTTGAATGAAAGGTTTAATTTTTTAAAGATTCACATTATGAATTATATATTTGTTTTAGTATATATTATGTTTGATTGTATAATACAAGTGAAGGGTTAACCTTAAGCCAAATAAAAATTTTCAAGATTATCTGACAAGTATTTTAAAAGTTGCAACTTGGTTGATATCACAAAATACATGTTAGAAATATGAAGGAAAATAAAACTAAAAAGTGCTTGGATTTTTGAAACACAAAGCAAAATATTAAAATTATAAATGATTAGCTGTTATCTCTTTTCTTTGCTTATCCCAAGTAAATACACTGTTTATTACTCATTGACTTCCACTCTGTGTCTATCTCCCACATTTGTTTCTTCATATCTTTTTATTCTTGTATCTCTCCTGAGCAGTTAGTCAGAGATTTTAAAGGCAGCAAAGGAGACAGAAGCAATTTGAAGTTTCTAGGTGGACTTCATCAGTGACATTCTGTACCTCTTACTACAACTCAGTGAGAGCGCCTGGAGATGCTAAACGGCCTTAGACAGTCTGACATTTAACATCAACCAAAGCATGTAGGATAGCCATTCTGACCATAAGACTGTATTTTACCCTTAGAAACAATGTTCTGCATATAGGCCGTCAATATTCATTGCTAGTGAAGTCAAGCTATTTTCTTAGTCTTTGTATGTCTCTCTTTTAGATCTCAATAATCAGGATTTAAATTCCCATGTGACACTAGTGCTAAAGAACTGGCCTGCCAATGCAGGAGACATAGGAGACGCGGGTCTGATCTCTGTATTGGGAAGATCCCCCTGCAGGAAGGCATGGCAGTCCACTGGAGTATTCCTGCCTGGAGAATCCCATGGACAGAGGAGCCTGGCGCCCGCCTACAGCCCAAAAGGTCGCAGAGTTGGACAAGATAGAAGTAACTTAGCACACACACACAGGAGACATGGTTTAAATAAATATATAAATAA
>NW_011494957.1:57739-58217 GCF_000754665.1 Bison bison bison | reverse complement strand
ATGATATATATTATATATAATATATATAATAAATATAATATATGAATATAATTATATATTTGGATATATAATTATACTATATTAGAATATTGTATAACATATATATAACATGTTTTATATATATACATATGCATAATATGTATTTTATAATATACATAACATATGCAATAATATGATATATTATATATTTATATTAAGATATTATTATGTTAATGTGATATGTTATTTATTATATAATTATTCATATATTTGAATCGATATATAATAATTATATGATATTATTAATATTAATAATTAAGTATATTAGCATAATAATTAATAAATACTAGTAAGTAATGCTGATAATTTTAATATAATATATTATAATTAATATACTATATTGTGTATTTATAATTACATATTTATGTTTTAAATATATATTTATATTTAAATATTGATATATATGTATATACATTATATAACTATAATTTATAATTAT
>NW_011494957.1:48564-57169 GCF_000754665.1 Bison bison bison | reverse complement strand
TATTTTTATATATTATATACTATGTATTATATATTGCATATTAAAAAGCAGAGACATCACTTTGCTGACAAATCTCCATATAGTCAAAGCTATGGTTTTTTCAGTAGTCATGTACAGATGTGAGAGTTGAACCACAGAGAAGGTTGAGTGCAGAATTGATGCTTTCAATCTGTGCTTCTGAAGAAGGCTCTTTAGAGTCCCTTACACAGGAGATCAAACCAGTCAATGCTAAAGGAAATCAACCCTGAATACTCACTGGAAGGACTGATGCTGAAGCTGAAGCTCCAATACTTTGGCCTCCTGATGCGAAGAGCCTACTCACTGGAAAACAAGATCAGGGTCTCCTACTCATGAAAGACTGAGGGCATGAGTAGAAAGGGGTGACAGAGGATGAGATGGTTGGATGACATCATCGACTCATTGCCCATGAGTCTGAACAAACTCCAGGCGGGAGTGAAGTACAGGGAAGCCTGACCTGCTGCAGTCCACGGGGTTGCAAAGAGTCAGACACGACTAAGGGACTGAACAACATGAATTTTCTCCAGCACTATTGGCTACCACCTCTTCTTTCCCTTTTCCTTTGCCTTCCTTGACCACACCTGAACAGAACATTTGAAAACATGCCCTCCCTGGAGCTGAGCAGCACTTTTGGCCTGCTTAATTCCCAGAGAAAGGCTGCTTCATTCTCAGAGAAAGCTGGAGGTCCACATGTCAGTTTAAGATATAAAAAAAGCCACTCAACTGCTATATCAGGCTGGAGATACTCTGCAGTAAAACTCGTCTCAATTTTTTTGTATCTTTTCTTTTCTTCTATTTATTTCATCTATTCTGCTCCATATATTAAAAGACATGTTCACTATTCTTTTACCAATCTGTTTCTCTCTAAACTGAAGCACACATATTGGCTTCAAGAGATCATTCCTTTGGTTTCTTTTTCCTGAACCATTTTTTCCAGTTGAAAGGATTTACTGAGGGACATCTTAATCCAGTCAAAAGCTTTTGTGCACATGCCAATAATTTGGGCTTTGTCCCTAAACTGAGTCTTAATCTGAGTCTTAATTAGCCTTTGTGACTCAAAGTGTTTCTATTTTAACCAGTTAGAGATGAGAAAGAGTTTGATTTTCTAACTCTGTGAATCCTGTAGCTTCTCATTTTAATTTCCTGTTCATCCTAAACAAGTCACTTATGCTTGAGATCGTTTTCCTTCTTGTGTTATCGTATCAAACACAGCTTCTAACAATCGAGTAATATTAGCAATATTTCAAATCTTCTTTACAGAAAGCCTTGAGAACATGATATTCATGTTTGCCTTCCAAGTTACCTCAGGTAACGTTTTACCAAATATTTATTTATTGAATAAAAAGTGTCACCGATTTTCCAGCCTCCATCAAGTTTCCTCATGGCTAGGTCTCCTGCTCCCAGAATCAGGGCCACATATTTTAAGTTTTTATATGGGAATACTCCTTGTCTAAGTATCAGATTCTGTACTTTTCAACTTTCTGCATAACAGCTGTAAAATCTCATGAGCTTACAAAAACAAGCATCTCGTTCTTCTTAATGATTCAAAGAGGCAGCGGCTGGATGGATGCAGCTGCAGTGGCTCTGCTTGGCTTGGCTCTGTGGGTCTTGTTGGAAGGTTTGGGCCTGAGATTGAAACCTTTATGTGGAGCATACCATTTTTCAAACTAACATTTTGAAAAGCAAAAGGCTTTTTCCTTAGAATTTCATTTAAAGCTTCTAACTGTATATAGTGTAGTCATATCTGTTCACATTCCAACGACCAGAGAAAATTGCATGGCTAAATTCAAAATCAGTGGAGAAGGAAGGAAAATATATATTCCCCACAATAGGAAGCATGCAAGCCCCATGGCAACAGGTTGGAAGACATAAACTGATATGAGGAAGGGGTACATTGTATAACTGTGCATAGAAATACAACCTACCAAATGCAGTTTCAGTTCAGTTCAGTCGCTCAGTTGTGTCCGACTCTTTGCAACCCCATGAATCACAGCACGCCAGGCCTCCCTGTCCATCACCAACTCCCGGAGTTCATTCAAACTCATGTCCATTGAGACGGTGATGCCATCCAGCTATCTCATCCTCTGTCATCCCCTTCTCCTCCTGCCCCAATCCCTACAGCATCAGGGTCTTTTCCAATGAGTCAACTCTTTGCATGAGGTGGCCAAAGTATTGGAGTTTCAGCTTCAACATCAGTCCTTCCAATGAACACCCAGGACTTATCTCCTTTAGATTTCCTTGCAGTCCAAGGGACTCTCAAGAGTCTTCTCCAACACCACAGTTCAAAAGCATCAATTCTTCAGCGCTCAGCTTTCTTCACAGTCCAACTCTCACATCCATACATGACCACTGGAAAAACCATAGCCTTGACTCGACGGACCTTTGTTGGCAAAGTAATGTCTCTGCTTTTGAATATGCTATCTAGGTTGGTCATAACTTTCCTTCCAAGGAGTAAGCGTCTTTTAATTTCATGGCTGCAGTCACCATCTGCAGTGATTTATAGTTTAGCAGTTTCTTAACATGGTCTATCAGAGAAGGCAATGGCAACCCACTCCAGTACTCTTGCCTGGAGAATCCCAGGGATGGGGGAGCCTGGTGGGCTGCCATCTCTGGGGTCGCATAGAGTCAGACACAACTGAAGCGACTTAGCAGCAGGAGCAGCAGCAGCAACATGGTCTATGATGTAAACACCCCCAGTAAAAATAAGACTCATTCCACTTTCCCAGAAAATCAAATCATTTATGGAGCTTCAAACATAACCTCTGCTTTAAAAAACGGTATTGAACCTCGTTTTAGATTTCTCTCATTGGTAGGAACTGTTCAGGAAGTTATTTCACTGCTCAAGAAAACCTCCCATTCTCCTACCTCAATTGGGCCAGATCAGAACAGCTGCAACTACAATTACCTTATTTACAATAATCTCTGGCACACTCCTGGAAGACGAGGGCCAACCAGCAGGAAAGAGAAAGGTGTTCAGGGGTCGTAACTTTGTCGTTCCTGTTCATTCAAATCTTTATGGCTATCACTGTCATTACCAATACGGGCACTGCAGTGAGACACGCCAGGACCTCGAGGCCAGCCAGTGGCCGGGGCATAACAGGCATTCTATCACCATTTCTTGAATGCTGTTAAATTATCTAACATTACCGGATAGAAATAGCACATAAAACACTGACCAGGTTAAACTGGTTCTGCCTCTTTAAACAGGTGGATCTATTAATTAAACCTTCAGATATCTTACAGAGAAAGCACTGCACACGTGCAGGATAGGAACTGTATCTCCAGGATATCTTAAAGCCAAGAATTATCTATCAGTCTATGGAACTCAAAGAAAAGAAATGTTGCCATCAGAGCTCTTTAAGAACATTTGGCTTACAGCAGCAAAATTAGCTTATATGAACTGATTTCAGACTAGCTAATCAGTTTCCAAATTTGAAACTCCTCTAACTACTAAAAATTTCCCCCAAATCCTGGACCCAGAAGACAGATTTGAGACCCTTGCCTCTGTCTCCCAATAAAGCTCTTTCTTTTCTCAAAAGCTGATGCCATGGTTTTAGCTTCTATGCAGGTCAGATAAGATTACTGGGATAGAATCTTTACATGGTCCCCACCATTAGGCCTATCTGCTGAGTCTGAGCATACAAGCAACATAATTCCACTGTGGCCTCACTACCTTCTCTCTGGAACAACTGCCTTGGAACCTAATTATATATTGATGCTGTTTACTTTCAAAAATAATTTGTGTGAAGATGGACTTGATTTCATCCTTTCAAAAGATATTTTATTTTCAAAGAGGAAACATTTTTATTCAAAAGTTTTTTCTGGTAAGGGAAAACATGTCGAGAGAAAGCTGCTTTTCCCTCTCGGTTTCAGAGTTTTGTCCTGACAGCTTGCTACCTGCTCAGGGTGTTCTTTTCTATCCCAGGGACACTGCACATGAGGTTCCTCCTAGAGCTTTTTCTTCCACACTCCACCCTTCCTTAAATAACTAATTCTTAATTATCTTATAAAGCTAAGCCGAGGAAAGATTTTCATGACCCTCTAGATTAGTCTTATCACCTTCTGATGTAGACTTTTCTAGAAACACATGCTTCTTGTTCCTAACACTGACCATATTTGAACATTTTAAATTATCCCTGTAATTGGTTAGTGATTGATTGTTTCTCCAGCTAGTTTTTATCTCCATAAGGGCAGAGACCACATCTGACTTCTTCACAACTGTATACCAGATGGTTATCCTATGTGGTTACCATCACAAATCTGTCAAATATATGGCTGTGTGACTGAAAATATAAATGGGAATTTTATTATAAATTCTTGCTACACAATTCATTTTAGAAAGAGCAGCATCTTTCTACATAGCCTCCTGAAGGAGGAAAAATGGCAGAAAAGCTCCTAAGTGCTTTCTCACTTCCCCTCTGAATTCATCTACCCACTCTTGGTGGCCTCTTCCTGTTGGCTTACCTTAAATATTCCTTAGTATTTCCTGAACCTGTAGTACTTCATGACCACCCACAACCAAACATGTCTCAGAAATTCTGCTAGATGCACAATTTCAAGGGGCATTGTTTGTATGTGTGAGTGTGCATGCACATGTGTGTGATTTAGGAACTATGTCTTGCTTAAGACATGATTATGTAAGAGACACAAATTTTTTTTTTAAAGCTATTGCTTTTTTTTTTAATTGCAAGCTGGGAGGTACTGAAAATGATGTCATTCCCTAATGACCTCATTCATGATAGAATTGTGAAGTGGGTTATGACAATGAAAGCCTTACTGGGAGAGCTTCCAAACCCATCTGGCAAGCACAGGACATATATTTTAAAAGTGATCACTCAGTTTCCAAACATAATGTGCCAGGATTCAATGTTAACTCAGTGGGAAACTAAACATAAAAGACAGCAAGCATAAATGATTAGTATAGGCCCAAAGCAAGAGGAAATTTTACATTTTGTAAGGTGGTTATCAAGGTTTTCATATAGGAATATCATGAACACACATTTACTGGGTATTTCTGAATTATGCTTCAGGAACTTACATTATTCTACTCTAATAACTTTGAACCAGTTTTTCCAGATAATACATTTTTAATCAGCTTTATTAAAATATAAATCATATATAGTAAAATTCACCCAATTTTAAATATGTAATTCAATTATTTATAATGCAATTTTGACATATTTTTCCTTCAAAATAGAATTGTAAATTTTATGGAAAAGAAAAATTATATGAACTGTAATTTCACATATCAAAAATTTCTATTTAAAGTGACTTTTGAAAAGCACATAGGTCTTTTGCCCATTAAGAGTTTTACCTTAGAGAAATAGAAGATAAGACACATGGGGGAATTAAAAAAGAATTAAGCTAAAAAATTAAAATTAAAAACATTAATAAAGTGAACTTTCTGTATTGCTAAGCAATGAATGTGATATCATTCATTATGAAATCATTAATTTTTAAATCACTTTAGAAAAAAAATTATTTACTAACTCCAAGTCATCCAGGACATACAATTTATTAAACTTAATTTCTCATCCACTGAATTTCTCAGGTAAAGGTCAGAACCCAGTTCACTATGCCCAGCATATATCCAGTACTGAAATGTCTTTTCAAGGGGCTGTTCTCTCTCTCAAATGGGTATAAAAGGAAAAATCTCCATTCTTCCTACCCGCCAAGTTGGAAGAGTTATTACAGCATTTGGATACTTCCCTCTCAAATATTCCTCTTAATCTTTAACTCTCCTAAATATTTAATATTTTTGATAGAGGTGAGAAAACATTAAAATGGTTGATGACACATCCTTTGAAAATTTGGCATCAAGATTCTTCTGACTTCACTTGGAGAACAGTGTGTTCTCCAGTGCCTAAGCCAAAAATTTCAATCTAACTTTAATTGTTTTTGTACACAGTTGCAGCAAAACAACTTACTAAAGACTTCACTAGTAGGTTTTCTCCTAAGGACTTGACTTAAACTTTGTTTTTCAAAGGTACACAAGAAATTTCCCCTGACTATTTCTGGGATACCTGTAGTAAATTACTAATTGTTAACTCAAGGAGGTAGGAATGCAGGGGATTGGAGATTTCTACTTCCTTCCTATCCATATGTCTACATTTTTGTATTTTTCATGTGCCTCCAGGAACATACCTTACTTCTGTAATTTAAAACATGTTGAAGATTTGAAATACCAGTAAAACATAGATATAAAAAGTCTAAAAATAATACAGCAGAAAGTAAAAATTTTCCTAATAAGCATGGAATAAGGAGACAATTAGTAGAAGGGATATGTTTCTTCAGTCAAAATGACTGCATCAAAATGAATTTTTTAAATGGTTACATAGGATTTCCCTGGCGGTCCAGTGGTTTAAACTCCATGCTTCCACTGTAGTGGACACAGGTTCAATCCCTGGTCAAGGAACTAAGATCCTGCATGCTGTGGCATGGCTAGTAAAAAAAAAAAAATGGTTACAGTAGTTCCTCCTTATTCACAGTTTTTTTTATGATGTAGAGTTTCATCTTTATTCTTTTGCATTGAATATACAGTTATCCCACCACCATTTGTTACAAATTTTACAAAATGTTACAAAAATTACTTTTCACAATGGAACTATCTCCACCTCATTGTTTAACAAGAATTGACCATATTTAGTGAAGCAGGATAAACAAGTCCTTCACAGTTTTGCTTTCTGAGGTTCCAGTACCCCACCCCCTGCCAATACACACACACACACACACACATACACGCCTGGAAATATTAACTGTAAAATTCCAGAAACAAACAATTCATTTTTAGCACCATTCATATTGCAGGATCAACCATCCCACTCTGTTCTGCCCTGGATGCAAATCATTCCTTTGTCCAGTGTATCCCACGCATTAGTCACCCATTAGCTTCTCCGTTATCAGCTTGATCAATCAACAGTTGTGGTATCACAGTGCTTGTGTTCAAGTGGCCTTTATTTTACTTAATAATTGCACCAAAGCACAAGAGTAATGAGGCTGGCCATTCAGATATACCAAAGAGCTTCCTTAAAATGAAATGTCAAAGTTCTCAACATAATCAGGAAAGAAAATAATGTTAGTAGTAGGCTGAAGTTACTAAGATCTATGTAGGCATGAATCTTCCCCTGTGCAGGAAACTGTAAAGGAGAAAGAAACCTGCGCTAGTTTTGATGTCTCAACTCAAACTGCAAAAGTTACAGCCACCTTGCATGGTGAATGCTTAATGAGGACAGAAAAGACATTAAGGCTCTGGGTGAAGGACATAAACAGAAACATAGCCCAACTGACAGCAACATGTTGTTCCAGAAAGCACGGAAACTCTACAGAAACTTCAGCGAGGAATCCCCTGAAGTGAGTGACACCAAGCCATTAACTGCAAGTTACACAGATTCAGGAATAGGTTTAGACATGTAAAATATCATGTATGAAACGAGATGCCAGTCCAGGTTCAATGCACGATACTGGATGCTTGGGGCTAGTGCACTGGGACGACCCAGAGGGATGGTATGGGGAGGGAGGAGGGAGGAGGGTTCAGGATGGGGAACACATGTATACCTGTGGTGGATTCATTTTGATGTTTGGCAAAGCTAATACAATTATGTGGAGTTTGAAAATAAAATAAAATTAATTAAAATTAAAAAAAAAAAAAAAAAAGAAACACAAAAATTACTAGAGCGGCTACATCTGCAGATGAAGAAATCACCACGTTTGCAACAGAGTAGAAGAAGCTGATTGAGGAGAGAAAGGACTGTCACATAACTTTCATTATAGTACACAGTTATAATTTTTCTATTATATTACTGTGTATATGTGTGCTCAGTCATGTCCGACTCTTTGCAACCCCATGGGCTCTAGCCCTCCAGGCTCCTCTGTCTGTGGAATTTTCCAGGCAATAATACTGGAGCAGATTGCCATTTCCTTCTCCAGGGGATCATCTTGACTCAGGGATCAAACCCACATCTCTTGCATTTCCTGCATTGGCAGGAAGATTCTTCACCATTGCCCCACCTGTTGTATTTTAGGTAGTTGTATTTTACACCATTGCCCATGTTGTATTTTAGGTAGTTGTTAATCTCTTATATTGCCTAATTTATAACTATAATTTATAATTATAATTTATAAACTATATCAGTTTATATATTATAAACTATATCAGTTTATATATAAATATATAAACTATATCAGTTTATATATTATAAACTAATTTATAAACTATATCAGTTCAGTTCAGTTCAGTCGCTCAGTCTTGTCCGACTCTTTGCAACCCCATGAATCACAGCACAGCAGGCCTCCCTGTCCATCACCAACTCCCGGAGTTCGCCCAAACTCATGTCCAGTGTGTCCGTGATGCCATCCAACCCTCTCATCCTCAGTCGTCCCCTTCTCCTCCTGCCCTCAATCTTTCCCAGCATCAGGGTCTTTTCAAATGAGTCAGCTCTTTGCATGAGGTGGCCAAAGAACTGGAGTTTCAGCTTCAACATCAGTCCCTCCAATGAGCACCCAGGACTGATCTCCTTTAGGATGGACTGGTTGGATCTCCTTGCAGTCCAAGGGACTCTCAAGAGTCTCCTCCAACACCACAGTTCAA
>NW_011494957.1:47991-48464 GCF_000754665.1 Bison bison bison | reverse complement strand
ATGACCACTTGAAAAACCATAGCCTTGACTAGACAGACCTTTGTTGGCAAAGTAATGTCTCTGCTTTTTAATATGCTATCTAGGTTGGTCATAACTTTCCTTCCAAGGTGCAAGCATCTTTTAATTTCATGTCTTCAATTACCATCTGCAGTGATTTTGGAGCCCCAAAAAATAAAGTCAGCCACTATTTCCCCATCTATTTCCCATGAAGTGATGGGACCAGATGCCATGATATTTGTTTTCTGAATGTTGAGCTTTAACCTAACTTTTTTCACTCTCCTCTTTCACTTTCAAGAGGCTCTTTAGTTCTTCTTCACTTTCTGCCATAAGGGTGGTGTCATCTGCATATCTGAGGTTATTGATATTTCTCCTGGCAATCTTGATTCCAGCTTGTGCTTCCTCCAGCCTAGCATTTCTCATGATGTACTCTGCATGTAAGTTAAATAAGCAGGGTGACAATATACAGCCTTGAC
>NW_011494957.1:20425-47870 GCF_000754665.1 Bison bison bison | reverse complement strand
GTTACATGTTCAGTTCTAACTGTTGCTTCCTGACCTGCATACAGGTTTCTCGAGAGGCAGGTCAGGTGGTCTGCTATTCCCATCTCTTTCAGAATTTTCCACAGTTTATTGTGATCCACACAGTCAAAGGCTTTGGCATAGCCAAGAAAACAGAAATAGATGTTTTTCTGGAACTCTCTTACTTTTTCGATGATCCAGCTGATGTTGGCAATTTGATCTCTGGTTCCTTTGCCTTTTCTAAAACCAGCTTGAACATCTGGAAGTTCACAGTTAAACTGTATTAAACTGTATAACAGGTATGAATACAGAGGAAAAAATAATATATGTCCATATATAAATATAATAATATGTGTCAGTACTATCCGAGGTTTCAGAATCCACTGCGGATCTTCAAAGCTCCCTGTGGATGAGGGGGAACTACTGTAATCAGTGTCCTGCTTCCCTCACCATGGAGACCACGCATCACTTCCCGACTGGGAAAGTAGCACACACTTTGACTAGATTCTCAGAGCCATCCTTAACTACATAGCCTGCATCTCATAGTACCCACTCTGTTCCTTGATACAGATTTCACTTACCTCGTTAGGATTTGGTCTTGTCTGGTACCTAGCTACTCTTTCTGGAAACATATTTAGCTTGACCCTGATGCCAAAAAATCTATAATGTTACTTCTCTATGAAAGTACTTCATGCTGTTCATCAAACTATCTCCTGAATCTTGAAATGTGAGCTTCCTCACCTGCTCCTTCGACTGTAAATAAATGGTCCCAGAGTCTTTCTAAAATTGCATCAGTCACTTTTCCAATTTTCCTCTACCTAGGTCAGGGTACCTTAAACGCTGTGCAAATTCCAGTGTCTTTTTCACAAAGCTACTAGTGCCACTAACATAGCATGCATGGTATGGGCCCCAAGTGCTGAAATAGCATTGCCCAGCATTGCCGCTTTCTGGCAGTTTACTGCTGTTAACACAGAAAGCATCATGGTGCTGGCAACCAGTGAAGACATTTCAGGTTAGACTTCAAATGCAAAGTGACCCCCACCAAAGGGGACTTTAAGTATCTCTCCCCTCACCATGGCTCTGCCACATATGAATCCTGACAGAGATCCACAACCTTCAAAGGTAACAGGCCATAATTAGAAACACAGGTGAGAGATCAAGAGCTCTCCTAACTGAACCACCACAGAATTTACACATAAAAAGAGAACAACCAGACTGACAAAGGGTACTGGAAAAGAACACCACTCTTCTAGAAACAATTGATGAAGTTCAGAACTTAAAGCGGGAGAAGTCTATTCGTAAAAATAACTGATGGGGTTCTATAACTTGAGACTTTACCAAGAATGTATAAACTTATGGTCTAATCTGAGAACTCCACTCAGTTAACTACACAAATGTGTATATACCACAAACTCTGCTGTAGTAGCCACTGTGCAGGGGAAAATATACCTTCTATTGCATTTTGTTAGGAAGTAAGACTTTTATGAAGAACAATCAAGTGCACAGGAGAATAAGTTGTGTTTTCTGATGACAATCACAAGTTGCTTTTTTACACTGAGAAGTTGGACTTTGTGTTGTTGTTGTTCAGTTGCTAAGTCATGTCCAACTCTGTGACCCCATGGACTGCATCACGGCAGGCTCCCCTGTCCTTTACTATCTCCTGGGCTCCCCTGGTGGCTCAGATGGTAAAGAATCCATCTGCAATGCAGGAGACCCTGGTTTGATCCCTGGGTCAGGAAGATCCCCTGGAGAAGGGAATGGAAATCCACTCCAGTATTCTTGCCTGGAGAATCCCATGGACAGAGGGGCCTGGTGGGCTACAGTCAATGGGTTTGCAAAGAGTTGGACATGACTGAGCAACTAACACTGATGGAGTCTGCTCAAACTCATGTCCAGTTGAGTCAGTGATGCCATCCAAACATCTCATCCTCTCCCACTCCCTTCTCCTCCTGCCCTCAATCTTTCCCAGCATCAGGGTCTTTTCCAGTGAGTTAGCTCTTTGCATCAAGTGGTCAAAGTACTGGAGCTTCAGCTTCATCTTCAGTGAGTTGTCAGTTAAATGAGATTAGAATTTCCATCTCATCCACACTTATTTCAGTGTGTTTCCTACTGAAGCCAGTTAGTACAAATACAGGTACACACACCACCCATTAGACTGCTTGCTGAGTCTCCAGAGTATCGTATTTCTCCAGTAGAATTGAAAGGGAAAAAAATTAATCTTAATCCAAGTATAGGAGTGAGGAGACTAATTAAAAAAAAAAAGAGTCATTTACAAGGCTGAGTTAATTGAGTCCATTAAGCAGAATCCTAAACATACTCTTTATTTTCTCAAATATTTAAGATAAATCCAGAATGTTCAACTTGGCATCTTAGGAAGCCTAACTGCCTCCATATTCTGCAAACCATAACAACCAAAATCCTCCTTCAGTTCCATCTTCGACAGTTCCATCCGTTTGCCATTCCAGAGGAACGTAGATGCATCACAGTATCACTTTAAGTCTACCAGGCTTTTTCAGCCAATAAAAATACCCAAGAATTTGGAAGCATCTGCTTTGGTGTCAGTCCTGGACTCAATACCTATACCTCTCTCTCTCTTTCTCTCTAGGTATATATCTCACATAATCACCATAACCAGCAGTGATATTTGGCCACTGTCGCTTTTAATTTTTAAATGTAAAATAAGATGAGAATAATAATGACTATGATGTAGATTTGTTGATCATCTGAGACATCATTTGATGCCAGTCAAGGTTTCATTTCCTACCTAGACAGCCTACTCTATTTGAGAGTGGAGTCTGGATTCATAATGAGGAGGGGGACATATATCTGGTGTGAGTCAGAGCATTTGATTTCCCCACTACTTCATGAGAAAGTAAATGTAAGTTAGCAGGGTCCCACCGGGGACTCTTCTGTTTGGTAAATATTTTCTGTTAGTGGCAAATGGCACTGTGTGTGTGATTTTTACTGCTTTGCTTTTATTTTATCTAGATATCCTTATTACTTGAGAACAATGTAACAAAACCTTTGTTTTCCTAAGAGCAGTTCGATCCTTCACTTTCAACAGCACTTAAGGGTCCTTCAAACATTTCAAAGGAAAATGTGCAGCCCAACAAATTATTCAGCTCACACATCCCACATAACACAGTGATCACAAAAGACAAATATTTTCTGGTATGATTAAATCCAGCAATTTATTTACAACAGCATGTCTAACAAGGCAAAACAGTCAATGTAAAGAAAGAAAAGTGGTTCAATATAAATTATTCCTCTTTACAATCCACTGATAACACGTAAGTAACATGGCATCCAGTCCCGTCACTTCATGGAAATAGATGGGGAAAAGTGGAAACAGTGACATATTTTATTTTCTTGGTCTCCAAAATCTCTGCAGACGGTGATTACAGCCATGAAATTACAGCCATGACGCTTGCTCCTTGAAAGAAAATCTATGACAAATCTAGACAGCGTATTAAAAAGCAGAAACCTCACTTTGCCGACAAAGGTGCACGTAGTCAAGGCTGTGGTTTTTCCAGTAATCAGGTATGTGTGTGAGAGTTGGACCATAAAGAAGGCTGAGCGCCAAAGAATTGATGCTTTCAAACTGTGGTACTGGAGAAAACTCTTGAGAGTCCCTTGGACAGCAAAGAGATCAAACCAGTCAATCCTAAAGGAAATCAACTCTGAATATTCATTGGGAGGACTGGTGCTGAAGCTGAAGTTTCCATATTTTGGCCACCTGATGCAAAGAGGTGACTCATTGGAAAATACCCTGATGCTGGGAAACATTGAGGCAGAAGGAGAAGAGGGTGACAGAGGATGAGATGGTTGGATGGTGTCACTGACCTAATGGACATGAGTTTGAGCAAGCTTCAGGAGACAGTGAAGAACGGAAAAGACTGGTGTGCTGTAGTTCACGGGGTCACAGAGTCAGATACGACTTAGCAACTGAACAGTAACAACTCCTCTATCACAAAGTAAACAAAGCCGAAACATTACATTTCAGAAATTTCATAAAAATGAAAAGTCACAATATCATAACTTAACAAAGAGTCAACCAAAAAGAGGAACTAAAAGGGATATTTCTGTATTCTTTTTTTTTTTTAGTTAGCGAGGACTGAAAGTAGCACTTTTATAGATGAGTGGATATATGCCTTTAAAAAGGACCCTCTTTGGAATGATTATCAGTCAGTTCTCTCCTGATCTGAACTACTGGTTAAAATCCATAATGAAACATTGAAGCTGAAATATCAGGTATAATATACATGCCTAGTGGACGTGAGTTTGAGCTGTAATATGCAGCTCATCTGTAATATACTACATAAGAAAAAAAGGAAGAAAAAAGAAGCAAAACTAAAGAAATAGTAATAAAAATGAGACAAAATATTTTACTATAGTTGGCTAAGCACTTGAGTTTGCAGTTTCAGGTTTTCTAAAGCTAATACTCAGTGTCAGTCTAAAACATCTGTGTATTGCCATTTTTCCAGCTCATAGGGAATCATAAATTAGTTGTCTTCAACAGCACATTTGCCATAACAAGATTCCATAGACTGGGTAACAAAGAAAAGAAACCTATTTTCTCACAGCTTTGGAAGCTGGGGAGTCCAAGATCGAGGTGTGGGTAAGAGCTCCCTTCCTGGCTTGCAGATGGTCTCTTTCTCACTGTCTCATGGTAGAGAGAGGGGGAAAGCAGGCTCTCTGCTGCCCCTTCTTATAAGATTGAAAAAACAGTCCATCTACATAGTCCCTGGGCACAAGAAATGGACAGTATTTGGAGGCTGGAGAACAGCATAAGGAAATAATCAGAAATGCAGGCAAAGAATTATGTACCAGGATGTTCACAGAAGCATTACTTAAAATTGTAAAACAAGCCAAAAAAAGAAAAAAATATTGGACACAAACCAAATAGCACAAAATAGGGGATGGTTAAATAAGATTGACTGTTAAACAGACATTAAATAACATGTTTTCAGAATATACTTAATTAAATGGAAAAATACATATAATATATTGTAAAGTAAAAAAAAAAATACACAGCTATACATACAATATGTTTTACATCAGTGTCAAAAGTGCTATGTTCAAAATGAACTGAGGATTGTGAAAAATACTTAGGACAATATAAAGTACTTTTCCATCATATTTTAGGCAATGAGGAAAGAAAAGGCAGGAAAAGAGAGCAATTTGCTAACATTCAATAGAATTTCATTTTCCTCCAACAACAAAAATGATCTTCAAGTTCTAAAAACAGAATATACAATGGAAGTATGTAGATTTCAGCTCCAAATGGTGAAAAAAGCTAGTTTATAAGCTGCTGCTGCTAAGTCACTTCAGTTGTGTCCGACTCTGTGCGACCCCATAGATGGCAGCCCACCAGGCTCCCCCGTCCCTAGGATTCTCCAGGCAAGAACACTGGAGTGGGCTGCCATTTCCCTCTCTGACGCATGAAAAGTGAAAAGTGAAAATGAAGTCTCTCAGTCGTGTCCGACTCCTAGCGATCCCATGGACTACAGCCTACCAGGCTCCTCCATCCATGGGATTTCCAGCAAGAGGACTGGAGTGGGGTGCCATTGCCTTCTCTGAGTTTATAAGCTAGGTAAGGATAAAACCCATATCCACTTCTGTGTACCACCATGTCTATAGCACCTGGCACGTCAGCACATCATGGTATCTCAGCTAAGGTAGTGACAAACATACGCATTTAGAAATGAATACACAATAATAAAGATAAGAGTGCTACCCGCGACTCGGTGAGACGGCCGGTGGGGGAATGGGGAGATACTGGTCAAAGCGTACAAATGCCAGCTGTAAGATGAACTTAGAGGAGTTAAAGTACAGCACAGTGATTGTAACTAATTCTGTATGATACCCTGGAAAGTTTCTAAGAGCCTAGACCTTAAATGTTCTCACCACAAAAAAGAAATGGTAACTCTGTGACAGGATGGATGTGCTAGCCAAAGTTACGGTGGCAATCATTTTGCAATATATAAACATATTAAATCAACACACGCACCCCTTAAACTTACACCGTGTTATATGTCAATTATAGCTCAACGAAATTGGAAAAGAAATTAAAGCAGGATCAAGTACTTTAAAAGGACTCAGTGGCATCTCAAGCTGCTGACCAAATGTACAAGTATGTCCTTGAAGTATCTGTAGATAAGTTTAAAATAGTCAATGAGTGTTTTCAGAAGAGTGTGTAGAGATTTCCCAAGAATTGACTGGGGACACATCAAGATGATATACTGATACATTCAATCCTGATGCTCAAGGAGAGTTTAAAGTAGACTGTCATACAAATGACTGGTGGGAAAGGAAATGTGATTCTTAAAGTCAAAATAATTTGATATCCTTTCATCCATCTGTGACACAGAACTAAGCCTCTGTTGGCAATTGCATTTTAATAGTTGGCAAAAAAAATTAATTAAAAAAATAGGGAACCACTGGAGATTTTTAAACAGGGAAACACTGTCAATTCTGTATCTAATACAATGGATATTGAAGAAACTGGAGGCCTAAAGATCAAGCATATGGCAAACTAAAATTTTCTAGGCTGAATGTGAAAGTGTTAGTTGCTCAGCTGTGTCTGACTTTTGCAACCCCATGGACTATAGCCCTCCAGGCTCCTCTGTCCATGGAATTCTCCAGGCAAGAATACTGCAGCGTGTTGCCATGCCCTCCTCCAAGGGATCTTCCTGACCCCAGTCTCCTGCATGGATCAAACACTGCTCTCCTGCACAGCAGGCAGATTTTTTACCGTCTGAGCCACCAGGGAAGCCCCAAGAATATTAGGGTGGGTAAAGAATCTTCCCAACCCAGGGTATCTAGCAAGGTGATGCATATTGAAATTCTGTCAAAAACAGTGCAGTGACTCTCAGGGAGAGATGGAAACAATAAAGGTGGTTCTGGCTTTCAGTATGATGCTGGGAAAGACTGGAGAACCAAGAGCTTAGAATCCCAGCTCATCTAGCAACAGAAGTCCACTGTTATTATTGCCGTGTTGATTTATATTACACTAAATATCTGATACACACACACAATAGTGCATGAGATAATGAAACCACCTGTCTGGAAAAAGCAAAATACATATCTGAGAGTCCCGTTTCTGGGGTCATAACAGACCCCTGGAGACCGAGGCCTCTGCGTTGGGCACACAGCCCAAGGGGCCAAAACACATCATCTGCTGTAACTGATATCCAGAATACCAAGTCTACAAAGAGCGAATGTTCATTCAGTGTTGAGTATAGTCCACTCTCAAGCTTCCCTTGTGGCTCAGCTGGTAAAGAATCCGCCCATTCCTCTTATCTCATTGTTCACTGTGTGCTAAAGACCCATCAACAAATAAGGTGGTTTCCCTCCTGTGATTGCCATGTGTGTGTGCTAGTCACTCAGTCATCTCCAACTCTTTGTGACCCCATGAACTATAGCTGCCAGGCTCTTATGTCCATGGAATTCTTCAGGCAAGAACACTGGAGTGGGTTGCCATTCCCTTCTCCAGGTGATCTTCCCAATCCAGGGGTCGAACCCCAGGTCTCCTGCATTGCAGGAAGATTCTTTACCATCTGAGCCACCAGGAAAGCCCAAGATTGCCATATAACACATATGTTTAAGGCTTCAATTTCCAGTACTCTTTGAAATAATACAAAGGTGTTTTGCAGAAATAGTTCTATCAGAAATAGTAAATTAAAATTTTAGGTTTGGCATTTACTTGTCTATGCCTCCACTATTTGAGAAGTTCACTGACATAAAATGATCTTTCTTGGACAATGCTAGGAAGATCAGGTGTCTCCTCATTGGTTTAGTGATATTAAATCATAGATTACATATAGATGGGCTTCCCAAATGGTGCTAGTGACAAAGAAACCACCTGCCAATGCAGAACATGTAAGAGACACAGGGTTGTCCCTGGGTCAGGAAGATCCCCTGGAGAAGGAAATGGCAACCCATCCCAGTATTCTTGCCTGAAAAATCCCATGGACAGAGGAGCCTGGCGGGCTACAGTCCATGTCATCATAAAGAGTCAGATATGACTGAGCAACGTAGCATGGGTGCACATACATAGACAGTGAAGTGACTGAAAGGTAATTTTGATTTCCTCTTCAGGAAAAGGGATCAGAGAGATTTTTTAAAAAAAAAATAATAATCATCAAGTACCACAATGGCAAACATTCTCAAAATACTGAGTGTTGCAAGCTATTTATGATGTCTATTTCCTTTTAGGAAAGATAGTCAGTTGATACTGCAACCTCAAATATAAACATGCAGAGTGCTAAATCCTCTTCCAAAACAAACTTCAAAACCCTCAAAGATGATTGTCCACAATAAACAAGCCAAAATAGTTTACTTAGGACTCAGAATTAGATTTTGAAGTTTGCCTTTAAAGAACATATTTGGAAGTAGTTCTCAAAAAGAATGTTACTTATGAGAATGAAAAGCTATATTAAATCCTTTAAAAAATTTATTTTTAATTATCTTTGAGAAATGCTTTAATGACTCTTATGATATGATTCATAACACCCCTTTTAAAACACAGCAACAACAAAAACTTCTTTAAAATCAGCAATTCACAAACAAAATTTAGTAATTCAAAAATTCTATAATCCCACAATTAATATACATCTCAGAAACATAATACCAAATTGATTGTAAGGATGCTCTTACTTTATGTACCACAGAGATAAGAAAACAAATACTGCTATATAAGTAACAATACAACGTTTTTGGTAACTCAGAACTTTCACTGCATACTTATTGATAAGACTTTTTAATATTTATTAAGGTGTAGGTTTTTAATCTTATGTCATTCTTAAGCCTACATAAAAATGAAAATGCAAGAAAAACTAGTTGGTTAAAGAATTTCTACTGGAATGGACCTAACAGAAACGGAAGATATTAAGAAGAGGTGGCAAGAATACACAGAAGAACTATACAAAAAATATCTTCATGACCCAGATAGTCATGATAGTATGATCACTCACCCGGAGCCAGATATCCTGGAATGCGAAGTCAAGTGGGCTTTAGGAAGTGTCACTACGAACAAAGCTAGTGGAGGTGATGGAATTCCAGTTGAGCTATTTCAAACCCTGAAAGATGATGCTGTGAAAGTGCTGCATCAATATGCCAGCAAATTTGGAAAACTCAGCAGTGGCCACAGGACTAGAAAAAGTCAGTTTTCATTCCAATCCCAAAGAAAGGCAATGCCAAAGAATGCTCAAACTACCACACAATTGCACTCATCTCATCTGCTAGTAAAGTAATGCTCAAAGTTCTCCAAGCCAGGCTTCAGCAATACGTGAACCGTGAACTTCCAGATGTTCAAGCTGGTTTTAGAAAAGGCAGAGGAACCGGAGATCAAATTGCCAATATATGTTGGATTATCGAAAAGCAAGAGAGTTCCAGAAAAACATCTATTTCTGCTTTATTGACTATGCCAAAACCTTTGACAGTGTGGATCACCACAAACTGTGGAAAATTCTTCAAGAGATGGGAATACCAGACCACCTGACCTGCCTCCTGAGAAATCTGTATGCAGGTCAGGAAGCCACAGTTAGGACATGGAACAACAGACTGCTTCCAAATAGGGAAAGGAGTACATCAAGGCTGTATATTGTCACCCTGCTTATTTAACTTTTATGCAAAGTACATCATGAGAAATGCTTGGCTGGATGAAGCACAAGCTGGAATCCAGATTGTCAGGAGAAATACCAATAACCTCAGATATGCAGATGACACCACCCTTATGGCAGAAAGCGAAGAACTAAAGAGCCTCTTGATGAAAGTGAGAGGAGAGTAAAAGAGTTGGCTTAAAGCTCAACATTCAGAAAACTAAGATCATGGCATCTGGTCCCATCACTTCGTGGCAAATAGATGGGTAAACAGTGGCAGACTTTATTTTCTTGGGCTCCAAAATCACTACAGATGGTGGCTGCAGCCATGAAACTAAACGACGCTTACTCCTTGGAAGAAAAGGAATATGCTCCGTAGACAGCATATTAAAAAGCAGAGACATCACTTTGCCAACAAAGGTCCACCTAGTCAAAGCTATGGTTTTTCCAGTGGCATGTATGGATGTGAGAGTTGGACTATAAAGAAAGCTGAGTGCCGAAGAATTGATGGTTTTGAACTGTGGTGTTGGAGAAGACTCTTGAGAGTCCCTTGGACTGCAAGGAGATCCAACTAGTCCATCCCAAAGGAAATCAGTCCTGAATATTCATTGGAAGGACTGATGCTAAAGCTGAAACTCCAATTTTGGCCACCTGATGTGAAGAACTGACTCATTTGAAAAGACCCTGATGCTGGGAAAGATTAAGGCAGGAGGAAAAGGGGATGACAGAGGATGAGATGCTTGGATAGCATCACCAACTCAATGGACATGAATTTGAGTAAACTCCAGCAGTTGGTGATGGACAGGGAGGCCTGGCGTGCTGCAATCCATTGGGTTGCAAAGAGTTGGACATGACTGAGTGACTGAACTGAAATGAAAGCTCACTCCCATTCGAAGTCCAGTCTTTCAAAATACATATAATTGAAAGTCACGGGGCACATGGGTGACCATGTTTTTCTGCACATACTGTCATCTATGCCATCAAATGTGCTGGTGATGCTGTACTGTCTCTAGAATTATATTGCAAGTTGCTGACACTCATTCTGCATGTTTTCGTGCACACAAACAAGCAAGGACAAATCCATCAGGACTACCACAAGATATACAGCCTGTTTCCAGAGCTGTTAAAGCATGAGGAAAAAAATGTAAATGTTAGAATCTTAGAATTGTGGTGTATCTTAAGTGCCGAGATTTGTAAAGAAATTTGGTCTACAGCTCCAGGTTCTTACAGGCATCTTGGAATTTCTTCACTGTTCATCTGAGCATGTAAATCTGGAATTTGAAAAACTTATCTTCACCTTAAAAGGGTTAAGTTAGAGCTTAAAAAAAGTAAACAGCAGCCGTTCTACTGCTCCTGTTCCTGTAGTGATGATGTCAGCACTGGCACTTTTACCAGCTGAAGCAGAGCCATCGTTTTATCTGGGCTTCCATCTGAGGGGCTATGACGTCTACACAGAACTGAAATCATCCTATTCCCACACGCCCAAGATTCAAAAAAGTCCTTGCTTCTCAGTGGTTATAAGTAAATCTAAAAGAGATGGCTTTATGTTGAGAAAATATTGTCTTCTCATTTCAAATCAAGTTTATAGGCTGATTTCTGGAAATTAGGTTCAAATTTTCTGAAGCTATAAACACTGGGCCAAGCACATACTCCTGAAGTAAACATCCTAGGAGTCAGACTAGTATGCTACATATGATTAAGGCACTGCTGTGTTCATTTTTGGAAGTTTATACTTAAACCAGAGAAAATCAGCTACAAGATGAATCTAAATAAATATTATGCCTGAATATATTACATACACTGAAGTTTTAATCTTTCAGCTTTCATAATAGCAGTAACAACACAGATCAACTTAGACATTTTTTTTAACTTACCAAAAATCCCATATAGCAGAAAACAGTGAAATAGTGAAATGTTTTCTAGAATTTACAGGTTAAAATGTGTTTAAAAGCTAAATTCTGATCTACGTACCACTGGGAAAATCACATATAACTGCATCTAGATTTTGAGGTAAGGAGATTAGGAAAAAAGCAAACAGAAAATACTATGCTTTGCTAGACACTTTTCTTAAGTATATCATTTCTTTAAGATATCATCAATCTTTGATTAAAAGCATGAAAGGAAAGTAATCTGAAATGGGTCAACCAAAAAAAGAGAATCATAATAACTACAAAACATTAAAATAAAACTACATTAATGGTCTCCTTTATTTCAAATAGGAAAGCAGACATAGTTAGGAGTGATATTCACAGTGTCTAATATCTACTGGGCACATACGTGCATGCTCAGTCGCTTCAGTCGTGTCCAACTCTATGCGACCCTATGGACTGCAGCCCACCAGGCTCCTCTGTGCATGGGATTCTCCAGGCAAATACTGGAGCGGGTAGCCATGCCCTCCTCCAGGGGGTCATCCTGATCAGGGACTGAGCCCACGTCTCTTACGTCTCCTGCACTGGCAGGCAGGTTTTCACCTCTAGCGCCACCTGGGAAGCCCACTACTCGGCACAGGCACCAGTTAATGACAGTGGCACTGCTGCCAAGAACCAAAACAAGCTTACCAGTGGCATCAACCGACACCAAGCCCACACCCACAGAGATGCTGCGCTGCGCTGAGTTGCTCAGTCGTGTCTGACTCTTTGTGACCCCAGCACTGTAGCCCGTGAGGCTCCTCTGTCCATGGGATTCTCCCGGCAAGAATACTGTAGTGGTTGCCATGCCCTCCTCCAGGGGGTCTTCCCAACCCAGGGATGCAACCCAGGTCTCCTGCACTGCAGGCAGATTCTTTACCATCTGAACCACCAAGGAAGCCCAAGAATACTGGAGAGGGTAGCCTGTGCCTTCTCCAGTGGATCTTCCCAACCCAGGAATTGAACCAGGTCTTCCACATTGCAGGTGGATTCTTTACCAGCTGAGCCACCAGGGAAGCCCTGACATGAGATATTCTCCACAAAATTACTCAGTATCTTAATATACAAAATAAATAAATGAAACATTTAAGTTATTTATTGTTTGTTTACTTTACCAGAAGATATTTTTTTAAATTCCTTTGGACTGATAGTTAATGTAGGGGGAAAATTCTGATTTTATTTGTTCACAAAAAAATTGTGAACCTTTTTCATTAATGGGCAAAGGATGATGCAGATATGGTGACCAGGTACTTGAATTACTAGGGAGGGCAGAAAAATCTGGTAGAGGGAGAGAAAAGGAACTCAGAAAAATGACAACAAAGACAAATGGCCAATGAAGAATTCCAGCCAGCATGAGCAGAGGACGTTTAGTTCTAATTTAACTTGCTTTTTTTGCTTTCTGTATCAACCATCAATCCTCCTGTATCAACCATATAATCTAACACACACGGCAGCCTTCTTGTTGTATAATTTGGGGAAATGGGGGGAAAAAAGCATGGCTGAGTTTATATCTAAGAAAGGAGCAGAGCAGGAAAATGACAGAAGCTAGAGAAAATGAAAAATAGGAGTTGAGAAATCTACAGAGGCCGGAGTTTAGACTAAAAATGACCCACCTTAAACCAAGAATCAGTAGAAGTATTGGGCAAAACAGTATGCCTCTCACAATATTTAAGATAGAAGTTAGTCTACTAAGATTGAATATATACCAAAAAAAAAAAAAAGAGGTAATACCAGAAAGCTAGAATAATTGGGACATCTTTGCTTTACTATATAATATTTTACTCTATAAGAATTCTCGTCATTAGTTTTTAAATTCTCAGGTCAAAGAATATGAAAGCTATTTTAAAATAGGCATAGAGTTATGTTTATCTGATATATATGTTACTTTTCTCATTTTTATTTTTTAGAAATATACACTTCTAAATTATTCAAACCTTTGACTCAGTATTTTCTAACACATTGCAACTTTTTAAAATATTAAATGTTTCCATCAAATAAACCAAAATCTTTGTCTCTTATCCTAAAAACTATAGTCATTTAGTGTTATTCTCACTCAAATGCACGGATAATCTGTCACATATTTTTTAACCATTTGGATGGAAATACAGAAAAAAGAATATTTTTGATGTCAGTTAAGCATAATCACCTGTGTGGACCGTAACCGACACTGCAACCAATTTCTTCGTCAATGTTTATATAGGAGATGGCTTGGAAATGGGCCAACTCTTTAAGCCCCACCTGTGTCAAATCAAACCCTGGGAACCAGTGCAGTGGTAGGAATTATGTGATGTGGCTAAAATTGTTATTTACTTCTTGGAATTTTATTTTAGGTTTCAATATCTAACATAGAAATTCCTTGAATATGGCTATTTAGAACATTTGAGTAAAGTAAGCTAATTAGACAAAACAAAAGACTGAAAAATGAAGAACATCATGAATCTCTACATGAGATAACAATTCTTGATTTCTGTGGGGTCATATATTTGCCAATACAATAGCATGGAATGCAAGAATTAGGTAGGACAAATGAACAGAATTAAATACAATAAAAAGTTGAAGAGTTTCAGAGTCCTAAGTGTAACTCCAATCCTTGCTGCTTCCGAGGACATACTTAATAGTCTGAAGGTAGAAAACGAAGCATTTTTTGTCCTCTGAGGCTATCAACAACATGGTATCCATGAAAGAGTGACACACACTCATAGAGCAGTTATCAACAGGGTCTTTATCTTTCTTTTGTTAATCCTAATACGATTCAATTCAACAAAACTACTGATAGAGGCCATTTCACAATTGATTTTTTTTTTTTTTGGTATATTGATTTTGTGTACTGCAAACTTGCAAAATTCACTTAATACATTTTGAATTAGTGTAAATAAGTTTTATTTTTATTATTTCACTGGATTTTGTACAGAGACAATCCTGCCATCAGTCAATAAAGACAGTTTTACTTCTTCCTTAGTAATTTGTATGCCTTTGGGTTTTTTTCCTCCCTCCATGTCTAGAACCTATAATATTGAATGGAAGTGGTAAAAGCAGAAAACCTTCTCTTGTTCATGATCTTAGTGAGGAAAATACTCAACTCTTCATCATGGAGTATAATTTTAATTTTGGTTTTTTCTTGTAACTCTTTATCAAGTTAAGAAAGTATCTCTTTACTTCTACTTTTCTGCAAGATTTTAATCAGGAATTGATACTAGATTTTGTCAAATGCTTTTGTCTCCATATATTGAGCTGATCATGGTGTATTAAATTGACAAATTTTCAAATGTTAAAACTATCCCTGCATTCCTGGGTTTATCTTGGTCATTATGTATTATCACTTCTACACATTGTTGTATTTGATTTTTGAAAATTTTGTTAAACTTTTTGCATTTACATTAAAGACAGATATTGGTCTGTGATTTTCTTTCCATGTAATGTCTTTGTCTGCTTTTGATATCAGGGAATTCCTGCCTTATAGAATCATCTGGCAAGCAGTATCTCCTCTTTAAATTTTGAAATAATTTATACAAATTTGGTATTATTTCTTTTTACATTAGAATTAACCAGTGAAACCACCTGGGCACATTTTTTTCTGTTTTTTTTTTTTTGTGGGTTTTTTTGGAGCGGGGGAGGTTCCTAGCTAAAAATTCAATTACTTTAATATATAGGGCTGAATTTTTGAATGAGGATTGATCGCTTTTAGGGACTTGGTCTGTGTCATTTATCTAAATTACTAGTGTGAAAATGTATATAATATTCCCCTACTATCTTTCTTTATTGAGATATAACTGACATATAGCATTGAATTAGTTTTAAGTGTACAACATAATGATTTTATATATATATATATATATACACACATACATTGCAAAACGATCACCACAATAATTTAGCCATCCACATGTAGGTATAGGCTTCCCAGGAGGTGCTAGTGATAAAGAACTTTTTCTACTGATGATGACTTTTATGATCTGCTATCTTAGCTTTCGGCCTTCCCTGGTGGCTTAGATGGTAAAGCATCTTCCTCCAACGTGGGAGACCCGGGTTTGATCCCTGGGTCGGGAAGATCCCCTGGAGAAGGAAATGGCAACCCACTCCAGTACTCTTGCCTGGAAAATCCCATGGACGGAGGAGATTGGTTGCCTACTGTCCATGGGGTCGCAAAGAGTCGGACACTACTGAGCGAGCGACTTCACTTTCACTATCTTAGCTTTCACAGTATTGCTAACCATAGTCACAATATTGTACATTACATCCCCACGACTTATTATCTTATAACTGGAAGTTTGTACCTTTTGACCATCTTCTCTCATATCACCACTCTAATACCTCCCACTCCCTAATTCTGGTAACCACCAATCTGTATTCTCTATCAGTTCAGTTTGTTTTTTTTTTTTCTTTTTAGATTCCACATATAAGTGAAATCATTCAATACTTGTATTTCTCTATTTGACTATTTCACTTAGGTCTATCTATGTTGTCAAAAATGGTAAGATTTCATCCTTTTTATAGCTGAATGATAGTTCATTGTATGTGAAGAAGATATATTACATCTTTCTTCATCCGTCAATGGACTTAGATTGTTCCCATGTCTAAGCTGTTTAAAATAATGCTGCAATGAAAATGGAGGTGCAGCTATCTTTTCAAGTTAGGGTTTTTATTTCCTTTGGCTATATACCCAAAAGTGGAGCTGTTGAATCATATGATTGTTCTATTTTTAATTTTTGAGGAAATCTCCATACTGTTTTCCAAAAATGACTGCACCAATTTACACTCCCCACCCCCTGCCAGCAATACACAAGGGTTGCATTTTCTCCACATGCTTGCCCACACACTTCTTATCATTCTGATAATAGCCATCTTACAGATGTGAGGTCATTGTGGTTTTGACTCACATTTCCCTGATGACTAAGGATGTTGAGTATCTCTCCATGTATCTGCTGGCCATGTGTATGCTTCTCTCATCTCTTTAACATATTTGTATAACTTGCAGTGATGTCATCTATCTTATTCCTGATTTTTGCAATATGCATCTCGTCTTTTTTTTTCCTGATCAAAATATTGAATTTTGTCAATATTATTGATATTCTCAAGAAATCAGCTTTGAGTTTCATTGATTTTTATGTTATTTTGTATTATAATTCATGGATTTTTGCTAGCATTTTCATTATTCTTTTTCTTCTGCTAACTCTGGGTTTCATCTTCTCCTTTTCTAACTTCTTAAGGTTAAAGCTTGGGTCATTGGTGATCTTTCTTCTTTCCTAAAATGTGAAATCAGTGTTACAAAATTTTTTCTATGTACTGTTTAGCTGCATTCCATAAATTTTAACTGCTATGTTTTTGTTTCATTCAAGCCAAAATACTTGTTAATTAACCTTTTCATTTCTTCTGTGAGAAATGATTTAACAGTGTGTTTAATTTTTGATGATTTATCTGATTTCTAATAAAATTCCTTTGTGGTCAGATAACATGTTTAATATGACTTTAACATTTTATTGTATTTAAATCTATTTTTTGACTCAGCATACAGTCTATCTTGATAAACACTTCCTGTGCACTAAAGAAGAATGTGTATTCTGCTATTATTAGTTGGAGGGTGCTATAAATGTCAATTAGATCAAGCTGGTTGATGATACTGTTCAAGTCAATAATTTCCCTAATATTCTGTCTTCTTCTTCTATTAATTATTGAAAATGAATGTTGAAATCTCCAACTGTGATTGTGAATTTATCTACTTCTCCTTACAGTTCTGTTTTTGTTGCATGTATTTGGAAGTTCAGTTATTAAGTACATAAACATTTGGAATTGTTATGTGCCAGTGGCACCAGAAAGTAGGATGCTGCTTTAGTGAAAAGTGAAAGAGTTAGTTGCTAAGTTGTGTCCAACTCTTTGTGACCCCAAAGGACTATAGTCCACTAGGCTCCTCTCCCCATGGAATTCTCCAGGCAGTACTGGAGTAGGTTTCCATTCCCTTCTCCAGGGTACTTTCCCAACCTAGGGATCGAACTCCAGTCTCCTACATTGCAAGCAGATTCCTTACTGTCTGAGCCACTAGGGTTTAACAGCTACCTAAAAATGTGTAAGTGACTTTAGAACTGAGTAATGGGAAAAGGCTAGAGGAATTTTGAGGTACATGATACAAATATGGACATTAAGGGTGATTCTGATGAAAGCTCAGAAAGAAAAGACTCTTCTTGAAGAATACATAAATAATCATGACTAGAACCTTGGTAGAAACATGGATGGCCAAGGACATTCTGCCAAGATCTCAGACGGAAAGGAGGAACACATCAAAAACTGAAGGAAAGGCAATCCTTGCAATAAAGTGGCAAGGAACTTGTATAAATTGTATTCATGTTCTAGTGCTCTATAGAAGATAGAACTTGCAAGCAATGGAATTGGATATGTAACAGAAGAGATTTCTAAGCAAAGTATTGAAGGAATAGCTTGGTCACCTACAGTAAAATGTCAAAGGAAGAAATAAATTGAAGCATAATTGTTAAGTAAGAAGGAACCAGAACTTGGAGCTGTGGAAAAAAAAAATCACAGCCTATGCATATTGCAAAAGTGAGAAAGCTTGTTCTGAAGAGAACACCCAGTGTTTCTGAGCAATCATTTGATAAAGAGATCATGAGTATGGCTCATGAAATTATCAGCCATCTCAGCAGAGATCAGAGATATCGATACGATTAAATCAGCAAAGGCACTGTCAACTGAAGTAAAAGGGGACAAAGAAAGTGGGAAAGGATGAAGGAAGGCTGTCAAACATCTTGAATTTTACACTGTGAATATTTTTCAAGAAAAGCTAAGGGAAGAAGGACCTCAAAGATGATTCAGAGATCGTCATGCCTGCCCACTCCCGCCACAGGCCCAGTGCACAGGCCCTGGGAAAAGGCAGGACAAAGGTGCCTCCATTGAGGTTTCAGAGGAGGGGACCACTGCCTCCACATACAGCCCCAGTGTGGTTAGGGCCTCTGCAGAAAGCCTTGGCCCTGCCTAACCCAAGGGGTGGGGTCAACCAGATGAACTGGAAAGGTGACTTTTGCACCCCAGTGGGCTTGGAGGTTAAAGCATTGAACCAAGAAGGATTATTCCTGCAGCATCATAGCTAATGGATTTTCTCTGATAGGTTTTAGAACCTTGGGACCTATCACCCCTCCCTCCTTTCCTCTTTCTCCCAGTTGGAATGGGAATGTCTATCCTTTAGTATGTCCTACTACTGTAGTTTGGAAAAGAATAACTCGTCTGATTTTACAGGTTCACAGCGAGAGGAGAATTTGGCCTCAGGATGAATTGTACCTTGAGTTTCATTTATATCTGATTTAGATGATACTTAGATGAAACTGGACTTTAGACTTTAGAGTTGATGCTAGAACAAGTTGAGAGTTCTAGGGATGCTGGGATGGAATACACTTTGCATGCAAGAAGGACACAAATTGTGGGAGGCCTGCGGTAGAATGTTATGGGCTGAATATTTGTGTCCCCCCCCCCAAATCCATATATTGAATCCCCAAAGTGATGGTATGAGGGGTTGGTGGTCTTTGGGAGGTAATTAGGTTTAGGTGAAGTCATGAGGGTGAAGCTCCCATGATGGAATTAGTGCCCTTCTAAGAAGAGGAAGAGACATCTCAGTTTCCTCTCTCTACAGTGTGTGAGCACAGCAAAAGGACAGCCATCTGCAAGCCAGGACAAGGGCACCCTGATCTTGAACTTGCTGGTCTCTCCAACTCCAATAAATGAATTTCTCTTGTTTAAGCCTCCCCAGTCTATGATAAACTGAGCAGAGTAATATACCCAGTGATATATTTTGACAGAGATTAGGAATTCCAAAGGTTGGAACTTGTTACAAAGGCTACATAGTAGACTCTCAATAAATTGGCAATAATAAATATGGATTAAGAAGAATCAAGAATTAAGAATTCTCACAGGAATGAAGGATAAGCAAACATTTTATGGATAAGATTGATGTTGGGAGAGAAGTTACTTTGTGCTGAAATAAACAAAAGCTACACAAAAAGACTGTCTTGGATCTTACACAATTTTGTAGTAGAGAAAACCTTTAAAAAGGATGTTCCAGGAAGAAAGAACTGTAAAAAAAGAAGTGGAAATGAGAAGCATGACATACATGAAGATAGTGTGTAAATTAGGTTGCTTGCAATGGAAACTCAATGTAGGGAATGGTAAGAGATAACATAGGACAGAGGCATTTAATTTGTATTGGATGGGGACTTGAGTAACAGATCATTGCATCTGAACATTGTCATAAACCCCATTAAAGAGTTTTCCAGAGGGGACAGACATTAAATGAAACATCTGCTACACCCTGATTCATTTTCTCTGCTTCTTCCCCAAAGTTGATTCAATGACTGTAGGTTCATCCCCACAGCAGTTTACAACGTCAATACCACGGTTGGATTAGATATGATGATCCAGCGCTAACAGCTGGACTTCCTCAAGCTGATCGCCTCCATCACTAAGCAAAACTAAGGTCCAGGGAACTAGGTATAAGCCTGGGGAAATCATGTAGACAGATATGGTTGGCCTTATTCACAGACTGAGGGTCTGGCTCTATCTTCCTCTCTATCTTCTGCCAGATTAATTAGTCTAAAATCCCAGCTCCTATATTCCCCATATTCCATCCCACCACACACAAAGAAACTATAAAATTGAAATCCTGTTTTGAACCTCAGTGAGTAACAAGGATTCCCTAATTCTCTGCCTCAATTATGATAAACCCTTTTTTCACCTGATTACTGCACTCTGAACTTATCCCCCACTGGCAAGGGAGCTTCCAAACGGGAGGCTTTTGTGACATGCATGTCACCTCCCTGACTTCCAAAATTTCTGATTAGTGTTCTCTATTGCTATTTCCCAGTAAAAGGCATGATTCCTGTTACTGTGTGAAAGTGAAAGTGTGAGTTGCTTAGTCGTGTTCAACTCTTTGCAGCCCCCATGTACTGTAGCCCACAGGCTCCTCTGTCCATGGAATTTTCCAGGTAAGAACACTGGAATGGGTTTCCATCCCCTTCTCCAAGGGATTGTCCTGACCCTGGGATCAAACCTAGGACTCCTGCATTACAGGCAAATTCTCTACTGTCTGAGCCACAAGGGAAGCGCTCCTGTTACTAAAATTGCCCATTTACTGCTTGAGTTTGTGAGCTTGCCGTGGACAAGATCATATATGCAGGTCAGTTTGCCAAAACCCAGTTTCATCTATTATATTTTTCCCCTTTTCCTAATTAGTTGAGAATTACTTGTAGTCCCAGGATATCTCTTAACTATGCCCATCCAAATTTAATATGGCCATCATCCTGGAAGTAAAAAAAAAAAATACTTTAATAGCTTATCAATATGTACTTTATAAAGTCCAATATGTACCAAATTCATGCTCCAAATTGAAGTTTCTCAAAAATCTCTCTCAATTTTCCTTTTTAAAATATCTATTATTATCCAACAAAGCTGGTTACTGAGCTACCTCCAGAATGTTACTGACCTTCTCCCTGTATATGGGCTTCAGCTGACAATTCTTTCTAAATAAGTGAAAGTGTTAGTCGCTCAGTTGTGTCCAACTCTTTGTGACCCCATGGATTGTAGCCCGCCAGGCTCCCATGGGATTCTCCAGACAAGAATACTGGAATGGGTTGTCATTCCCTTCTCTGGGGAATCTTCCTGACCCAGGGTCTGAACCTGGGTCTCCTACAAATAAAGCATAATCAACTAGCTTGTCTCCTAATACTATAATCATATTCCTATTTCAAGTCTCAGTTGAAATCCTACCTTTCTTCCAAAGATATTTGCTTAAGGGCACCCTCCCTGGGCTGAGGTCGCAGGACAGAATACTAAGTAGTAGAAATTACCCAGGAAGAAAGTTTCACAAAGGACGTGAGCTCAAACATTACGGACTATAAGGCTTCTTGAGAGTCAAGCCATGAAGAGTACATCCTTACCCTTTGTTCAAGAGACCTTGTATCCTTTTCTTCTTTACCAGACAAGAAAAATAGCTTTATTATAGCCAAAAAAAAAAACAAAACCAACATTGTTTATATTACCTTAAATTCCCCTTTAATTAGTTATGGCAAGATCAGAAGCAGTGCAAATGAAAATGGCATAAAAACACAGCCTATCACTTTTAGAAGTGTTAATGAATGCCCCGTGGATTTTTTTTTAATTGCATGAGAACAACAAGGAAATGTCTCCATAAAACTGGTGCTTCTCAGGGAAAAGTGTTAATGCTATGCAAATTAAAATTTGAAAGTCTACTTAACAGAAATCAGCAACACCAAGAGTTGTGCATGTGGAAAACACAATTGATCAGTCCTGAGAATAGAGCCGTCCAAGTTCTGATAGCTGCACATATCTCTAGCTTAGCCATTTTAGGGGATGCTCTCATTTTATGATGCAAAGTAAGCAAGGAGTTCTAACACATTTCAAAGAGATTTTCCCTGGTTGAGGTGAGGAGGGAAGGCTAACCTGATTTCTTTCTTTGAGAAAATTTTACAAAGGCTAAAGACTTGTTGAGAAGTTGACGCAACTGCACATGCCCTTAAGAAACTTCTCACCCAATGTGATCCTTAAGTTTCTCCATTAGACAACTGTTATTTCTAAAAAAATTTGAAATGAAAATTTGGGGGTTTGGCTATAGATATTAAAACATATATTAAGTAGTTTTCCTATTCTTCTCTTTATATACTTTGAATGTTAGAAAAGCAGTTATATTCTCACTCTTTTTCTCATTCCTTATCAGCTTCAGGCAAAAAACTTTAATCATGTTACTCTCTGATAGCACAGTTAAGACAAATCCTTAGTCACAGTGTGCATAATTTTATAAATTTTAGCTTGGCATTAGCTAAGAGAAAGCCTAAGGCTTTACAACCTCGAAAAGATACACTTCTCTGTTAAGAACTAATAGATATACATTATGGATATCTAATGCTTTGGGTGATTAGCTAGAACACTGAAGAAAATTTAAGAAGTATAGAAGTATTTTACATAAAGAAATGCAAAATCAATACTTTAAGCTTAAAAAACGCTTTTTAATTTACCTGAAGTAACATTTGCTATATAGAGTGATCCACCACTTTTCAAAAGTATATATCAGCTTCATTTATTCACGAAGTATTTACTGGGCACTGCCAGGTGCCCTCTGTGCAAGGAGCCACGCAACTTACGGAAGAAAGAGAGACACGTGCTTGACCCCCAAGGAGCACTGTACAATAAGGAAAATCATGGATCTAAGTATCAGTGGCAGTGCAAAACGGTGTATGCTGTAATAAGAACTATTACAAAATACTATGGGGACTGGAGAAAGCAAACATTTGGGAAGTTGCAGTGATAAATAAAATGGACACTTGAAGACAGTTTTATAGAGAATATGATCTTTGAGCTACAGAGACCTTGAAAGATGAGAATGATTTCATTAAGCAGAGAAATAAGGCACGGTCGGTCTGGACAATGAGATCAGACTGATGGGAAGAGCCAAAGTTACAGGGACACCATATAACCTCTCAGGGACTTAAAGTACTCTAGGACCATGCTTCTCATAGTGTGGTCCAGAGACCAGAAGAAACACCATCCCCTGGAGGCTTGTTAGGAATGCAGAACCTCAAACCTTCTGATTTAGGGTCTGCATTTTAAGAAGATCCCTGGTGAGCTATAGGCACATTAAAATTGATTAAGTACCAGTCCGAAGTCTGTGGTAAATGGGAGAAGATTGATGTAAGAGGTGAAGATGCAATGACATGTGTGCATCCTTGGTATACGACATTACATTTATACTGATTTGAAGGACTTAAAGGGTTCCTGAAACAAGTAAATTGTATAATCTGTAACTTAAAAGATAATTCTAGTGGCAATATGGAGATATATTTGTGGAAGAGAGAACTGGACACAGGAATATCGGTTATGAGACTACGATAACATAAGAATGATAATCACTATTTATTAAGGGACTATTACACGTCAGACATCATGGCATAAAGCTTATATTTTATATGTGTTACTTTAATATTCCCATAATCTCCACTCTGCAGATGAGAAGAAATGTAGGAAAGGTTTTAAAAACTTGTCCAAAATCATATGATAAGTAAGCCACAGGATAATTTTAATTTCAGATTTTGATACATTCCAAATCTATCGACTTATCTCCACCCTAGCATATAATACCACCATTTTATGAATTACAATAGTCTATCAGTTCATTCTTGCTTGCTCCAGTCTATTTTTTAATGCAGCAGTCCAAGTGATCTTTAAAAACAGAAATCCTCTCTTTAGTATCAAACAAATAATAAAATGTAATTTTTTAAACCATAGTCCACAAATCCCTAATAATTTGGATCCTGTCTTATATCGGAGATCTCATCTTGTGACATTCACTATTACTATATTCTGTCACATTATACATTGAATAACATTAAGCATTTTCCCTCTCAGATTTCACACTTATGGTGCTTTGCCTGTGACACTCTTGTCCCACGTCTCTGCATGATGACTGGCTCCAAATCAGAGATAATTTGTTGATCTCAGTCAGCAGGGTCACCTCTCATCTCATGTCCCCTCTATAACTGTTTCCATCCCAGCTGCTGAGACTTCTTCCTTTTCTAAGGCCATTAGAGCATCTCGCTGGTTCCATTCAGTGGTTATTTTCACAACAGAGTAAAAATTATCAACATAATTTTCTATTTCCCATTTCAGAAACAAACTATCAACTGGCCAACTGATGGGAGAGTAAGTGGGGAACCAAGGGACAGTAATAACATATTAAAACATCTCCCCTTTCAACTACAATAATTCTCATTTGGGATTAAGCCTGAAGATCAAGAGTTACCTAGCAGCTTGTTTTTTCCAAGCTGGTGGAGAAGCTCTTGACTATCCAGTAATCTGCCTTGATGAAGAATGCAAGGAAGAAAAGCTTAAGAAAAATGTGTACTAGATTCATGGTAAAACTCTCTTTGCATACCATTCTACAGTTTAAAATCAGTTTGTGTACCTTTTATCTTATTTGATAAAATAATCATATGAATTAAACATTGGGCAACCAGAATTTTCTACTGGGTTACTCTCATCAGCATATATTCTATTGTTCCTATTTATATTTAAATAATTAAAAAAAAAAAAAAAAAAACCTTCTTTGGAACGCACTTCTCTTCAGAAACTACCACATCCTGTGCACCAGAACTCCTCTAAAGACCTCTTAAATCCATTCCAGCCTGGCTTTTGCATGCACCATTCCACAGAAATTGCTCTTAGCAACTCTGTTGAAATTCATCAATTCCTTAAAAGACCCAAAGTATCACATTTCACTCAAAAGGAAAAAGGGAATCTTAACAGTCTTATATCTATCACAGGGATTGAATTTGTCCTTAAAACCTTCCAACAAAGACAACTCCAGCTCCAAATATTTTCACTGGGAAATTCTACTCAACATTTATTTAATAAAGAAAAATTATAAATTATGCACAGCTTGTTGCAGACACTAGAAGATTAGAAAACATTTCCCAACTCATTTTATGAAGGTCTCATTTATTTTGGTCTCAATTACCTGAGACCAAAAGCAGATGAAGACATTATGAGGAAATAGAAGTACAGACTGATATCCATCATGGACACAGATGTAAAATTCTTCAGCAAACTACTAGCAAACCCAATCCAGCCATAAAAAGATTGGTTCATCATGACCAAGTGGAGTTTATACCAGCATGTTAGGCTGGTGCAAGATTTAAAAAAATCAAGCAAGAGGACTTCTACTTCATTTAAGACTGAATAAGAGGGGTTAAATTTACATTCCCTCTTAAAACAACTGGGAAAAAACAGACAAAATATATGAAAAAACAGTATTCAAAACATTGGATATCAGGAAATGAAAGACAGGGAAAAGTTAAAGTTCAAGTGAGCCCTTTGATTACTAGTTTACTGCCTGAAGAACATTTCTGGTCAACTGGCCAGGGAAGGGAATGTCAGATGGAGCCCAGGTATCTCCTTAAGTTATGAGACAGAGCTAGGTGTCCAGGAAAATTAAGATACTAAACTTTTCATCACAGAGTACTGGAAGGGACAAAGAGAGAACTCCTGAGATGTGCAGACTGAGATCTGCAGAAGTCTTTGTTGTGTATTAGTGGAGTCCTGATCAGTACATACATAGTGAGGAAACTACCTGAGGTCAAGCAAAGAAAGATTAGTGGGACCAGTGTGAGCAGCCAAGCAGGGTCAGGAATGTCCGTCTCAGCCATCAGGGCTTCCCTGGTGGCTCAGGTGGTAAAGAATCTGTCTGCAGTGCAGGAGACCAAGGTTCAATCTCTGGGTTGGGAAGATCCCCTGGAGAAGGAAATGGCATCCCACACCAGTACTCTTGCCTGGAAATCCTATGGACAGAGGACCCTGGTGGGCTATAGTCCATGGGGTCACAAAAAGTCAGACATGACTTAGCAACTAAACCACCACAGCCATCAAAGTGTAAAATTTCATTATACTCTTAGTTCAGAGTACTAAGAAGGATCCTGCCTCACCAGTGGGGGTGAGTTAGCTCTAAACTAAATACAACTCTAGTTTCACCTAACAAAGCTTGAAAGCAAGATAGGATCAAATATTTTCCAGCTAACTCTACCCTAAAACAAGCTCAAAAATACCTTAATAGAAAACAAAACATTATTTTCTCCCATTCTGAAGGCTGTCTTTTCACCTTGGTAATAGTTTCCTTTGATGTGCAGAAGCTTTTAAGGTTAATTAGGTCCCATTTGTGTATTTTTGCTTTTATTTCCAATATTCTGGGAGGTGGGTCATAGAGGATCCTGCTGTGATGTATGTCAGAGAGTGTTTTGCCTATGTTCTCCTCTAGGAGTTTTATAGTTTCTGGTCTTACGTTTAGATCTTTAATCCATTTTGAGTTTATTTTTGTGTATGGTGTTAGAAAGTGATCCAGTTTCATTCTTTTACAAGTGGTTGACCAGATTTCCCAGCACCACTTGTTAAAGAGATTGTCTTTAATCCATTGTATATTCTTGCCTCCTTTGTCGAAGATAAGGTGTCCATATGTGCGTGGAATTATCTCTGGGCTTTCTATTTTATTCCATTGATCAATATTTCTGTCTTTGTGCCAGTACCATACTGTCTTGATAACTGTGGCTTTGTAGTAGAGCCTGAAGTCAGGTAGGTTGATTCCTCCAGTTCCATTCTTCTTTCTCAAGATCGCTTTGGCTATTCGAGGTTTTTTGTATTTCCATACAAATTGTGAAATTATTTGTTCTAGCTCTGTGAAGAACAGCCTTCAGAATGGGAGAAAATAATAGCAAATGAAGCAACCGACAAACAACTAATCTCAAAAATATACAAGCAACTCCTACAGCTCAACTCCAGAAAAATAAACGACCCAATCAAAAAATGGGCCAAAGAACTAAATAGACATTTCTCCAAAGAAGACATACAGATGGCTAACAAACACATGAAAAGATGCTCAACATCACTCATTATCAGAGAAATGCAAATCAAAACCACTATGAGGTACCATTTCACACCAGTCAGAATGGCTGCGATCCAAAAGTCTACAAATAATAAATGCTGGAGAGGGTGTGGAGAAAAGGGAACCCTTTTACACTGTTGGTGGGAATGCAAACTAGTACAGCCACTATGGAGAACAGTGTGGAGATTCCTTAAAAAACTGGAAATAGAACTGCCTTATGATCCAGCAACCCCACTGCTGGGCATACACACTGAGGAAACCAGAAGGGAAAGAGACACGTGTACCCCAATGTTCATCGCAGCACTGTTTATAATAGCCAAGACATGGAAGCAACCTAGATGTCCATCAGCAGATGAATGGATAAGAAAGCAGTGGTACATATACACAATGGAGTATTACTCAGCCATTAAAAAGAATACATTTGAATCAGTTCTAATGAGGTGGATGAAACTGGAGCCTATTATACAGAGTGAAGTAAGCCAGAAGGAAAAACATAAATACAGTAT
>NW_011494957.1:16726-20325 GCF_000754665.1 Bison bison bison | reverse complement strand
TAATTAGGTCCCATTTGTGTATTTTTGCTTTTATTTCCAATATTCTGGGAGGTGGGTCATAGAGGATCCTGCTGTGATGTATGTCAGAGAGTGTTTTGCCTATGTTCTCCTCTAGGAGTTTTATAGTTTCTGGTCTTACGTTTAGATCTTTAATCCATTGGATCCTATTATACAGAGTGAAGTAAGCCAGAAGGAAAAACATAAATACAGTATACTAGCGCATATATATGGAATTTAGAAAGATGGTAACAATAACCCAGTGTACGAGACAGCAAAAGAGACACTGATGTATAGAACAGTCTTATGGACTCTGTGGGAGAGGGAGAGGGTGGGAAGATTTGGGAGAATGGCAATGAAACATGTAAAATATCATGTAGGAAACGAGTTGCCAGTCCAGGTTCGATGCATGATGCTGGATGCTTGGGGCTGGTGCACTGGGACGGCCCAGAGGGATGGTATGGGGAGGGAGGAGGGAGGAGGGTTCGGGATGGGGAACACATGTATACCTGTGGTGGATTCATTTTGATATTTGGCAAAACTAATACAATTATGTAAAGTTTAAAAATAAAATAAAATTAGAGAGAAAAAAAAAGAAGGTTAAAAAAAAAAATTTGCAAAAACGCAATAAAGCAATGAAATCTAAAAAAAAAAAAAAAGAAAACAAAACATTAAACATTAAACACCCAGGGTAAAATTCATAATGTCTTCTATCAAACTGAAAAATTACTAGGCATACAAAGAGGTAGGAAAATATAATCTATAATGATAAAAAATCAATCGTAACCAACACAGATGATAAAATTAGTAGACAAGGACATTAAACCAGTTACAACTGTATTCCATATGTTCAAGCAGTAAGAGAAAAGTTTGAAAATAAGTAAAATATAGAAGATATAAATGTAACCCAAATGGAATGTCTAGAGATTAAGATTACAATGTCTAAGAGGAAAAATATATGAGATGAAATTAATAAATTACAAACTGAAAATAAAGTAAAAATAAACTTGAAGCTACCACAACAGAAACTACCTAAAATGAAACATATAGAGAAAAAAGGATGGAAAACAGTAGAGTATCCATTAACTGTGAGATGACTAAAGGCAGCCAAATATGCATGTAACTGGAGTCTCCAAAAGGGTGGGTGGGAGGTGGGAATATTTATAAAGCAGTAGCAGCTGAAAAGGGAGAAGGCAATGGCATCCCACTCCAGTACTCTTGCCTGGAGAATCCCATGGATGGAGTAGCCTGGTGGGCTGCAGTCCATGGGGTTGCTAAGAGACATGACTGAGCGACTTCACTTTCACTTTTCACTTTCCTGCACTGGAGAAGGAAATAGCAACCCACTCCAGTGTTCTTGCCTAGAGAATCCCAGGGGCAGGGGAGCCTGGTGGGCTGACGTCTATGGGGTCACACAGAGTCAGACACGACTGAAGTGACTTAGCAGCAGCAGCAGCAGCTGAAAATGTACTAAATTTGATTAAAATCATAAACTCACAGATCCAAGAAACTTAGAAAACCCCAAGAACAAGGAATATGGAAGAAAAAAAGAAAAAAATACATCAAGGCACACTATAACAAAATTATTTAAAACTAGTGCTAAAGAGAAAAATCTTAAAAGGAACCTGAGTATAAAGATAATATATAAACATAAAGATAGTGACAGATTTCTTGCAGAAAACAACGCAAGCTAGAAGATAAGTGCAGCAACATCTTCAAAGTACAAAAAGAAAAGCATGATAAACTCAAGGTTTATCTCAACATAAGAAAGAAGAATATTGTGTGTGTGTGTGTGTGTGTGTGTGTATATAAAACAAATCTTAGAATTTCATAATACTAACTTCTTGCTCTTAATACCCCGACTTGTATTTACAGCAATAAAATTTTCTATCTGCTTATACAATAATCATTTCACAATCAGTTATTTAAACATGTATAACAACACATTTTTATGGACTACATTATATTTTAAATTATAATATTTGTTTCCAAATCAAACCAAAGATTCTTCTTTTTTCATTATTCTCAAACATTCTCAAGCAATTCTCAGATTGTTATCTCTATAGAAAACTTTAAAAATTAAGAAATATATGTCAGTGCCTATAAAATGAAGTGAAAACATGTACTCTACAACTACCCTCACGTAATTTGGTTGGAACATGAAGAATGCTAACAAATGGTCATTCCCACTTCCTGTTCTATAATTCAAACTGGAGTGGAAAAATCACTCAGACTCCAACATCTTGGTACATGGACAGGGAACCTTGAGAAATAAATAAGAAATGGATGAAGGAGGGAACAAAATAGCAGGGGAAATCAGTGTTTGGGTCAAGGCTGGGGCTTTATGGGTTTTGTGGGCTGTGTGGACTTTCAAGCTTGAGTGGGGTACACAGTCAGTTAACATAGGACTCCTGATGGCTTTGGCTAACCCTGAAAGTGTGGGAGGTAGGGATTAGATGTTTTTAGACCTTCCTGTATGGAATATTTGTAGCTTTTATTGTGTTTCTGAGCCAATTCTTCAGGCCTACACTTTGAAGACCAAGAACAGATGTGTGATATGGCCTTGAAATGTGCTATCTGGGCTTTGTCCACTTCCAAGCTGTGTCACCTGCTCTGGGACCCTCAGGTCACTGTTCTTGATATTAGCCCCACACTGCAACAGAATGGGGGCAAAAAGTCCTTTACAGAGAGGAAAAGTATGTATTTTTCACATGGTCCATTCAAGTCAGAGTCTTTAGCAAACAGATGTAAAATCACCCCAGAAGGTTCTGTTGCCTCAAAAGAAAATAAATGATGAAGAATGTGAACAAAACAGAGGAAGTTATGAAGACTGCTTTGATGATGATTATGACCACCTACAGCATTTGAAAGAAGCATCTGGGCCCTACATGCTTAAATCCAAATTACCTTCAGTACACATAACAAGAGAGAGGAGAAAGAGGAGACTTGGATAATTCTAGGCCCTGGAATTAATTTGCCTTCATCAGAGTTTAAAACAGAATATAAGGAAGTTACTGACTGGTAACTAAATCAGCTCCTATTTTGGGCCCTCATCTGGATTTGGATCCTGACATTGTTGCAGCTCTTGGTGATGATTTCGACTCGGGTACCCAGAAAGTCTATGTGAAGGTGACTTTATCCTTCAGATTAATGAGGAACAAGAGAAGAAGAGGGAATGAATAGAAAGAAATATGAAGATGAAATGTCAGCAAGCAGAAATATATGGATGGGAAGAAAAGTGATAGGGAGAAATGATGACTGATTTATAAATGCCAATCTCAAATGAAGATGATCTGGCTGCCAGGACAAACCTCGTGAAGTCAAAGGATGCTGGTTTTTTTCCTTTTTTTTTTTTTTAAAGAAGACAAAATAAAAAGTCACCTTGTAGAGAATTCTATGACTTTCTCAGTCATGAGAAGAAATAGGCAGCATGAGCAGTTTGAGTATTATGAGCAGTTACGATGGTAAGACTGGAGCTCTCAGATCAGTTCAGTCACTCAGTATTGTCCAACTCTTTGCCACCCCATGGACTGCAGCACGCCCGGCTTCCCTGTCCATCACCAACTCCCAGAGTTTACTCAAACCCATGTCCATCAAGTCTG
>NW_011494957.1:12609-16626 GCF_000754665.1 Bison bison bison | reverse complement strand
GCCATCCAGCCATCTCATCCTCTGTCATCCCCTTCTCCTCCTGCCCCCAATCCCTCCCAGCATCAGGGTCTTTACAAATGAGTTAATTCTTCATATCAGGTGGCCAAAGTATTGGAATTTCTGCTTCAACATCAGTCCTTCCAATGAATATTCAGGACTGATTTCCTTTGGGATGGACTGGTTGGATCTCCTTGCAGTCCAAGGGACTCTCAAGAGTCTTCTCCAACACCACAGTTCAAAACCATCAATTCTTCGGTGCTCAGCTTTCTTTATAGTCCAACTCTCACATCCATACATGACTACTGGAAAAACCATAGCTTTGAATAGACAGACAAAGTAATGTCTCCACTTTTTAATATGCTGTCTAGGTTGGTCATGGGAGAAGGCAATGGCACCCCACTCCAGTACTCTTGCCTGGAAAATCCCATGGACGGAGCCTGGTGGGCTGCAGTCCATGGAGTCGCACAGAGTCGGACACGACTGAACGACTTCACTTTCACTTTTCATTTTTCACTTTCATGCATTGGAGAAGGAAATGGCAACTCACTCCAGTGTTCTTGCCTGGAGAATCCCAGGGACGGTGGAGCCTGGTGGGCTGCTGTCCATGGGGTCACACAGAGTCGGACATGACTAGCAACTTAGCAGCAGCAGCTTAGATTGGTCATAACTTTTCTTTCAAGGAGCAAGCATCTTTTAATTCCATGGCTGCAATCACCATCTGCAGTGATTTTGGAGCCCCCAGAAACAAAGTCTTTCACTGTTTCCACTATTTCCCTACCTATTTGCCATGAGGTGATGGGGCCAGATGCCATGATCTTAGTTTTCTGAATGTTGAGCTTTAAGCCAACATTTCATTTTCACTCTCCTCTTTCACTTTCATAAAGAGGCTCTTTCATTCTTCTTTGCTTTCTGTCAAAAGGGTGGTGTCATCCACATATCTGAGGTTATTGATATTTTTCCTGGAAATCTTGATTTCAGCTTGTGATTCATCCAGCCCGGCATTTCTCATGATGTCCTCTGCATATCATTTATAAATGCATGGTGCAATATACAGCTTTGGTGTACTCCTTTCCCTATTTGGAACCAGTCTTGTTCCATATCCAGTTCTAACTATTGCTCCCTGACCTGCATACAGATTTCTCAAGAGGCAGGTCAGGTGGTCTGGTATTCCCACCTCTTTAAGAATTTTCCACAGTTTGTGGTAATTCACACTGTCAAAAGCTTTGGCATAGTCAATAAAGCAGAAATAGATGTTTTTCTGGAACTCTCTAGCTTTTTCGATGATCCAGCGGATGCTGGCAATTTGATCTCCGTTCCTCTGCCTTTTCTAAAACCAGTTTGAACATCTGGAAGTTCATGGTTCACACACTGCTGAAGCCTGGCTTGGAGAATTTTGAGCATTACTTTATTAGTGTGTGAGATGAGTGCAACTGTGCTTTAGTTTGAGCATTCTCTGGCATTACCTTTCTTTGGGATCGGAATGAAAACTGAACTTTTCCAGTCCTGTGGCCACTGCTGAGTTTTCCAAATTTGCTGACATATTGAATGCAACACTTTCACAGCATCATCTTTTAGGATTTGAAATAGCTCAACTGGAATTCCATCACCTCCACTAGCTTTATTCGTAGTGATGCTTCCTAAGCCCACTTGACTTCACATTCCAGAATGTCTGGCTCTAGGTGAGTGATCACACCATTGTGATTTTCTGGGTCGTGAAGATCTTTTTTGTATAGTTTTTCTGTGTATTCTTGCTATCTCTTCTTAATATCTTCTGCTTCTGTTAGGTCCATACCATTTCTGTCCTTTATTGTGCCCACCTTTGCATGAAATGTTCCCTTGGTATCTCGAATTTTCTTGAAGAGATCTCTAGTAGTTCCCATTCTATTGTTTTCCTCTATTTCTTTGCATTGATTGCTGAGGAAGGCTTTCTTTTCTCTTCTTGCTATTCTTTGGAACTCTAAATTCAAATGGGTATATCTTTCCTTTTCTCTTTTGCCTTTCACTTCTCTTCTTTTCACAGCTATTTGTAAGGCCTCCACAGACAACCATTTTGTCTTTTTGCATTTCTTTTTCTTGGGGATGGTCTTGACCCCTGCCTAGTGTACAGTGTCACAAACCTCCATCCATGGTTCCTCAGGCACTCCCTCTATCAGATCTAATCCCTTGAATCTATTTCTCACTTCTACTGAATAATCGTAAGGGATTTTATTTAGGTCATACCTGAATGGTTCAGTGATTTTCCCCACTTTCTTCAATTTAAGTCTGAATTTGGCAATAAGGATTTCATAATCTGAGCCACAGTCAGCTCCTGGTCTTGTTTTTGCTGACTATATAGAGATTCTCCATCTTTGGCTACAAAGAATGTAATCAGTCTGATTTCAGTATCGACCATCTGGTGATGTCCATGTGTAGAATATTCTCTTGTGTTGTTGGAAGAGGGTCTTTGCTATGACCAGTGCGTTCTCTTGGCAAAACTCTATTAGCCTTTGCCCTGCTTCATTCTGTACTCCAAGAACGGTTGGAGCTCTGGATCATGCCAGTTTGGAGGGTTCCATTCGTGTAGAAAGCAAATGGTTACATGAAAGAGAAGGTAGAGAATTGTGTAAAGCTGAATACACCTAAGACTCTGAGGATGAAGGTCTGCCAGTAAATGAGATTGATGAGTCTGAGAAGGAAGAAATGTTTTCTGTAGTTTACCAGCATAAAGAGAAGCACGACTGTGAATTCATTTGTAGCATATGCTCACATTTAACCATTCTTAGTTTGTCAAATAACCAAAGCCCAAACAAATTCAAATATTTAATAAAATAGAAATACCTCTCGATGCTTTATCAAAGAAAAGACTCAGAGCAAAGCAAGTTAATAAGTGCAGACGATTAATGGCAGTTATCTGCCTGAGGTACCAATCCACCCACATTCTGAAAATGAAAGCAAAGCAAATAAAAGAACAAGAAATCAAGTTATGAAAGAACAGAGATTGGAGAAACTAGCTAACAAATCATCCTGCAAACTGGAGAAGGCAGGAAAAGGAGCTGGTGCAGTTAAACAGTAAGGGCCCAAAGTTATGAAAATGGGACTTTTAGGAAAAAGCACATCCCTCATTAGGGACACCTCATTATGTTCAATGATGAACTGCAACGTTCAAATGACAATACTCTGCCATTTTTATTGACAGGTACTGATAAAACAAGTATAGTATTTGAACTAATTTTATAGCTCAATTATAAAACTGTTGAACAAGTTTCCCCTGCAGACCATCACATACATAGTGTCAAATTTTTAATGTTTATTTAATGTTTATTCTTATTGTTTTTAATGTTTAATTAAATTTAATGTTGTGCTATAAATTTACATCAGTGCTACAATGACTTCATGAATGTGAAATGTGTTGATAAATTATCGGAAAATATCATCACGGCTTGCCAAAAAACCCAAAGGCCACAAAGTTCGATAGAGGCTCAATAATAACGCATGGAGTTCTAGTTTTAGATTCCTAGTTCAGGCCCTTGATGGGCAGCTTAGATCAGCTGCCCTGAATACTTTTCATTCTTATTCTGCTTTAAACTATGTTCAGGGCCAAGGAGAAATCTCTGAAAGAAATCTGTGAAAGGGTTCACTTCAGGAGCCATACAGCTTTGCCTATGGCCTCAAGCATTGCCCTCTCACCACTATAACACAGCCTGTTTTGGTGCATAGAATCTTATCATAGGTTTAGACACCAGTGACCCAAACTATTATTTCACCAAGGGAAGAGTGATAGATTTTATTAATGAACAACTAAAACTGGAGGAAGCTGTCATAAAAGAACATTTCACCTTCTTAAGGTGAAGAAACAATTCTGAACATAAACAACAAAATCTGAGAAAAATAACTTAACAGGGCTGCCTGTGGAACAATCTAATTCTAGAAATTGGATATACTTTAGAAATCTTCAGAATGGGAGAAAATAATAGCAAATGAAGCAACTGACAAACAACTAATCTCAAAAATATACAAGCAACTCCTACAGCTCAACTC
>NW_011494957.1:2345-12466 GCF_000754665.1 Bison bison bison | reverse complement strand
CAAAAGTCTACAAGCAATAATTGCTGGAGAGGGTGTGGAGAAAAGGGAACCCTCTTACACTGTTGGTGGGAATGCAAACTAGTACACCCACTATGGAGAACAGTGTGGAGATTCCTTAAAAAACTGGAAATAGAACTGCCTTATGATCCAGCAATCCCACTGCTGGGCATACACACTGAGGAAACCATAAGGGAAAGAGACACATGTACCCCAATGTTCATCGCAGCACTGTTTACAATAGCCAGGACATGGAAGCAACCTAGATGTCCATCAGCAGATGAATGGATAAGAAAGCAGTGGTACATATACACAATGGAGTATTACTCAGCCATTAAAAAGAATGCATTTGAGTCAGTTTAATGAGGTGGATGAAACTGGAGCCTATTATACAGAGTGAAGTCTGTCAGAAAGAAAAACACCAATGCAGTATACTAACGCATATATATGGAATTTAAAAAGATGGTAACAATAACCCTGTATATGAGACAGCAAAAGAGACACAGATGTATAGAACAGTCTTTTGGACTCTGTGGGAGAGGGAGAGGGTGGGATGATTTGGGAGAATGGCATTGAAACATGTATAATATCATATATGAAACGAGTCGCCAGTCCAGGTTCGATGCATGATACTGGATGCTTGGGGCTGGTGCACTGGGACGACCCAGAGGGATGGTATGGGGAGGGAGGTGGGAGGAGGGTTCAGGATGGGGAACACATGTATACCTGTGGTGGATTCATTTTGATATATGGCAAAACCAATACAATATTGTAGGGTTAAAAAATTAAATTAAATTTAAAAAATATATAATATAGACTTAAAATAAAATTTGACTTAGTTGTATATGTTCTAAAGCCAAGATGAAACAATCTATTAAACTTTTCAAAATGCAAAGTAATACATAGCTTACACTGTAAATTAATTATAAATCTGGAAATATAAAAGGTACTGTATTCCTTCAGTAAATAGATGTGTTTATGTATTGAACTTTTTGTATTTATTTCAAGGAATAATTAAATAAGATATAAAAATAAAAATATCATTTGACTGTTAAAAAAAAAGAAATTAGGAATAAACGGGAGTGGCTTAAAAAATATATTTGAGTCTTATTTGCAGAATTAGAGACAAAGAAAAAAGAACAATAGCATTAAAATAGAACTTGAAGAAAGCCTACGATCTTAAAAAGGCAGGTGAGACACAGTGACAAGGGAAATAAGATGATTTCTCTTCAGACACCAGGCCAGAAAGGCATAAAAAAGAGGCGCACTAAAGGCAGTCTTTGAAAACTCCCCAAATAGCTCCAAATTACAAACTACCTCTGCTCTTCAAAGATGCCCTCAATAATTCCAGCCTCATGACATTCACCCCCTATATAGTTTCCTCCTACTTTTTACCTGGGTTCATCAATGTATGACCAATAAAATATAGAAGAAGTGGTATGTTACTTTCAAGGTTAAGTCATGATAAGATGCTGTGGCTCTCTTAGATCACTTCCCCTGCTGGAACCAGATGCCATCTCCTATGAACACTCAGGATACACTGTAAGACCGATATGTAAGGAACTAAAACCTTCTGCCCAAGTCACTAAGGAGCCAGGGGTCCTGCCAAGAACCATGTGGATGAGCCATCTTGGAAGTGATCTTCAAGCCCCAGTAAAGAGGTCAGATGTTTACAGATACACACACAAAAAAAAGACTAAAGGAAATGTTCATTTCTGGGGTGTTGTAATCATGGACTTTTTTTTTTCTCTGAAATGTTTTTATGTTCAAAGTTTTCTAAATTTGGCACTGTTTTAAAATTTAAGCCCGAAAACGACAATGATGGGGTGTTGTAAACATGGATTTTTTTTTCTCTGTAATGTTTTTATGTTCAAAGTTTTCTAAAATTGGCACTGTTTAAAATTTAAGACTGAAAACAACAATAATGTAAGTAACAGTTGGGAAGTGAGGGGACATGCATGGCCAAGATACAGGCTTGAACAGAACCAGAAAAGGCACAGAACCAGAAAAGGATGAGTTTACGGCTCAATAAGTTTGGCAACCCTCAGAAGAAGCGCCTGAAATTAGGACTTGATGCAACTTGTTCCCAAAAGCTCTAGTACAAAAGTGGACTGATGAGACCAAGAGGGAAAGGAAAGCAATACTGATGTGCTCAAGTCAGATACCAATGTGGATAACTGGAGCTCAAGTCCATTGGAGGCTTCTGGGAGACCCAAGCAAAAGAGAAAAAAGCTGGGGAATTTAATCACCAAACCTCTGTCATTTGTTGGGGGCTTTACAGCGATGACAGATCTTGCAAACTACCTTATACCTAAAGGCAAACATGCAGTCAAGATGCTCCTGATAAGAAATGCACAGGAATGCAGAAAACTGGGGAAAGATGGTCACATGCACACACTGAGGAGTCTGCTGAGCTGCTATGTCAGCAAAGGATACACGTAGGAAACACGGGCCGATGACACTGGGAAGACAGGCTGAGACTGACCTGTGGCTTTTAATTCTTAAAGAGCTTGGACTTCATTTTATGAGCACTTAAGGAACTAAACAGTTGACTTAATTTTTATTATGCAGAACTTCAAACATTCATAAGATTATAAAGAACAGTTAGCATCAACTCTGGCCTATCTGTCTATGCTGCCATTCATGCTTTCTCACTCGATATGACTTGAATCAAATCCCAGGCATCATATCAATTATTCATAAACATTTTAGTATGTGTGTATTAAATATAAAAGATAAGGACCTCTTCTCCTTTTTAATACAACCTCAATACCACTATCAAATCTAAAAATAATTAATAATTCCTTAATACCATCAAATGCCCAGGCAACATTCAAATTATCGAGTGAGAATTTTAGGAGGAAACTTACGTGGGAAAAGTTACCCTCGTACCAGCAAACACGATGTTTTACTGCCATGAGAACTGGAACAGAGGAGGGAGACTGTGAATGCCATGACCACAGGATGGGCATGAGACAGCCAAGGTGTGAGCCAGTGTGCTGGTAACTGAGATGGAAACATGGACCCTTCATGAGAGGGAGACCTGACGGGGCTCAGTGAAAGCAAAGATGAGGCAGCACAGAAGTCACCAGGTCACAGAGAAGCCACAAGGAATAACGACATAGGATGGGAGGCGATGGATTTAGCCCTGGATCTATTGGCTTTAAAGACTAATCTCTGGTTGGAAACGTAGCGAGAATACCTGGACGATACGGAACCGTGGTGTAAGGGAGAGACTGGAATTAGAGACTTAGATCTGAGAATCACAGAGGTTACGCATAATTGAGAGAAAGTGTACAAAAGAGAAAAAAACAAAGGGCAAGGCAGAACTTCATCCTCGCCTTAAGGAACTAGAAATTAAAACAAAGGCCACGAAAGCAGACAAAAATGGAACAGTCAAGAAGGCGAGAAAGAAAGAAGAACTGAGATTTATCACAAAAGCAACTTTCAAGAAGGATGAAGAATCCCCAAGTACAAAAGATACAGGAAAATATTCTGAGGACACCCAAGTACATTAAATGCTCCGTGGTATTCTATCATATGTGTGGTTGGTGGTCTAATCGCTAAGTCGTGTCTGACTCTGCAACTCCATGGACTGTAGCCTGCCAGACTCCTCTGTCCATGCGATTTTCCAGGCAAGAATACTGGAGTGGGTTGCATTTTCTTCTCCAATCTATCATATACTACCCTGCGAATCTTAAAGAGTTCCCATTGTGTGCCAAGGACCGTGCTGAAGGTCCTGGGCACGAGATGGAAAATTCAGTTCAGACCTTTCCGTCTAGGAGCTAACCCTGTAGTGAGAGAAGTTATTCAGCTGACTGTGCAGAGAGATAATTACCAGCTGCGATGACTGCGATGTGGGGAAGCCCAAGGTTGCAGGACTTCAGGACTTGCAGAGAGTGCACATTAGGAGAATCAGGTCTGTTCTGGGAGAGTAGGGAGGATAACAGATGGTTTCCTTGGAATCTGGACTAGATTGGACAGCCACATCCACAGGAATTCTCTGGCATTCCTCCTGGACTTGTTAGTAAAGAATGACAACATTGTTTTTGTCATTCAAAAAAAGAACATGAAAACATGTCATCCACATTTCCAAATCAACTAGACCTTTATTTTGAAATAAAGAAGGATTTTAGGAAATTTTGATAATGGATTCCTTGTTGAGATATTTTGTACAAATGTTTACAAAGAAAAGAGATAGCATCAAAAGCATGGTGTGGGAACTTCTCAATTATTTTTAGTAGGATCTGACATATGAGTGTCATAGAAGAAAACGCATATTTTGGCTTCAGTTTCTGCCATAAAAACTCATGACTGAAACAGTATTTTCTTCTGGAAATCAGTATTTGGGTCTCAGGGCTAAGCAGTCATTTTGTTTGATCTTTTCATGCTTACAGCGAGGACAGAACTCTGCAAAAGTGCCACACCATGCCAACAAGCACCGATCAAGTTTTTACTGTATTCCCACACTGCTCACATTTGGTAAATTCATACATATAAAACTACCTCCAAAGAGATAACGAGTAAAGGCTTTAAGACATTATCCATGCAACAAATAGTAAACTCTAAAGTTGATCCATCTAAGAATTAAGAAATTTAGCTCAAAAAAAAAAAAAATGAAATTTAGCTCAGAGATTTGAGTGGTGCTCAAATGTTTTAGAAAGCAATTTGGATGCAAATTAACCCTTAAAATATCCTCAGAATATTCTTGGGATTGTTTTTTTATTATTGTAATATTATACTTTATTATTTTTAAAATAAAAATTCAGATTCCATTTAGAAACCTTCCTTGAGAAATAGGTCAAGTTCAAAAGTATTAAAAGTTTACTGACATGGTTTCAGATTTCACATGACAACTTGTCTTAAACTATTACTTGTTGAGATTTGATGTAATATTAAAAAGAATATCCAGAACTATCTGGAAAAGTTATTAAAATTGTCCTCCCTTTCCAACTACATATTTGCATGAAGTCAACTTTTCTTCATATATGTCAACTTAAATACTATAATGCAACAAACTGAGTGCAGAAGCAGATTGTAAGAGTCCAGCGGTCTATTAAGATATATATTCAAGACATTTCCTGAATGTAAAACAGTGTCACTCTTCTCACTACTTCTTGTTGTTCTGAAAAATCTATATTATGTATTTTAACATGTGAAGTGGTTGTTTAGTCGCTGTCATGCCTCTTTTGCCACTTCATGGACTGTAGCCCATCAGGCTCCTCTGTCCACGGGATTCTCCAGGCAAGAATACTGGAGTGGGTTGCCGTTTCCTTCTCCAGAGGATTTTATTGACCAGGGATGGAACCCACATCTCCCACGTTGGCAGGTGGATTCTTTACCACTGAGCCACCAGGGAAGCCCCAACATGTAATGATTATTCATTATTATCTTAAAGTATAATAATAAAATTTTTCAAAGATTTCTCAGCTTTAAAATCTAATGTGATAAATACTCAGATATAACCTATGTCAATAAAGCTCTTTAATGATTTTTCATAGTGTAAAAGTGTTGAGAAATCCTCAATAGATAAAATTTCTGCTTACCATGTTTACTCTTTGTTATTTTGGATCATTCCTGGGTTGCTTTCATCTATTCCAAGTACACCTTCCATTGAAAGTTTGATTTCAACAGTACGGCCAAATCAGCACTGCCAAGGAGAGAACAGGGTATTTGCCCAACAGGCTTTACAAGGTTCAAGAGGAAAGTAAAAAGTTATTGTCAAACTATATTATAAAATTATTGTCCAATTATATATCACCTATGCTGGAACTGTATGTTTTTTGAAATTGAAAATATTTATATCTATCCTAATTATAAAAGAATCAAAAGCCTATGTAATACAGTACATAAGATTTAAGAAATCACCCCCAAATCACCCAAAGATAGCCATTTTACTATATTTTCTTTCAGACTTCTTTTTTCATACTATAGTTAATGTGTGTGTGTTAATGTGTGTGCCTGGCAAGGATGAAATGATCCATACATAAATTTAGCTATAAGAGTTCTAGGATAATAAAGGATTTCAGATTGGAAAAATTAAGCACGTTTGAAACAATTTTTAAGAGGGGAGAAAAATTGATAGAACTGACCATTGTATAAAAGTTGAAAGGTAACATACAAAATATGTTTGAGAATGCTTTTTTATTAACGACCTTGCAAATGTTTCAACGCCATATTCTCAAGCATGCTTAAAGTATGCTTTCCTAAAACAGGCAGTTTGTGGCTTCCTGAGTTACTTTTGTATCACTTTCAAGCATCACTGATAAGTTCCAGCAATCACATATTGAACAATAATTATCTAAAATAACTTATTAAAACCCTATAATTTTTGTTATACTATGCTGAAAAGTACTTCACTACATTTTAGTATCTTGGGTGAAATGAGCCGAGTTGTGAGCAAAATTAAGTCTATAATTTTAACTTAATACACATTGTTTATAAACTTTAATTTTTATTTTTAAATTAATATTTATTGGAGTATAGTTGCTTTGAACTGTATTAGTTTCTGCTGTACAACAAAGCGTATGCACATATCCCCTTGGGTACATGTATGGGAGGACTTCCTGCCCATTTAGGTCACCACACAGCACTGAGTGGAGCACACAGCATCAACAGTATACATACGTCGAGCCCAGTCTCCCAATTCATCCTGCCACCACTTTCCTCTTTATAAACTTCAATTTTTAATTATTTCCTCTTGGTTTCAAAGTTGTCTCACATGACCTATTTGCACGTAGCATGAATATGGACTGAAAGGCATCAGATATAAAAATAAAGGCTAACTCACAAACTAATATAAATGTGGTCCAAACAGCAAATATAAGAATCATGTTAATATGTCATTGTATTTTCAGTCTGTTGTGGTTTAATGTAATAATTATGTTACTGTCACTAATGAACATAATAAATATGAAGAGCATCTACTAAAAACATATACACTGCTGTTAGATATTATCAAAATCACAGTGTAATTCAAATGGGTTTTAAAAATCTGGCCTTAAAATAATTTCATTTCTATGCATGTAGACGTTCTCACAGGCTGTTGAAAGCCCCCACCATATTCGTTTTAAGATGGATATATACAGCATTTACTTCAGTTCACAAAGTGTGGGCATAAAACAATCTACAGAAGCTTTTTACAGGGTTTAAAAGAGTTCTAATCACCCATGCCAACTGCACTTCTTTCTCAACACAAAACTGCTTTTGAAACCAAGCATTCATTTGCTGAAACAAGGAATCTGCTGTTAAAGAGATTGATTATCCTAGGGCCTGACCTAATTGGGAGATTAGATATGGTTCTCTATTCTGGGTGGCATGGTTTATAGAGGGAAAAAAACAACAGAAAAAGAGCAAACTTCTTTTGAACTCCAATGTACTTTTACTTACTTCTAATTTTCTTTAAATAGAAACAGTATTGCAATTGTCAGATTGGTGAAACTGGTGTGTTATAAATTAAGAATTCATTGAGTTTATCACATCATTTTGTTAGTAACAGGTACTTTCATCACATAATCCCACTTTCATCACATAACCCAAACATTATCCAAAAAATGACTCTTTTTGGTCATATCCCACTGAGTTAAAATCACTATATAATGCACACAAACACACACACACACACAAATCAGGACTTTTACCAATGTATCATTTCAGTGTTTTCTATAGCCAGCTAGATACCAGGTTTTTCCCCCAAACACAGACATCACCTCATTGCTGTGGCTAATTGCATTTTTCTTCCTAGCCTTTGATAATCAGACCTTTGTTAATGCTATTCACCAATATATGAGACTCAGGTCATCCATCCAAAACACGACAAAAGACCCAGATGCTCATGTAAATTGCACTCCCCCAAAGCACTGCCCTCTTCCTGCATAAAGATACAGATCCAGGACCCCCTCCCATTTCTGTTCACTCTCTGTATTCATTTAATCTGTCATGGTTGGAAAAAAGTATTCAGAGGCTGTAAGAAACATTATGCTTTGTTTACTCTATAAATCAAATAATCAGATAATTATGAAGTGAGATACAATTTTCTATACAAAATTTTACAATTTCTTATTCCAATTGAACTTCAAAATTATGTGCGTTTTTCAGAATAGACTCTTTTTGACTCGTTTTTCACCCCTTCTTGAACTCTCAAGATAAAACCAAATTTGACTGCCCTCTTTCACTGAAGAAAAAAGGTTTCAAGAAGGTGGACTAAATCATTCATAAACTATCTCAGAATTAAATAGCTAATTTAACTACATGATGTATTCCTGTTGTCTTCAGTTAAAATCTGTATTAAGTATTAATTACTCAGAATCTCTACTTTCTAAAGCCTTCAGTAGCTTCAAATTGAATAATTTCAAGAGACTTAAAAACTACTATAATGATGCTTTTAAATGGAAATTATTATAGACTCAAATCACATCAGGATCATAATATGTGTGTAGATGAATCCATATTCCAGGATTAAAACTTCTTTCTGCTCATTTCACACTTTACGTTCGTCCCATATATTCTAATATCCACTATGATGTGGATACTAAAGTAGAAACAGATAGTTGTTATTTTAGAAACCCTTGAGTGCTCATTGATTTATTTTTTGGCTGTGCTGGGTCTTCATTGCTGCGCTTGGGCTTTCCCTAGCGGCGGCAAGTGGGGCTTCTCACTGTAGTGGCTTCTCCTTTCAGAGCATGGGCTCTAGGCACACAGGCTTCAGTGTGTGCAGCATGCGGGCTCCAGAGCATTGGGCTTGAATAGTTGTGGCACGTGGGGTTTAACAGCCCTGTGGCATGTAGGATGTTTCCAGAGCAGGAATCAAACCCACGTCCCCTGCATTGGCAGGTGGGTTCTTAACCACTGGACCACCAGGGAAGCCAGTTTTAAATAGAAAACAATTAATCCAAATAGAAACCAACAACAACATTTTGGTATTTCAAAGAGAGCATAAAGACCAAATTAATGTATACGAATTTCGGATCTCAATTCTAGAGGCTTTCGAATTTAATTAAAATTGAGTGAAAACTCAGTAAAATGGTAAGAAACTTCTAGGGTTCCCAGGGCTACTATCCAGTCACAAATACAACCACACTAAATTTAATACACTCAACAGTTGATCACAGTACCAAAAAATCAGAAATATTTTATTGCACTTTCATAATAATATGATATCAAACATTAGTAGCCATGAAGTTCAATAAATATTACGGAATATACCATTGATCTTAGAAATTGAATGGAAGAGGCCATCAGTTTATTAGGACTCTCTGTGATTGAGGCTGAATAAAGTCTCAGGACAGAGAGAGAGCAGCACAACTCATACAAAAAGAACAGTCAAGGCAGAGCAAACAAGGTCAAGAGGAAAGGACAGATTTCTAAGTGACTGGAAATTTAGGGGAGTTAAAGAACCATAACCAGAATACACCAAAGATACCTTTAGAAAGGGTAAAGGGGGGAAATTGATGAATCTGTGATAATGAGGCAAATCCTGGGGTTCTCCTGGTAATTACAGCACTCACCAGACTTTACACACTGAAGAAGTACTCAAGTACTCTTGCTTTGCTTGTTTCTATAACTCTGCAGTCTGTCCTGTAGGCCACGCTCCTCCGTCCATAGGATTTCCCAGGCAAGAACACTGGAATGCGTTGCCATTCCCTTCTCCAGGGATGTTCCGGACCCAGGGATCGAACCTGGGCTTCGCATTGCAGGCAGTTGCTTCACCGTCTGAGCCACCCAGGAAGCCCACAACTCTATAATCTGTACATCAGCTATGCTAATGCTACTAAATATCACTCTATATTCCCAAGTCCAAAATCTTCAATGGCTCTCTAAAATCTCAGAAGAGGACAAGTTTTCCAGCCTGTTACAAAAGCAAAAAAGAAAGAAGACCCAGATGTGACCTGATTACATGAGAACTGTGTCCCAGGTAAAAGCAAGCTAGTTTGGTGCTTAAACCTTGGGTCTGTTGATTTTCAGTTCTGTGCCTGTAATATCCTACTTATATGTTTCAGTTCAGTTCAGTCGCTCAGTCGTGTCCGACTCTTTGCAGCCCCATGGACTGCAGCACTCCAGGCCTCCCTGTCCATCACCAACTCTCAGAGCTTACTCAAACTCATCCAGTGAGTCAGTGATGCCAT
>NW_011494957.1:0-736 GCF_000754665.1 Bison bison bison | reverse complement strand
ATCGCACCCCAGGCACACAGCAGATGCAAACTGAACACAAGGGCTTCTCCAGCCCTGGCACCTGCACCCTTGATGCACAGCTGTGTCCTCAAGAGACCGCAGGAGCCCGTAAAAGATTCATAAATATTCTACACATACAGACATCTGATTATAACAGACTCAATTATGGGAAAGACATGCACAGAAGAGCCTGCTGTTATGTAGCTTGCAACTGTAAATCAAAACCGTTAGCTCATGTCCACCTAAGTATGTAAGAGTCCAGTCTTAAAAAACCCCATATCTCGTGTCTTGGGCACCAGTGCCTCTCCTGGCTTGGCCCACCTCTCCCTTGAGGTGTTCTGTTCTTTCCTTAATAAACTTGTTTTTGCCATGGGTAAGACCTCGGATTCTTCTCCTCGTCCTTAGCGAGAACTGAGGCCCACGAGAGAGGGTCCTCTTCGACCCTCCCTTACCAGCAACACATATAACATACATACAGAGTGGCCAAATACATAACGATAGACATTTGGTCTTCATTCACGGTTTCTGGCTCACAACTTCCGGCCCACGAGAGAGGGTCCTCTTCGACCCTCCCTTACCAGCAACACATATAACATACATACAGAGTGGCCAAATACATAACGATAGACATTTGGTCTTCATTCACGGTTTCTGGCTCACAACTTCCGGCCCACGAGAGAGGGTCCTCTTCGACCCTCCCTTACCAGCAACACATATAACATACATACAGAGTGGC
>NW_011494956.1:17727026-17727126 GCF_000754665.1 Bison bison bison | reverse complement strand
TCAAATTGAAGTCGCTCAGTCGTGCCTGACACTTAGCGACCCCATGGACTGGAGCCTACCAGGCTCCTCCGTCCATGGGATTTTCCAGGCAAGAGTACTG
>NW_011494956.1:17722955-17724883 GCF_000754665.1 Bison bison bison | reverse complement strand
CTCGGTATTAGGCTGTCCTTATGTTCCTATAAGGGGATTCCCTGGTGGCTCAGAGGTTAAAGCGTCTGCCTGCAATGCGGGAGACCCGGGTTCAATCCCTGAGCTGGGACAATCCCCTGGAGAAGGAAATGGCAACCCACTCCAGTACTCTTGCCTGGAGAATACCATGGAGGGAAGAGCCTGGCAGACTACAGTCCACGGGGTCGCAAAGAGTCGGACACGACTAGCTACTTCACTATGTTCCTATAGCAGGAATACGTGCATTCTGTTTCCTCTTCGGGGGACATCTGCCCTGCTTGGAGAGTCCTCTGACTCTCAACCCAGAAGCGGGTGCTGGGGATGGAGCTCAGGGAGTCAGAGGAAACTGAGGGAGAATTCTGAATGCAATTACTAGATAACATTTTTTAGGTCTCTGTAGAAGTATGGCTTGATGTGCTCTTAAAACACGAAAGATGGGGCAAAGAGAAAATGCAGCAGAGAAAAGAAAGGCCTGAGTCTGACCTGGGAGCAGGCAGAACACCCTTTGATGGGCATCCCTGCCTCTTACCTCCACTTTGAGCACCAATAATGACCCTCAATGCCTATGTTCTGTTCTTTAGCCACAGCAACAATGACTAAGAGTAAGTTGGAAAATGAGCCAAGAGTCAGTTCAAGCCAATGTCAAAGGCCTCACTGCTGTGAGCTGAGCCCAAGTGGAGCCAGAACCTTCCCCAGCTTGGGTGGCAGGGGCCCACTTTGCGATGAGCCTGCTATATTCACTGAAGGGCTCAGGCCAAGGCTAACTTTCCTCTATAAAGTGGTGGTTCTGAAGCATGGTCTGTGGACCAGCAGCAGCAGCATCACTCAGGAACTTGTAAGGGATGCAAATTCTTGGCCCTTCTCAGACCAGCTGCATCAGAATTTCCCCTGGGTGTTTGAGGAGTATTTACAATGAGGATGCCAGGAGGGAGCCTGAGAAGCAGTTGAGGTGGGGACAAGGGAAGCAGGAAGGGGTGGTGTGTAGACTGGACTGAGAGCAAATTCTCATGAGTACATGTTTGAGGCTGTGGAGAGCCTGCCAGGATCAGGCATCCAGGGAATAAGTTAACAAGGTCCCTGGAGCTCTTGTCAAGAACAATCCATTGTGATGGTGTAATCCCCAGGCCAGCGTGCAATGGATCGAGAGAAAAATAGAGACAATCTCAGGAAGCTTGACCATAAAAAAGGACAAAAGACAGAGCAGGGGCAAGAGGAAGCCAAGAGGTAGGTGATTGTTCTGTTATTAATGTCGGAAACATGGACACATAAGCAAATTTGCTGAAGGAAGAGGTTCAAAAGAGAGAGTTGAGGCTGCAGGAGGGAGGGGAGCAAATCTGAAGGAGCAGATTACTGCCCAAGGGAGCAGAAGGGGATGGACTCAGGGCGCAGCCTAAGGGTTGGTCACTCTTGGTCGAGGAGATAGATAGCCCTTGCTGGAAATTCTCTGGGTTCTAAGCTAGAAGGAGATAGAAGCAGGTGGGGACAGAGAAATGGGAGAATCGAAGGTGTTAACGCGCTGTGTGATGGTGAAGTGTGAGGTCTGCTGCAGTGGGATGTGCCAGCATAGAGTGTGGGCGTTCCAGGGGTGCAGCAGCGCCCAGTGGAGGGAGGCAAGGAAGGGGCCGAGGGGGCCTGGGCTGGATGTCTGAGCTTACAGGAGGCAGGGCTCAAGGTGTTGTTAATGTGTTGTATTACATTGACTGATTTGTGGATATTGAAGAACCCTTGCATCCCTGGGATAAAGCCCACTTGGCTATGATGTATGATCTTTTTAATGTGTTGTTGGATTCTGTTTGCTAGAATTTTGTTCAGGATTTTTGCATCTATGTTCATCAGTGATATTGGCCTGTAGCTTTCTTTTTTTGTGGCATCTTTGTCAGGTTTTGGTATTAGGGTGATGGTGGCCTCAT
>NW_011494956.1:17712902-17722343 GCF_000754665.1 Bison bison bison | reverse complement strand
TATGAACCTTCCCCTTAGCACTGCTTTTACAGTGTCCCACAGGTTTTGGGTTGTTGTGTTTTCATTTTCACTCATTTCTATGCATATTTTGATTTCTTTTTTGATTTCTTCTGTGATTTGTTGATTATTCAGCAGTGTGTTGTTCAGCCTCCATATGTTGGAATTTTTAAAAGTTTTTCTCCTATAATTGAGATCTAATCTTACTGCATTGTTGTCAGAAAAGATCCTTGGAATGATTTCAATTTTTTTGAATTTACCAAGGCTAGATTTATGGCCCAGGATGTGATCTATCCTGGAGAAGGTTCCATGTGTGCTTGAGAAAAAGGTGAATTCATTATTTTGGGTGAAATGTCCCATAGATATCAATTAGGTCTAATTGATCTATTGTATATTTAAAGTTTGTGTTTCCTTGTTAATTTTCTGTTTAGTTGATCTATCCATAGGTGTGAGTGGGGTATTAAAGTCTCCCACTATTATTGTGTTATTGTTAATTTCCCCTTTCATACTTGTTAGCATTTGTCTTACATATTGCTGTGCTCCTATGTTGCGTGCATATATATTTATAATTGTTTAATCTTCTTCTTGGGTTGATCCTTTGATCATTATGTAGTGTCCTTCTTTGTCTCTTTTCACAGCCTTTGTTTTAAAGTCTATTTTATCTGATATGAGTATTGCTGCTCCTGCTTTCTTTGGTCTCTATTTGCGTGGACTATCTTTTTCCAGCCCTTCACTTTCAGTCTGTATGTGTCCCTTGTTTCAAGGTGGGTCTCTTGTAGACAACATATGTAGGGGTCTTGTTTTTGTATCCATTCAGCCAGTCTTTGTCTTTTGGTTGGGGCATTCAACCCATTTAGATTTAAGGTAATTATTGATAAGTATGATCCCACTGCCATTTAGTTTATTGCTTTGGGTTTGAGTTTATACACCCTTTCTGTGTTTCCTGTCTAGAGAAGATCCTTTAGCATTTGTTGGAGAGCTGGTTTGGTGGTGCTGAATTCTCTGTTTTTTGCTTGTCTGTAAAGCTTTTGATTTCTCCTTCATATTTGAATGAGAACCTTGCTGAGTACAGTAATCTGGGCTGTAGATTATTTTCTTTAATCACATTAAGTATGTCCTCCCATTCCCTCCTAGCCTGAATAGTTTCTATTGAAAGATCAGCTGTTATCCTTATGAGAATCCCCTTATCTGTTATTTGTTGTGTTTCCCTTGCTGCTTTTAATATTTGTTCTTTGTGTTTGATCTTTGTTAATTTGATTAATATGTGTCTTGGGGTGTTTCGCCTTGGGTTTATCCTGTTTGGAACTCTCTGGGTTTCTTGGACTTGGATGATTATTTCTTTCCCCTTTTTAGGGAAGTTTTCAACTATTATCTCCTCAAGTATTTTCTCATGGTCTTTCTTTTTGTCTTCTTCTTCTGGGACTCCTATGATTCAAATGTTGGGGCATTAAACATTGTCTTGGAGATCACTGAGACTGTCCTCATTTCTTTTAATTCGTTTTTCTTTTTTCCTCTCTTTCATTTATTTCTACCATTCTATCCTCTACCTCACTAATCCTATCTTCTGCCTCCGTTATTCTACTGTTGGTTCCCTCCAGAGTGTTTTTTATCTCATTTATTGCATTATTCATTATATATTGACTCTTTTTTTTTTTTCTTCTTCTAGGTCCTTGTTAAACCTTTCTTGCATCTTCTCAGTCCTTGTCTCCAGGCTATTTATCTGTAACTCCATTTTGTTTTCAAGATTTTGGATCATTTTCACTATCATTATTTGGAATTCTTTATCAGGTAGATTCCCTATCTCTTCTTCTTTTGTTTGGTTTGGTGAGCATCTATCCTGTTCCTTTATCTCCTGGGTATTTCTCTGCCTTTTCCTCTTGTTTATATTGCTGTGTTTGGGGTGGCCTTTCTGTATTCTGGCAGTTTGTGGAGTTCTCTTTATTGTGGAGTTTCCTCACTGTGGGTGGGGTTGGACAGGTGGCTTGTCAAGGTTTCCTGGTTAGGGAAGCTTATGTTGGTGTTCTGGTGGGTGGAGCTGGGTTTCTTCTCTCTGGAGTGCAATGAAGTGTCCAGTAATGAGTTATGAGATGTCAATGGGTTTGGTGTGACTTTGGGCAGCCTGTATATTGAAACTCCAGGCTATGTTCCTGTGTTGTTGGAGAATTTGCGTGGTGTGTCTTGCTCTGGAACTTGTTGGCCTTTGGGTGGTGCTTGGTTTCAGTGTAAGTATGGATGTGTTTGATGAGCTCCTGTCAATTAATGTTCCCTGGAGTCAGGAGTTCTCTGGTGTTCTCAGGATTTGGACTTAAGCTTCCTGCCTCTGATTTTCAGTCTTTTCTACAGTAGCCTCAAGACTTCTTCATCTATACAGCACTGATGATAAAACATCTAGGTTAAAGATGAAAAGTTTCTCCACAGTGAGGGACACCCAGAGAGGTTCACAGAGTTACATGGAGAAGAGAAGAGGGAGGAGGGAGATAGAGGTGACCAGGAGGAGAAGAGGGGGGATCAAAAGAGGAGAGAGCAAGCTAGCCAGTAATCACTTCCTTATGTGCTCTCCACAGTCTGGATCCCTCAGAGATGTTCATGGAGTTATACAGAGAAGACAAGAGGGAGGAAGGAGACAGAGGTGGCCAGGAGGATACAGGGGGGAATAAAAAGGAGAGAGACAGATCCAGTCAATAATCAGTTCCCTAAGTGTTCTCCACTGTCGAGAACACACAAAGAGGTTCACAGAGTTGGGTAGAGAAGAGAAGGGGGAGGGAGTAGATAAAGGCGACCTAGTGGAGAAAAAGGAGAGTCCAAAGGGGGAGAGAGCAGTCAAGCCAGTAATCTCACTCCCAGGTAAAAATGGGTACTGAAGATTGGGTTCTTAAAGATACAAAATTGATAACAAATACCAAAAAGCAAAGATTAAAAATCTAGAGTAGAGGTTGGATTCTCAAAAATACAATATTAAAGAAAAAACAAAGTCACAAAAATTATAAAATGTATATATATGAAGTTTGCTTTAAAAAATAGGGTCTTTTTTTTTTTTATTTGCAAAGTAATAGTATGGCAACCCACTCCAGTGATCTTGCTTGGAGAATCCCAGGAACAGCGGAGCCTGGTGGGCTGCCATCTATGGGGTTGCACAGAGTCGGACACAACTGAAGCGACTTCCCTTTCACTTTTCACTTTCATGCATTGGAGAAGGAAATGGCAACCCACTCCAGTGTTATTGCCTGGAGAGTCCCAGGGACGGGGGAGCCTGGTGGGCTGCCATCTACGGGGTCTCACAGAGTCGGACATGACTGAAGCGACTTAGCAGCAGCAGCAGTAGGTTATAAAAATGAAAATTAAAGGAGTAATAGAGGACTTACAAATAAAAAATTTTTTTTACAAATTAAAAAAAATGATAATAGTAAAAATATATCTTGGACTTTCTCTGGTGGTGTTGTGGACAGTGTGGGGTCAGTTCATTTTCAGATAGTTCCTTGATCCGGCTTATATTTCTCAAGATCTATAGGCCCCTTCCTATGTAGTCAGTGCTAACTACACAGTTTTAATCTATTGCACCTGTCACTTCCAAGACCGTTCCCTCTGTTTTAGCTTCTTCTGTTTGCTGGTCTCTTCAGTGTCTAATTTCCACCCTGACACAAGGGGGCAGTGGTGGACACTTTTTTAGGCTCACTTGTTCAGTCCTGCTGTGGGGAGGGAGGAACACTGCAAACAAATAACACTGGTGTGTGCTCACAGTGTCTCAGTCACACTGGGTTTGCCCCCGCTCACGGCATGTATGCTTTCCCTGTCTACACTACTTAGGCTCTAGGTTGCTCTGCCAGGAACTGTCTGAGGCTGGCCCTGGGTTGTATGCACTTCCCAGGTCTAAGCCACTCAGGTTCAGGCACTCGGATACTCCAAAAAGATGCAGACTCGGTTGGGTCTGCGTTTTGTGCCCTTCCCAGGTCCGGGCAGCTCAGGTGACCAGGAGCTTGTCGAGCGCAGTTCTGTGACTTATTGCCTCCCCCGTCCCTTCCGCTAGGTTTTCTGGGTGTACAACCAGAGCACCTTCTCAGGTGTGCCGTGTGTCTCTTCTGGGGAACTGATCTCTGGCTACGACCCTCCCGGTGGATGTTGACGGTCCAGAATCCCAAGAAGTCTTGGTTAGCAATGAAGCCTGCTTGCAGTTTGGTAGAGGATGCCTCTCTGGGGCCGCGATTGCCCTCTTCCGGCTCTGGCTGCCCTCGCCTGCCCGTCTCCGGTGGGGGATGGGCCGGTCCGCAGCCAGCTAGCTCTGCTCAGTCCTTTGTTCTGTGAGCGGGCCTGGCGGTATGTTATGTTAGGGCTTTTCACGTGGTATCTATCCCACAGTCTGGTTTGCTATCTCAAGTTAGTTCCCTCAGATTGCCCTCGGGCCATTCAGGCCTTGTCCTTACTCTAAGCAATGCAGCCTGCGCCTCCCTGCCTAGCCCCCACTTGCTAGTGGCAGATGCAGGAGTCTGCGCTGCTTCTCTGCCGGGAGTAACTGTTGGGCATGTAATCTCTGGGTTTTAATTATTTATTTATTTTTCCTCCCGGTTATGTTGCCCTCTGAGATTCCAAGGCTCGCCACAGATTCACCAGTGAGAGTGTTTCCTGGTGTTTGGAAACTTCTCTCTTTTTTAAGACTCCCTTCCCGGGACCCATCTCCATCCCTATCACTTTTGTTTCTCTTTTTATTTTTTATATTTTTTCCTACCTCCTTTCGAAGACAATGGGCTGTTTTTCTGGGTGCCTGATGTCCTCTGCCAGCATTCAGGAGTTGTTTTGTGGAATTTACTCAGTGTTCAAATGTTCTTTTGATGAATTTGTGGGGGAGAAAGTGATCTCCCCATCTTATTCCTCCGCCATCTTAGGACCACCCCCCAAAATATCTTTAGCGTTTCTGAAAGAGGAATCCAGTGTTTAGTAATTAATGTTTCAATATCTTATTTTATTTGGGAGTAGCCTAGCTATTCAATAAACTTCCATCACTTAACTTAATTCAGCACAATTCTAGAATTTCAAGTTACCAGAATCTGGAGAGACTATTTTAGATAGACAGTTCTAAGCATAATTATTCTTAATAGAGTTTTTCTAAGAGCTCTTGCATTATTTGTATTTTCTTTCCTTTAAAGTTCCTTCACATCAAGTTACCTTCCTTGCTGACAAAGTTGCAATAGCTATAACAAGATTTTATTTAAATCTAGATGCAATAAAAGTATTATACTTAATGCTGATGACTCTAAAGACATGTCTGTATTAATTAGGTAAAAAAACTTAAACATTAATACCAGGCATTAATTTAATACTGAATATTTCCCAGCTTATGTAAATCTGAAATTAATTCTGGGCAGTTATCTTCTATATCTTTCAGAATTTATGTAAATACTTGATTTTCTTTAATTCAATTAAGTAGACCTCATTGACAAATTAACCTCAGAAATATTATCCAAACACACATATTGAGACATACATATATCCAGACAGATACAAGGGGTTTCATAGCTTCATTTTCTAAACTTAGTCATGAAACATATATCACAATATACAGCTCACTACTTGTAAATAATAATTAGAATAAGTTAAATAATTTTTCCTATCCCCTTTCTCCCCCTGTTTCAAGAATTAGAGATGGTTGAGATAGAATAAATAATCCTTAGAACTCTGGGCTCAAAGAACAGGAAGAGAAAATCAGGCTTTCTTAGTAGGCCTTATTCTCTCAGGGTCAGAATTATGAATATATGTATATATATATGTGTATATATATATATATATATATATACACCTTTTTTCTTTCAAGCTAGCTTTCTCAACTAGTTGGGAATTAAACAGAAGTCAGTTAAACTTCAACAGGCACTAGCACAATTGAAGGTTGATCATTTTTGTAGATACCCCCTACTTTTTTTTTAATGATTGTGAAACATTGGTCAGCCAGTGTAACAAGGACATTTGTTTGTAACTCTGACCAATGTAGGTTATCCTTTGACTAGAGTAGTCAAATCCTTCTTTAAGCTTTCTGAGAAAGCAGAGTTAAGCAAGGGGCTGCTTTGGTGTTTAGAGAATGATTCAGTTGTCAAGCCAGAATATTGCTTAAAAGTTTTTTTCAACCTTTTCATAATAATCTAGAATTGATCCATCTGATCTTTGCTTGCACTGGTGAATCTCTGTCTGGTCTTTTTTTTTTTTTGGAAAAACCTATGGGATAAGTTTAAGCAATTTCTGAGCTAATTCCTTGTATTCAGTGTGAGCCTGTGGTTCAAAATCCATTGAGGAATGTTTACATCCTGCTTTTTAAAATTCATTCCCTTGCTTTGCATTCAGAAACTAACACCTATATTAATTGACACAGATCTGAAAACCCAGACTTATAAGTCAAGATGTGTAACTCAAATTCCTTAGCAAATCCTAATGGATCCTAACTTGGATTGGAAATTCCTTAGCTAAGGCTCTAAAGTTCTGCTTAGGCCCTGGGTGTGTTGTAAACACTAAGGATGGTTCATCTCTCCCTGTAATCGGTTCCTCCTTAAAGGGAGTTACAATCACTTCTGATTTTTTTTTTTCCTTCCTTTATTGGGGAAGGAAAAGCAGCAGGAGGCAGATGAGTTGGAAAAGAAAAAATACAACATCTGAACCAGGCAAATCAGATAGAAAAAGATATGTGGGAGGAGCAAAAGAAGAGACAGAGTTCTAGCAGCCTTTTTTAGTTTAGTAGCTTCTAAATACCAATCAAAGTAAGCATTCCTAAGCATTTCAATGCATGAAAGTGAAAAGTGAAAGTGAAGTCGCTCAGTCGTGTCCAACTCCTAGCGACCCCATGGACTGCAGCCTACCAGGCTCCTCCATCCACGGGATTTTCCAGGCAAGAGTACTGGAGTGGGGTGCCATTGCCTTCTCCAAAATACCAATCAAAGTAAGCATTCCACTCTGTTTGTTTGATTTGTGGCTGGCTTTTTCTGTGTGCACAAAAACAGCAATTTTTGAATATGAGAAGAACCCTGACTTGGCCTTTTTTAGGTTGAGTTCTTCTTTAGTATAGTTTGCCCAATTGAGTAGGTACTTGCAAGTATAAGTTTGTATGTCCTTAACCCTTGGCTTGGGTGTCAGTTAGAGGCTGGCTTTCTGATATCCCTTGTTTCTGTGTTGGAGAGGCTGTATTTCCCATTTTAAAGTTGAATTTTTCAGATTAAAAAATTCACTAACGAAATTGTGTGGTAAGTCAGTGCACTGCTTGTGAACTTAACCCTCTAGGGTTAACCTTAGAGGCATTTCAGCCCTCTCGTATGCCTCAATTTCTCCCTTCTGGGATCTAAGACCACCATGGGTGCTCAGATCACTGAATGGCCAATTCTTATTTGTGACCCCTGGATGAGAAAGTGTTTTAGTTAATGAATGGGGTTTCCCTATGGGACTACTGCATGGTATGAGGATTCTGCCTCCACTACTGTAAATTTCTCAGTTGCCTAAGAAAAGAGCAAGCAGCTGGGAGAAGCCTTATCCCTTTCCTTCAGAGCAAAGCTCTCAGTAATATCCTCACTTTTATCCCAACAAATGCTATGGAGGCAGACAAACTGAGGAAAAGCATCAGATCAGCCTTATATCCAACCACTCAGTACCGACCACTTAGTCTCAATACAACTGAGCAAACCCTGGTATTATTCAACTAGCACCTTCCCCTACCCTCAGTGTCTTTCTCTTGAGGGATTATTCCCTGGTATCTTTCAACCAAGCCTCCTCCAATATCTTTCAACTGAGTGACTATTTACCTGATATTTTCCAACCACCCCCTCCCCACACTGTCTTTCAACTGTGAGGGGGTAGCCACCTCTCAAATCATGTAGATGAGAAAGTGAGGTGCAGGGACTGTGTGGCTGGAACGCCCCTGCTCTACCTGACTCATCACAGTGCTCCTTGTCACAGGCTGCCACACATCCCTGCAAGGGACAGGAGCCCATTCCTGACATTTCTAGGACCCAGTGAAGGCCTCAGAGGAGGAAGACGGGAGTCATGTGCTGTGTTTAGTCACTCAGTCGTGTCTGACTCTTTGTGACCCCATGGACTGTAGCCCACCAGGCTCCTCTGTCTATGGGGATTTTCCAGGAAAGAATACTGGAGTAGGTAGCCTTTCCCTTCTCCAGGTTACTGTCCCCACCCAGGGAGTGAACCCAGGTCTCCTGCCTTGCAGGCGGATTCTTTACCATCTGAGAATGAAATTAACTGTAGCTTTTAGTGGTTGACTTTGAATAGCAGGGGAGTTGACCTCCTCTTTGGAATAGGTGGTCAGGTGACAAGTTTTGCCATCTGTGTCATCTCATAGGCAGAAATGGTCTTTATCTGTTTCTGAGGTGCCCTGGTTAATCTAGGGCATTGGCTAGAGCAGTGGTTGTGTATGTCGTGTGGTGTCTGGACCAGCAGCACCATCATCACCTGAGAACTTATTAGAAATGAAACTTCCTGAGTCCAACCACAGGCCGGTTGAGCTCCAGGATGCGGCTGCTGCTCTGTGTTTCAACAAGCCCTCAGAATGATTCTGATTCATGTTAAGGTTTGTTTGAAGAGTCATCCTTTAGGAAAGGGTGAAAAGAGTTATATGGATTTTCACCCATGAAGATGTTAGTGAAAGCACAGAACAGTTGTGATGTGCCCTTAAGAAGCTGCCCCTGAAGATGGGATCTGGGCATTAACTTTCCCCTCACCTTCCTGTTTCCTTAGCACTTCTGTCACCTAGAGCCGGACACTCTAGACTTTGCTTGGAGTAAGCCTAAAGGGAAATTTATCTGTTTGTAAAATTTAAAAATGCAGGAAACAAATATAAAAAGATAGTTATTTTTAATATATGGGCAATGTGAATATGAATATTTCCTCATAGTGGTTTTGATTATGAGGAAATATTCATATTCACATTACCCATATATTAAAAATAACTATCTTTTTATATTTGTTTCCTGCATTTTTTAATTTTACAAACAGATAAATCAAAACCACTATGAGGTACCATTTCACACCAGTCAGAATGGCTGCGATCCAAAAGTCTACAAATAATAAATGCTGGAGAGGGTGTGGAGAAAAGGGAACCCTCTTACACTGTTGGTGGGAATGCAAATTAGTACAGCCACTATGGAGAATAGTGTGGAGATTCCTTAAAAAACTGGAAATAGAACTGCCTTATGATCCAGCAATCCCACTGCTGGGCATACACACTGAGGAAACCAGAAGGGAAAGAGACACGTGTACCCCAATGTTCATCGCAGCACTGTTTATAATAGCCAAGACATGGAAGCAACCTAGATGTCGATCAGCAGATGAATGGATAAGAAAGCTGTGGTACATATACACAATGGAGTGTTACTCAGCCATTAAAAAGAATACATTTGAATCAGTTCTAATGAGGTGGATGAAACTGGAGCCTATTATACAGAGTGAAGTAAGCCAGAAGGAAAAACA
>NW_011494956.1:17710103-17712758 GCF_000754665.1 Bison bison bison | reverse complement strand
GAGACAGGGACGACCCAGAGGGATGGTATGGGGAGGGAGGAGGGAGGAGGGTTCAGGATGGGGAACACATGTATACCTGTGGCGGATTCATTTTGATATTTGGCAAAACTAATACAATTATGTAAAGTTTAAAAATAAAAAAAAAAAAAGAGTCTTCTCCAACAACAACAACAACAAAAGAATATTTCCTGTTATATTTTGCTACATTGATGAGATTTCTGAAAACTAAAACAAACTAAACCAGGCCTTTTCAGTGATAGTGTTTTATATTTGCTTCCAGTGATGTGAATGAATAAATACATACAAACAACATTGACACTAGTTGCTCAGTCATGTCTGACTCTTTGCAACCACATGGACTGTAACCCACCAGGCTCCTCTGTCCATGGGATTTTCCAGGCAAGAATACTGGAGTGGGTAGCCATTTCCTTTTCCAGGGGATCTTCCCAACCCAGGGAACTAACCTGGGTCTCCTGCATTACAGGCAGATTCTTTACCATCTAAGCTACCAAGGAAGCCCCATGTATAAATAAGGGGATGTATAATTTTAAAATGAGGTTAATTTTACCTCCTCCTTCTACACTTTATCGCTTAGTAGGCCTATGATCTACCTTCCAGGTATGAAGACAAGAGTTTAAATAAATATTTTGCCACCACAAAGACTATGTACAAATAAGGGGATGCATAATTTAAAAATGAGGTTAGTAAATGATCTTTCTTACTATAGAAATAGTCTCTGTGGTGGCAAAATATTTATTTAAACTGTTGTCTTCATACCTGGAAGGTAAAACACATAGGTCAACTGAATCCACTGAAGTGGAGGAGGAGGAGGAGGTAAAATAGGATGCTATTAGCATGCATTGGTTGCTATTGGTTGCATTTAATTTGGTATTATAAGAAAGTGCTAAACTCAGGGAAGGATTAGCTTATTTACATGCAAACAGTAAAAGGAATTTAAAAATCCAAAACTTGGATTTTGCAAGGTTGGAAAAGCTGATTGCATCTAGGCCCTAAAAATGAAACAAAACCCGAGAGAAGTTTTCCAGAACAAATGTACATTATAACCCATCCATGTGAAAAAGACCTAAGAGTATGGGCCTCCTACTTAACCTGGGTTGTTGTTGTTCAGTCTCTAAGTCATGTCTGACTCTTTGAGACCCCATGTACTGCAGCAGGCCAGGCTTCCCTGTCCTTCACTATCTCCTAGAGTTTGCTCAAACTCATGTCCATTGACTTGATGACGCCATCCAACCATTTCATCCTCTGTCACCCACTTGACCTCCTGCCCTCAATCTTTCCCAGCATTGGGTTCTTTGCCAGTGAATTGGCTCTTCGCATTAGGAGGCCAAAGTATTGGAGCTTCAGCATCAGTCCTTCCAATGAATATTCAGGACTGATTTCCTTTAGGACTGACTGGTTTGATCTCCTGGCAATCCAAGGGACTCTCAAGAGTCTTTTCCAGTGCCACAATTCGAAAGCATCGATTCTTTGGTACTCAGCTTTCTCAAATCCAACTCTCAAATCCATACATGACTATTGGAAAAACCATAGCTTGACTATATGAACCATTGTAGGCAAAATGATGTCTCTGTTTTTTAATAGCTGTCTAGGTTTGTCATAACTTTTTTCCAAGGAGCAAGTGTCTTTTAATTTCACGGCTGCAGTCACCATTTGCAGTGATTTTGGAGCCAGTGAAAATGAAATCTGTCACTGTTTCCATTCCCTCCCCTGCTGTCTATTTACCATGAAGTGATTGTTAGGTACCATTAATTGAGAGAGAAACAGGTATGGGGTTAAGAATAGCAATCAGGCTTGAAAATTAGTCCAGGAGAGAACTGTGAGTGTGGCAACTGCTGTAGGGGAACAGCTCTGCCATGGCTTCCTGGCAAACTTCTACATATCCATACAGGTGAAGGTTGAAACTGCAGCACATTTAAGCCAAACACTTTGCGATCCTGCTGGAACATGAGAGGATGGAGGCCACCTCCCACTTGTCTTCCCACCTGCCCTAGAAGAATGTCATCAGATAGCTTCTCATCACGTCCCAGATTCTGATGAAGTGTGCTTCTCTGCATCACTCCCCTCAGAATAGAGCTGCAGACTATAAAACCACATGGCTATGATCTAGATTTGGTTCCCCAGTGATGAGAAACTGGACTGCAAATCTCAATTGCAGTCACCAGGCCCTTTTCTTCGGTGTCATCCTTTTCAGTGTGTGGGTGGGGACCCAGGGAGCTAGCACCTTTGGCTTCTTCTATTTTTGCTATGGCTTCAGCAATATGTGAACCGTGAAATTCCTGATGTTCAAGCTTGTTTTAAAAAGGCAGAGGAACCAGAGATCAAATTGCCAACATCCGCTGGATCATAGAAAAAGCAAGAGAGTTCCAGAAAAACACCTATTTCTGCTTTATTGACTATGCCAAAGCCTTTCACTGTGTGGATCACAATAAACTGTGGAAAATTCTGAAAGAGATGGGAATACCAGACCACCTGATCTGCCTCTTGAGAAATTCGTATGCAGGTCAGGAAGCAAAAGTTAGAACTGGACATGGAACAACAGACTGGTTTCAAATAGGAAAAGGAGTACGTCAAGGCTGTATATTGTCACCCTGTTTATTTAACTTCTATGCAGAGTACATCATGAGAAACACTGGG
>NW_011494956.1:17702713-17710003 GCF_000754665.1 Bison bison bison | reverse complement strand
AGATATGCAGATGCCACCACCCTTATGGCAGAAAGTGAAGAGGAACTCAAAAGCCTCTTGATGAAAGTGAAAGCGGAGAGTGAAAAAGTTGGCTTAAAGCTCAACATTCAGAAAACGAAGATCATGGCATCCAGTCCCACCACTTCATGGGAAATAGATGGGGAAACAGTGGAAACAGTGTCAGACTTTATTTTTCTGGGCTCCAAAATCACTACAGATGGTGACTGTAGCCATGAAATTAAAAGACGCTTACTCCTTGGAAGGAAAGTTATGACCAACCTAGATAGCATATTCAAAAGCAGAGATATTACTTTGCCAACAAAGGTTCGTCTAGTCAAGGCTATGGTTTTTCCTGTGGTCACGTATGGATGTGAGAGTTGGACTGTGAAGAAGGCTGAGCGCCGAAGAATTGATGATTTTGAACTGTGGTGTTGGAGAAGACTCTTGAGAGTCCCTTGGACTGCAAGGAGATCCAACCAGTCCATTCTGAAGGAGATCAGCCCTGGGATTTCTTTGGAAGGAATGATGCTGGAGCTGAAGCTCCGGTACTTTGGCCACCTCATGCGAAGAGTTGACTCATTGGAAAAGACTCTGATGCTGGGAGGGATTGGGGGTAGGAGGAGAAGGGGACGACAGAGAATGAGATGGCTGGATGGCATCGCTGACTCGATGGACATGAGTCTCAGTGAATTCCAGGAGTTGGTGATGGACAGGGAGGCCTGGCGTGCTGCGATTCATGGGGTCGCAAAGAGTTGGACACGACTGAGTGACTGATCTGATCTGATGTGATTTGATGAAAGCAATAAATATGTCTCATGTATCTTCACCAGCTTCATCACTCAGTGCCAGGAGCCGGCATATTGTATATTGAGTGCATATTGCATATTGAGTGCATATTGCATATTGAGTGCAGCACTTTCCACAGCATCATCTTTCAGGATCTGGAATAGCTCAACTGGAATTCTATCACTGCTGGGAGCCAGCGTGAGGAACTCTGCCCATGACAAAGGTCATGAGGAAGGAGGCTTGGCATACGCAAAGGCGGGATCGAGCCTCAGGGGTCCCCCTGGAAATTCTCGAGCATCTAGCCCCAAAACCAGAGTCTGCCTACTTTCTGCTTTGTGCTTTCACCTACACCTCTGACTTTACGGGGGGCTGTGCCCCACTATCTCTGTCTGAAAAAAGAGTTAGCTTACAGCTCCAGTTAATAATTCCTGGGTGTGACAGTGTTTCAACCTACAAACTCCTTTGAAAATCCTCTAGCCTGCCTGAATAGGTTTTTCCGGCCACATGTGATTGTTCAGAGCCTCCCAACTGAGAGGCAGGAGATGTTCTAAACTGTCTAAACACAGATTCTTTTGAGTAGTTAAAAGATTGATTAGAAATTGTATTGGTGAAGGGATTTTCACTTGTTGGGCCAATGTTTGCTGCTAAGTCTCCATATCCCTTACCTGCTGTGTCCCTGGCAGTGTATTGATTAATATAATTGGTGTAAGTAGTAGCTTTAATGTTTGTAACCTGGCACCCTTGAGTTAATTCTTTTTCTTGTTATAGCCCACCACACCTTTGCTCTGTAGGAATGCAACTTTATCTAATGCTTTTGGAGGGTGGCTCCTGACCAATCACCTTTAGAGAAAAATAAGTTTTCTGAAGAAAGGGTCTTAAAATGTAACAGGCCTCTGGGCCAGAAGATGATGCAAATCACCTAAGCTTTTCCATATGATAAGTTTGCAGGAAGAAAGCCTGGCTTGCTGCATGACTCTACCCCTTCCCCCATTATCCTCTATGATAACTTAAGGTATAAAAACTACTTTGGAAAATAAAGTGCGGGCCTTGTTCACTGAAACTTGGTCTCACCATGTCGTTCTTTCTCTTAACTTCTGGCTGAATTATTCAGCCTCTTTTCTCCACTGAATTTCCTCACTGAGCTATCCTTATTCTATTACTCTTTATATCTTTGATAAATATTTAAATAAATAGGTCGCCTATGCTGTCTCTCCTTCGAATACCCTGGATCAGCCAGGGCTGGACCCCGGCAACTCAGGCCTTGCCCTTGTCTTGTATGTGTGAAACTGATAGGGAGCAAGTAGATCTGAAGGTTACTAAGGTTTTGAGGTCATTGTTTTGTGAAGAAAACCAGAAATTCGGAGTATTCAGACTTTAATATAATTTTCAAGCTTGCATAATAGGAAGTGGGTGAAAAGTCATACAGCCTTCAGGGAACACTAGTTTCTCAATACCCTGTCTAGACCTGGTTAGAGAGGATCATAGAGAAGGAGAACCCTCCAAGAGGGTCTTTGGAGAACACTGAGCAAAGGAACTACTTTCAGAGAGCAGAACCTGAGTCAGAAAGAGGAACTATCCAGTGCCTCTCCAGTAGGACTTCAAAGTTGATACTGATCAGCAACAGCTAGGAATCTCCCCTCTTTCTGGAACTTTCTGAAAAGAAATTTTACGGTAGTTGTTCTGTCCCTGCTCCACTATTATATATCACCATGTGATTGGTGGGGATGAGGGGTGAGTAGCAATCAATCTGTTCAGTCCATATGTCACTGGATCATCCAGTGGATTCTGGCAGAGACTGTGTAGTAGATCCTTAGTATCCCATATATATCCCCTCAGCCTTACCACTCACAGGCATATTGGGAAACTTCCAGCTGCCAGCACCTGTGTTTCTTTGCATGAAAGCATTCTGTGACACCAGGAGTCGGCTTTGCCACCTGCACAGTAGCCCAGGAAGCAAGGAGATTTATGACCCATGGGAAAAAAAAACCTTCAAATGATTACTGACAGGAGTTGGTGTACAAAGACTCTTATTTGCAAGCCTCTTGGATGGGCTATTATAACCTTGCTTCCAGAGTTTCCCCAGTGGAATTAAGCTCCAGTCTCCATGGTGGTAACTGATCTGTCAGTACATCCTTTGGTTGCCTTTTTATCCCTGTCTCTCTTCCCCATTCTCTAACTTTATTTTAGCAAATATTCTTTATTTTACCAAATAAAACATTTGAAAAGTCTTGTCTAAAAGTGTGTTTTCTGGGGAAACACAAGCTAAGACAAAAGACCGAAGACATGTGGTCCTCTTTGATAGTGTATGTTGTGGCTGGGACAAAGTTGCTGAGCCAGGGATTCCAGTTCCCATCCTGTCTGCATCTCGATGGGGTCATGTGACTGAGTTATAGCCAATAGAATATAAATAGAAGTGATGTATAGCACTTCCAGACCTGGTTCATGGAAACCTCTTGCACCTCCCATACTTCCTTATTTCCAGGTGTCAACATGCAAGGCAGTCTTGGAAACCACATGTTGAAAATGGCAGAGCATCTCTTAGCCTGTATCTCTGATTGACTAACCAGAGCTATGAAGGTGGAACCCCCCCACACCCCTGCCTCTCCAACAAAATAAGACCTCTGATTCCAACTGGGCTTTATACTAGCAGGAAGCCAACTTCCATTATGTTAAACCATTGAGATGTGGAGTTTCATCTGTTATGTCAACTAGTACCAACCTAATCAATTCTGAAGTTGCCAGGGTTTAAACAAATGTGTTTCAAAAACTGTTTTTATTATCAGAAAGGCCCTTGGAAAGAGGAAAGAGGGAAATGGGTTCAGAGATAAATGCCAGAGGCCACATGGGGAAGAGCATAGACTTGGAAGCAGGCTGCCTAGCCTGAATACTGGCTCTGACATGTACTGACTGTCTGACCTTGGGCAAGTTACTTAACCTCTTGGTGCTTCACTTTCTTCCTGTATGAAATGGAGATGATAAAAGTAACTAACTTATGAGGTTACTATAAATTAATATCTGAAAAACACTTAGCTTAGTGCCTGGCACACAGTTATGATAAATTTACAAATTCCTAGTTTTCCAAAGGCCATCATGAAGTCTTTAAATTGTTTCCTATAATACAATCTAACCTGCTCTGCTGTTATGATCGTGTCAAAGCAACAGAGATGGCTTTAGGATTATGGATGTCCTTCCTTTGCAATATAACTTGGTTACAATAAATAGGAATTTTCCAGAGTTTGCTCCACTCAGAGGTCACTGGGCATCTTGGGCTACTGGTTTTAGGCTGTGTTAGCTTTAGGCAGATCATTAACCTTAAGAGCAATGCTCACCTCTTGACCCTATTTAGTTTTTGTCCACTGGCCTACAGAGAAGATTGCTCAAATCTACTTTTGAGATAATCCTTCATGTGCCTTTATTCACCTATTTGACAATTTTTTGAGCCTTACACCTTGAGACACTATTTTCCAGCTTAGGGTTAGCATGTAAAACAAGAAAAATATTAGACTCTATTTCCTTTCAAAGGTATGAATAAACGAGGAGTTGGAACACTTGTAAATGAGCACAATAACCTGTAAAATTCATTCATTCAGTTAACAATATGTTAGAATATTAAAAAAATAAAGATTACAAATTAGTAGCTAATGTCATCCTCATTTGTGCTTCTGTCATGTTGAAGTAGCCTGTATAAGAACCGTGCTCTTGTTGAGCACATCCAGATGTGGATAAAGCCCCAGAAAACATCTATTTAAGAGCATTAGGCATTAGAGGTGCCAAGTTTCTTGGAAAGGAGAGGGGTAACCCAGAGTTTGAATGCAGAGTTCCAAAGAAGAGCAAGGAGAGATAAGAAAGCCCTATCCTCAGTGATCAGTGCAAAGAAATAGAGGAAAACAATAGAATGGGAAAGACTAGAGATCTCTTCAAGAAAATTAGAGATACCAAGAGAACATTTCATGCAAAGATGGGCTCAATAAAGGACAGAAATGGTATGGACCTAACAGAAGATATTAAGAAGAGGCAGCAAGAATACATAGAAAAACTGTACAAAAAAGATCTTCACAATCCATATAATCACTTATGGTGTGATCACTCACACTCACCTAGAGCCAAAAATCCTAGAATGTGAAGTCAAGTGGGCCTTAGGAAGCATCACTACGAACAAAGCTAGTGGAGGTGATGGAATTCCAGTTGATCTATTTCAAATCCTAAAAGATGATGCTGTGAAAGTGCTTCACTCAATATGCCAGCAATTTTGGAAAACTCAGCAGTGGCCACAGGACTGGAAAAGGTCAGTTTTCATTCCAATCCCAAAGAAAGGCAATGCCAAAGAATGTTCAAACAACTGCACAATTGCACTCATCTCACAGGCTAGCAAAGTAATGCTCAAAATTCTCCAAGCGAAGCTTCAACAGTATGTGAACTGAGAACTTCCAGGTGCTCAAGCTGGAATTAGAAAAGGCAGAGGAACCAGATATCAAATTGCCAACATCCATTGGATAATACAAAAAGCAAGAGAATTCCATAAAAAAAACATCTACTTCTGCTTCATTGACTATGCCAAAGCCTTTGACTGTGTGGATCACAACAAACTGTGGAAAATTCTTCAAGAGATGGGAATATCAAACTGCCTAATCTGTCTCCTGAGAAATCTGTATGCAAGTCAATAAGCAACAGTTAGAACTGGACATGGAACAATGGACTGGTTCCAAATTGCGAAAGGAGTACATCAAGGCTGTATATTGTCACCCTGCTTATTTGACTTCTGTGCAGATTACATCATGTGAAATGCCAGGCTGGATGAAGCACAAGCTGGAATCAAGATACCCAGGAGAAATATCAATAACCTCAGATATGCAGATGATAGTACCCTTATGGTAGAAAGCAAAGAGGAACTGAAGAGCCTATTGATGGAAGTGAAAAAGGGGAGTTAAAAATCTGGCTTAAAACTCAACATTCAAAAAACTAGGATCATAGCATCCAGTCCCATCGCTTCATGGCAAATAGATGGGGAAACAATGGACACAGTGACAGACTTTATTTCCTTGGGTTCCAAAATCACTGCAGATGGTGACTGCAGCCATGAAATTAAAAGACGCTTGCTCCTTGGAAGAAAAATCTATGACAAACCTGGACCGCACATTAAAAAGAAGAGACATTATTTTGCCGACAAAGATCTGTCTAGTCAAAGCTATGGTTTTTCCAGTAGTCATGTATGGATGTGAGAGTTGGACCATAAAGAAAGCTGAGTGCTGACGAATTGATGCTTTTGAGCTATGGTGTTGGAGAAGACTCTTGAGAGTCCTTTGGACTGCAAGATGATCAAACCAGTCCATCCTAAAGGAAATCAGTCCTGAATATTCATTGGAAGGACTGATGCTGAAGCTGAAGCTCCAATACTTTGGTCACCTGATGAGAAGAACTGACTCATTGGAAAAGACCCTGATCCTGGAAAGGTTGAAGGCAAGAGAAAGGAATGACAGAGGATGAGATGATTGGATGGCATCACCGACTCAATGGACATGAGTCTGAGCAAGGTCCGGGAGTTGGTGTGCTACAGTCCTTGAGGTTCCAAAGAATCAAACAGGACTGAGCGACTGAACTGAGCTGAACTGAACTGATGCAACACCAAGCCTGGGATTGTGCATAAACAGCAAGGTAGAGGAATCTTACAAATATAACCTTGAGTGAAAGAAGCCAGATGTAACATTGTACATATGGTATGATTCTATGTCTGTAAAGTTAAACAATCAGCAGAATTAGTCTGTGTTGCTAAAAGTCACGATAATGGATACGCTTGTGGGAAGATGGGAAGTAACTGAGGAGGGGCATCCCCACCCTATTAACGTTCCTTTTCTTGTGTTATGCTCTTGTGTTCACTTGGTGATAATTCATCGTTTTATACTTGGGACATGTGAAGTTTCATGTTATGTTTATTACATTCAAGAAAAAGTTTTTTAAATTCTCTCTAAATTCGGAAGACTTGCCCCAGGGAGAGTTCATAGACTTCCGGAGGAAGTCTTCCGCAGTCTGCACCTGCGCTTCACCAGATCTCAACCTTCAGGACAGGGTTGCAGGAGACCTTTTTATGGGGGTTGGGGGTTGGAGAGCTTCTGGGAGGGACCCGGAGTAGGCATCCGAGACGCTTTGGAGAAAGAGTCTGAGGATCCCTGAAAACTGTGTTCAAAATGTTGTATATACGTGTGCACATCCTTTCCTAGAGGAGGGATCCACAGGTTTCACCTCGTCTACCGCCCCTCAGTCCCGAAAGGGAGGGCCATGCAAGACCTGCCGTCTAGGTCTAGAAGTCAAGGAACCTGCATTCTAGTAACTAACCTGGGGCCCAGGCGGTCACTCTCACCTTGGGCCTCAGTGTCTCTCTCCAACGGGCTCCGGGGTTGCTGCGGCTCATATATCTGGGTGCGGATCTCTAGCTGGCGAGCGGAGACCCAGCCTCGCAGCTCCTGGCGCTGGGCAAAGATGCAGCCGAGGCTCGGCTGGCGAAATGCC
>NW_011494956.1:17678433-17702613 GCF_000754665.1 Bison bison bison | reverse complement strand
CGCGCTGGGATGGGGGTGTGGCGAGGGCGATCTGCCGGAAGAGGGAACCCTTTCGAGGAGGCGGATCCGCCCCCTCGTGGACAGGTAAAGCTAGTTGAGGCCCCGGGAGTCGGGTAGGTGTCGCGCGTCAACGAGGAGAATGAGGCTCGTCATCTGCTCCCTGCTGTGCGCGGGCGCCCTGGGTGAGTGCGCGCTGGAAGCTGGGTGAGGGCGGCCCCCTAGGGTGGGGACTGGATACCAGCAGAGGGTCAGCCACGGCGGGACGCTACACTGCCTGGGCTAGAGCGGCTTCGAAGTAGCCCAGAGTCTGGCTGGCTGCAAAGTGCCTTCCACCCCCGGAGGTGCATCAGTACACCTGACAGGCAGTCGCCCTTGAAGAAACCCTATAGCCTAGGACAGGAGTTCACAAACTATGACCAGCCGGCCAAATTCCTCCAGCCGCCTATATACTGCAGACTGAGCTAAGAATGGGTTTTACATCTTCACATGGGTGGAAGAAAACAAAAAGAAAAATGGTTTTGACACATGACAATTAAATGAAATTCAAACGTCAGCATCCATAAATAACACTTCACTGCAACAGGATCAGGCTCATTCAAATACTATCCACGGCTGCTTTCGGGCTTCCCAGGTGGCTCAGTGGTAAAGAATTCTCCTGCCAATGCAGGATATGCAGGCTTGATTTCCGGGTGGGGAAGATTCCCCTGGAGGAGGAAATGGCAACCCACTCCAGTATTCTTGTGGGGAAAATCCCATGGACAGAAGAACCTGGGTACAGTCCATAGAGTGGCAGAGTCAGACCTGACTCAGTGACTAAACAATGACAACAACAATAGCTGCTTTCAGGCTTTAAAGCAGAGTTGAGTAGTTGCCACAGAGACTGTATGGCTCACAAAGCTAGTCATTGCCTCGGTAGACAATTATGGAAAATGTTCGTGACCCCTTGCCTGAAGGCTGTTCATCCCATTTAGAGGGGAGGAAACAGGGTCAGAGGAGAGAACGGATTTTTTTCTCCCAGGACTCACAGACTGGGGCAATGAGGGGCTGAAGCACATGAGGTAATCTTGTCAAGTATCTAACCAGAAGGACGATTCCTGCTCTGCACATACAATGCCTCCCATCCCTAGTATACACTAGAGAGGTGGAGAAATATAGGGGACAAACACCCACCCTAGAATGAGATCCACCCGCCACTCAGTGCCATGTGACTCTGAGTCGTCTCTTGTCCTCTCTGAGCTAATTTACTCTTCAGTTCAGTAGAAATTACTTTTTCACAACAAACACAGTTGCTGTGCATGTGACATGAGGTCATGTGCCTAAGAGCAGCGCTTTAGGCACAGGTGAGTTATCACTGGAAAAAAATCCTGCTCTTAAATGAAAGGGGCTCTTGGTTGGGTAACTGCAAGGAAGGTCACAGCACAAAGTCGCTGAGCTCATGCAGGTGGAAGCCCTCCCAGGCTGAACGACTGGGTTCTGTCCAGCCCTGGTTCTGTCAAGGTCTCAGGTTGTCTTAAGTCATTTCTGGGGCAGCATATCTATCATGGGGGGAGGGGTAACCTGGGCTGGGCAGAAGAAGGCAGGAAATGCAAGGAGTGCTTTCTGGGTCTCCCTGGCCAAGTGCTGCCCTCTAGGGCCACAGAGGGAGCTCTGCAGGGGCTGAGGAGGGCTGACCGGTTTGCTGTTGCTGTGGTGCAACTGTGGCCACAGGGAATCTGTAGTGCAGCTCCTTGGTCTCTCCCCATTCTCCCTGAACAGTGCTTGTGTTGTTTGTTCTTCCTCCATCCTTCTCCTGGCAGTGTCAGGCACTGACTAAGAGTTCACTCTCCCAGTCAGCTCTGTGTTTACTAAACAGAGGCAAGAGCTGCCTCTCCTCTGTCCTCTGCCCACTCCACCCCAACATTTCCTCCCTCTTGGTGCTGGGCAAGGCTGGAATTGGAGACCAGCTTTCTTCAAAGCTCAGTGTTCTTTTCCAATAAAAATTCTTCAGGTGGCAGATGACAGGAATGCGACCAAACTAGCTTAAACTAAAATTGTCAGTGGAGAAGGGGTGGTGATTAGGAAACCTTGTAAGAGCCAAGAACCAGGGGCTCAGAACAGCCTGTCTCTCCACCTTGGCTGCTACCTTTCTCGATCTTTTGCTCTTCTGGGGAAGATATTTCTCCACACAGTGAGCATGGGCTACCAGATTGAAATATTTGAGGTGGGCTCTGAGTACCCATTCTTGAAATTGTCACATGATCTGATGGAGTGTTATTGATGGCTGGTCTAGTCACCAGGCTATTTGACTCCATTGACCCTTAGCTTGCTTACATACACTCTCTTTCTTTTTAAAATAACTTTTACTTACATTTAATATAATACCTTTATGTACACATACAGTTCGATAAATTTCAACAAATATGCCTACCCACATAACTACCACCACAATCAAAACACAGAACATTTCTGTCACTCTCAAACTGTCCACTATCCCTTCCTAGTCATTCCCATTTTTTCCCACTTTAGATAAGTTTTTCCTTTTCTAAGATTTCACATAAATGGAATTATACAGTACCTAGTCTTTTGTGTCTGGCTGATTTAATTCAGCATAATTGTTTAGAAATTCATCCACATTGTTCACTCCTTTTAACTGCTTAGTAGTATTTCACGATGTGTCTTTGCTACAGTTTGTTTTCCACTAGCTTCTTAGTGGGTGTTTAGATTGTCTTCAGATTGGGGGTATTACGACTAAAGCTGCTTTGACTATTGGTATCCAAGTCTTTGGGTGGACATATGTTTTTATTTCTTTTGGGTGAATATTTAAGAGTAGCATTACTGGGTCATAATAGTAAGTATATCTTTAACTTGTTAAGAAAATGTCAATTTTTTTTTGAGTAGTTGTACCACTTTACATTCCTACCAGCAATATGAGACTTTCAGTTGCTCTACATCCTGCTAACACTTGGTGTTGTCGGTATTTTCACAGTTAGCCTTTCTAATAGATATGTGTGGTAGCTCACAATGGTTTTAAATTGCATTTCTCTGAAGAGTAATAATATTGAAGATATTTTTGTATATCTTCTTTTATAAAGTATCTGTACAAATATTTCCCTATTTTTCAACTGGATTATTTGACTTCTTGAGTTAAAAAGCCCTTTATATTTTCTAGATGCAAATCCTTGGTCAGATAAAGTGTATTACTTACACTTTACTTACACATTACTCAGTCATTTCCAACTCTTTGTGACCCCATGGACTGTAGCCCACTACGCTCCTCTGTCGTGGAATTCTCCAGGCAAGAATACTGGAGTGGGTAGCCATTCGGGGGATCTTCCCAATCCAGGGATCGAACCTGTGTCTTCCACGTGTAGGTAGATTCTTTACTGTCTGAGCCACCAGGGATAGATGTATTACAATTATTTACCAAATTTGTGGCTTAGCTTTCCATTTTCTAAATGATTTCTTCTGAAGAGCAAATGTCTTACATTTTGATCAGGTTCACTTACCTAATTTTTATTTTCTGTTATTATGTTTTGTGTCGTCTCTAAAAATATAACTGGCTAGCCCCACAAGTTGAAGTATTTTCCTCTTTGTTTTATTTTAGAAGTTTTATAGCTTCAGGTTTTGTATTTTGGTTTATGATGCATTTTTAGTTAATTTTTGTGTGTGGTGTAAAGAAAGAGTTGTGATTCATGTTTCTCATATGGATATCTGGTTTTTCCAGGACTTGTTTTTGAAAAGAGTATCCTTTCGTCACTGAATTACCTTGACAGCTTTGTTGAAAATCTATTGCCTCTATAATAGTAGTAGTGTTATAGTATAGTAGTAGTTTTAGTTGCTCAGTTGAGTCTGACTCTTTTTGATCCCATGGACTGTAGTCCAACAGGCTCCTCTTTCCATGGGATGCTCCAGGCAAGAATACTGGAGTGGATTGCTATTCCCTTCTCCAGAATATCTTCCTGACCCAGGAAACAAACCTGGGTCTCCTGCATTGCAGGCAGATTCTTTACCTTTTGAGCTACAGGGAAGACCTACTGCCTCTATATGGGTCAATTTCTAGACTGTCCTGTTACATTAAGCTTTAGTGTCTCCTTATGACAAGATCATACTGCCTTGATTACTGTAGCTTTATAGTCAGTCTGGAAATCAGATAGTATAAATCCTCTGGCTCTATTGTGCTACTTCAGTGTCGGTTTGGCCATCTAGGTATTTTGCATATCCAAACACAGTTTTGAATCAGATTATCAATTTCTATAAAAAGCAAGATTAGGTTTGGATTTTTATTGGGATAGCATTTATACATTATTTTGAGGAGAGTTGACATCTTAATATTGAGTTTTCTAATCCATGAACATTCTATATCTATTTATTTAGGTCTTCTTTCATTTATCTTGGGAATAGTTTGTCGTTTTCGTGTACAGGTCTTATTCATAATTTGTTGAACTCGTCTCTAGATATGTCATTGTAAGTAGTATTTTTAAAGTTTCATTTTTGTAGTTTTTATCTTTTTAGCATTATAGAGATCCAGTTGATTTTAGTATATTGACCTCAAATCTGATGATCTTCCTAAACTCATTTATTCCAAGTTTTCTTTGTAGAGAAACATGTTATCTATGAACATAGACAATTTTGTATCTTCTTTTCCAATCTGTGTACCTTTTGTTTCTCTCTTGAGCTTTGTTAAAATGATTAAGACCTCTATTACACTGTTGGAAGTGATGAGAATGTCTATCTTTGACTTGTTTCTGACCTGAAAGGGAAAGCATTCAGTCTTTCACTATTATGTATGACAGTAAGTGTGATTTTTTTTTTGTATATGCTCTTTATCAGGTTGAGGACATTTCTTTCTATCCTTACTTTGGAATTTTGAATTGGCTAGTACCTTTTCTGTTCTTTTGAGATTATCATATGGATTTTTCTGTTTTATTCTGTCATATGGTGAACTATACTGATTAATTTTTGCACTTTAATTCAACTTTTCATTCCTGGGTAAGGGATAAATATGTGTGTGTGTTTGCGTGTATGTGTGTGTGTGTGTATTCATGTACTCAAAAAATTTTGGCTGGATTTGATTTATTAATGTTTTCTGATTTGTTAATGTTTTGTAAATGGTATTTGTGTCTGTGTTCATGGGGGATATTTGGCTATAGTTTACTTTGTGTTTAACGTCTTTGTTTGGACTTAGTATCAAGTTAATGTTGTCTTTAGAAAATGAATATTTTTTCTAAGGAATATTTTCTAGGTGTATTACTTTCTCCTTTACTTTACAAGATAGTTTGTGTAGCACTGGTGAGATTTCTGTTTTAAGTGTGTGATAGAATTCATCAGTATAACCACCTGGATCTGGAACTTCCTTTAACATTCATTGTAGTGCAAGTTTGCTGAACCCAAATCCTCTCAACATTTGTTTGCCTGGAAAAGTTTGTTTTTTCCTTCAATTCTTAAAGTTATTTTCATTGGTTGTAGATTTCTAAGTTAGTGAGTTATTTTTCTTTTAGCACTCTAGTGATACCATTCCATTGTCTTTAACTTGTATGGTTTCTGACAAAAAGTCTGAGATATTTATTGTCCTTGTTCCTCTGTACCTAATTTTGCCTCTTTTCTCTGGTTGCTTCAGAACTGTGAGTTTGTAGTTTTCATAATATTAGGAAATGTTCTGACTGAATATTTCTTCCCATATTTTTTCTTGCCCCTCCCCTCCATTTTTATCCTGGACTCCAGTTACACGTATTTGGATCACTTTATCCTATATGATAAATCACTGAGGCTCAGATCATTTGTTTTTCAATCTTTTTTCTCTCTGCTTCATTTTGGATAGTTTCTAATAATGTCGTCCAGATCATCTTTTTTCTTCTGTAGTATCTGTTAATCCCACCCAGTGGAATTTTCATTTCAGCTTTTCTATCTCTAGCAATTCTTTTTGGCTCTTTACATCTTACATTTGTATCTTCATTATGCTCATGTTTTTCTTTTCTGAGGAGGTCACTAGTTATGAAAAATATTTCACATTTCCATGATCCTCTCCAGTCAGAAGTTCTTTTACACGATGCCATAAGCCTTGACTGGTCATTTGACTCTCCCATCCTGTGAATGGCCCCACAGATAGCCTCAGTTTTAAACTGGCCTTCGAACCTGCCTGTCATTTTGTCAGCCTTGGCCAGGTTCATCTGGATGGTCTTTGGTACTGATGTTACAGTTGCTGGTGGAGCATTTCCATGGCAAGTACAGGTCCTCAGACTTGCTGGCATCATTCTGCGTGCTGAGGGTGCACGTGGTGACACCAGGACTAGTGTGAGAGCAGAAAGGAAGTGCCACATCCCCTGGCAGCACTGATGTTTGTGCTTTTAAAAAAAATCTCTGAGCATACTTTCAACATTTAAAATAGCTGTTCTAAAGTTATTTTCTGTTAATTTCCTCATCTCTTTCACTTCTGGGTCTGATTCTATTGGCTGATTTTCCTCCTGGTTATGGTTTACATTTTCCTGCACCTTCACGTGTGTATTAATTTTATTGGTTGCTAGACACGGTTAATTTTACCTTACTGATTACTGGATTTGTTTTTAATTTAAGGGGTGTCAACCTTTTTTCTGGCAGGCACTCGTAATGTCTTCAGATCAGCTTAATGTTAATGATTAGTTTTCAAGATGTTTAGGCTGTGTCTAGATTACCTTTCTTTCTAGATCTAGTTTAGCTTACTTCTGGAATTTTTCAAAAATGTACTATTTACTCAATAAGATTTTCTCCACTCTGAATGGTGTGAACTCAGATGATTCTTAACCCCATTTGAACTCTGTGAAATGCTTAGTTTAAGGTCCCCATTAATTTTTTTTTTCCCTAGCAGTTGTCCTTGCCTGGCCTCCACAATGATCAGATTGATAATTAGCCGGAATCTCCAGGGTGTGAAAATCCTGGATCTCTACTTCTCTCTCTTTCTCCTCTCTTTTTGCACTCCCTGCTCTTTGGTGCCCTATGCTGCACATTCTTATTTGCCTCTGCCTTGCCAAGCTACGATCTCTGGCTCCTCAGCTTAGAATGACCATCAGACTGTTTCCTCCTTTCTGCCCTGCCGTCTGGACATGTTGTCCAGGAAGAAAGCTAGAGTGATTTCAGGGCTTACCTTATTTGTTTCCCTTCTCTCAAGGATCATAATCATGAACTGCCTGTTTCCTAGTGTTTAAAAAAATTTTTTTTTTCATATGTGTTTTCCCAGGGTCTTGTTCGTTTGTTTGTTTGTTTCAGTTGTTTAAAGTGCCAGGGCAAGTCCCGTATCAGTTATCTGTCATAGGTGGAAACAGAAGTCTATCTGGTTTAATTTTTTTGTTTTGTGTTTTGTTTGTTTCGCTTAGTTCCCTGTTTTAGTACCATGTTTTTGTCAAGGTTTTAGCTTTTCCCTAACTACGCAAATATCATTCACCCTATTTTATATTCACACTGAATGAACCATGGCTATCATTGGGGAGAGGGAAGGAGTGAGGGGTAATATAGAAGTAGGAGAGGGAAGAAAAGATTATTATAGGATTGTATGAAGTCAACTGTGTGATACTTTGGAAAATTGTAAAGCACTGAATCTTTCATTCAGTAAAAAAAATAATTTAAAAACATCAGTAGTGCAAAAGCTGCAGCTTTAATTATTGGAACATAAGCAAAAGTGATGGAAAATACAGACCTTCCGAAGAAGCATTCACAGTAAGTATATACTTTTGAAAAAGAAAAAAACTGCCATTGTATACAGTAGCTCTTTGTGTAACTTAATCTACTTACAAAGCTATTTTCATTTATAGAGTTGTATTGTCTCCATGGTTACCAGTTATTTCCAAGAGCAGAACGTTTTAAGAATATGCATTGGCAAGCAGGGTAAGCATGCTTTGAAAGGCTCAAAATGCAACGTGAGTTATTACTCTGCACACGTCTATTCTGCGTAAGGGCACGTGGCCCAACAGCTCCACTCTCTCATGGCTCTCCTAGCCTGGGTGGCTGCTATCAAATGGGCCTGTTCAAACAAAGCTGAAGCACTCCATTTGTCACTTCCTGTCTTTGGTACGGATTTCTCTGAGTGAAATTTGATATCGCTTGCCCCATTTATTTTTATATTTCCTACTTATAGGCAGTTAAAGAGCAATACAGGTTTTGGAGTCAAACAGACCTGGGGGTTTCAAGGATTAGCTTCATTTCTAGTCTCTGATAGGTTTTTTTGTTTGCTTGCTTAAACTCATCTGCAAAACGGGAACATCAGTATTTAACTGGCAAGACAGTTGCAGGAGTTCAAGGAGGGTTGTGAGTGTGGCTGACTGCCTGACGCACAGGGCCTTCTCAAAAACTGGTAGCTGTGACTGCTGTTACTCTCATCTGGATTTCAACTAAGTTGACATTTTGCCCAAATACTGCAAATTTGTAAACAGCATTTTGCTTTCATAATACTGTCAACACTATTTACAACACTGAAGTGACTTAGCAGCAGCAGCAGCAGCAGTGGGCTAGTGAAATGAACCGACACTGATTTTAATGCCCCAGCAGTTGCTACCGTGGAAGGCTGAAGTATGCAACGTCAAGACAAAGACTCAGGTTCCAACTTCCCTTCCATAAGATTTTTTGAGGTGAAATTCACTAACACAAAATTAGTAATTTAAAAGTATGCAATTCAGGGACTTCCCTGGTGAGTCAGGGGCTAAGATTCTGCACTTTCAATGCAGGGGGCCCAGGTTCGATCCCTGGTCAGGGAACTAAGTCTGACATGCCACAACTGAGAGTTTGCGTGCAGCAACTAGAGATCCTGTGTGCCACAACCAAGACTTGGTGCAGCCAAATAAATAAGCAAATATTTAGTGATTAAATAAAAGTATAGATTGAGTAGTATTCAGTATTCACAAGGTTATACAGATGCCACCTTTAGCCGGTTCCAGCATGGTTCCATCACCCAAGAGACTACCCTGTAGTCATCCTCCTCTCCCCCAGCCCCTGGCCACCACCAGTTTGTGTCTTGATAGATTTACTTATTCGGGATATTTCACATAAACTGAATGATATAATGTGTAGCCACTTGTGTCTGACTTCTTTCATTTAATATATTATTTTTGAGTTTTATCAATGCTGTAGCATTGCTTTGTTCTTTTTATGGTAGATTACATTCCATTGTATGGATATACTATATATTGCTTATTCCTTGCTATACATTTGGGTTGTTCCCACCTTTTTTGACCATTGCAAAAAGTACTGCTATGAATATTTGTGTATATGTATTTGAGTCAATTCAGTTCAGTCTCTCAGTCGTGTCTGACTGTTTGAGAGCCCGTGGCCTGCAGCACTCCAGGCTTCCCTGTCTATAACCAACTCCTGGAACTTGCTCAAGCTCATGTCCATCAAGTTGGTGATGCCATCCAACCATCTCATCCTCTGTCCTCCCCTTCTCTTCTTGCCTTCAATCTTTCCCAGCATCAGGGTCTTTTCAAATGAGTCAGTTCTTCATATCAGGTGGCCAAAGGATTGGAGTTTCAGTTTCAGCATCAATCCTTCCAGTGAATATTCAGGACTGATTTCCTTTAGGATGGACTGGTTGGATCTTCTTGCAGTCCAAGGGAATCTCAAGAGTCTTCTCCAACACCACAGTTCAAAAGCATCAATTCTTCGGTGCTCAGTTTTCTTTATAGTCCAACTCTCACATCCATACATGATTACTGGAAAAACCAAACCTTTGGCTAGATGGGCCTTTGTTGGCAAAGTAATGTCTGTGCTTTCTAATATGCTGTCCAGGTTTGTCATAGCTTTTCTTCCAAGAAGCAAGCATCTTTTAACTTCATGGCTGCAAGTCACCATTTGCAATGATTTTGGAGCCCAAGAAAATAAAGTCTCTCACTGTTTCCATTGTTTCCCCATCTATTTGCCATGAAATGATGGGACCATTTCATGGCAAAAGAACAAAACATGGCAAAAGAACAAAAACATGATCTTTGTTTTCTGAATGTTGAGTTTTAAGCCAACTTTTTCACTCTCCTCTTTCACTTTTATCAAGAGACTCTTCAGTTCCTCTTCAATCTGCAAATCTGAGGTTATTGTTAATTCTCCTGGCAATCTTGATTCCAGCTTGTGTTTCATCCAGCCCAACATTTCTCATGATGTGCTCTGCATAGAAGTTAAATAAGCAGGGTGACAATATACAGCCTTGATGTACTCCTTTCCCAATTTGGAACCAGTCTGTTGTTCCATGTCCAGTTCTAACTGTTGCTTCTTGACCTGCATACAGATTTCTCAGGAGTATTCAATCCTGTTTTCAATCCTTTTGGGTATATACTGATACCCAAAAGTATGAGTGGGTCATATAGTAATTCTATATTTAACTTTTTGAGGGTGCTTTTGGCTTTTTTATTTCCAAAGGGAAAGGTACAGTCAGAAAATGGGAGCTACCAGACAGCCAGTCCAATTTGTATCTATTCCTCTCAGCTAATCCTTGACCTTGTCTTTAACCTCTCCGTCCAGCAGAATTGTGAGTACTATGGCTCCCTTACACATCTGGCCTCCCTTCCCTAGGGCTGTGTCTGGCTGTCCCTGAGAGAACTGTGAGATGGTGCACTGTCTCGAGTCTTGAGGCGAGTAAGTGCTACAGTTTCCACGACAATATGAAAAAAGTCCTTTCAGTGGATGGTCCTCATGTCACCTGTGTGAAGAGAACCTCTTACCTTGATTGCATCAGGGCCATTGCGGTAAGTCACTACTGTCACAGAAGAGTGGGAGAAAATCCATACTTTCTTGTTCTTTTTCTGTGCTTGCTATAGTTTATTGCTCTAGAACAATTTTCTCCCCAAAGGAACTAGACTTGAAAGTACAGGGACTGTGTGTAGATGAAAATATAGGTGCTCAACATTTATTAATAGTGAAAACAGCAATAATGATAATATTTAAACAACTGATAGATAAGGATTCAGTGAAAATGCCTATAGTAAAGCAAAGCCAGATTTGTACTGGAAGAGAAATATATAAATACTCAGAAATAAACAAGGAGTTTTAGTGTCACTGTTATTACTTAATATTGTTTTTGGAATTTCCTAGTAATGCAATGATATAAAATGATAGAAACAAACAAACTGTCAATATGTTCAGATGCTTACATGCCTATAAAGTATAATGAAATCAATAGAAATATTACTATAATTATTAATGAGAAAAGTACTTTGGTAAAAGATAAATGTATCACAATTTAATGTCATTTTAACTGTCAGTGGTCACTAGTTGGGGAAAAAGAACCCCAAATTATGATCTTATTTACATGTAAGATGATACACAGAAAAATGTTTCAGGGAAAAAAGTTATATGAGAGATCTGCAAGAATACAATAAATATAATACAAGAGCCTGAGACAAATGAACAATATTATTAATAAATTAAAACATATGCCATATTCCCAGATAGAAAGACTAAACTTCATATATTTGCATATTCTCCCAAAGTTGATTCATCAATTTAATATAATTTTATAAAAATAATATTAAAAAAATTTTAAGTCAATAAAATAACTTTGTAATTCTTAAGTGTGGATGAGAATATAAAATAGCATTGTGAAAAATAAAATGAGCCGGGGAGTAGCTGAGGCCTGTCTGAAACTATAACATATTTAATAACAGTGTTGCAAAGAATAAGGTCCTTGGACAGACATAGAAGACCTGGAAGAGAACAAGATTTAGACATATTTCCACCTTTCTAAAAATAGCTAATTATCCACATGATATGATGTAGATGCAAACTATGAGTGTCCACCACTACGGCATTGGGTTCCAGACTTAATGGTTAGATCCACATAGATTTAGATACTGTGTGACAAGGCAAACTTTCCAAAGAAAAGACTAAGAAAGGAATCTTTAGCTGGACAATTGGATAGCCATTTAGAAATAAAATCAACTGAGATTTTTAATACATTTACCAAAATAAACTCCTAGCTTGATTCAATTTGACTAATGTAGCTAGATATGACAAGATAAATCACAAAAGTAGACAAATTTGGAAATGTAAAAATGTTTAATCTCTGACAAAAAAAAAAATTAAAGTCCTAAGCCTAGAGAAAAGTATATTTACATCAGCTATAACAAAGCAATGTGATCTAAAAGCTATATAAAGATGTCATTTAAATTTATAAGAAATGCTTAAGAATAACAAGCTATAAACAAGCTGCTCACAGAAATTACAACTAATAGATGATATAAATGAGGAAGGAAAAGTCTCCATCCTTTATAATAATCAAAGAAATGCAAATAAAAGCATCCTTAAAGTAACAGTTTATATTTTTTAATGTAGTAATATTTCTTAAAAGATAGCATTTCTTGCTGATAGTCTTGCATGAAATTGGCATGCATTATTATTGGAGAAGGCAATGGCACCCCACTCCAGTACTCTTGCCTGGAAAATCCCATGGACGGAGGAGCCTGGTGGGCTGCAGTCCATGGGGTCGCTAGGAGTTGGACATGACTGAGCAACTTCACTTTCACTTTTCACTTTCATGCATTGGAGAAGGAAATGGCAACCCACTTCAGTGTTCTTGCCTGGAGAATCTCAGGGACGGGGGAGCCTGGTGGGCTGCCTTTTATGGGGTCACACAGAGTCGGACACGACTGAAGTGACTTAGCAGCAGCAGCTATTGGCATTATAAATTATAAATTTATACATCATTTCTGGCAAAAATTTGGAAAGATCCTGTAAGGGTCATAAAGATACACACAAGCTTTTATTTATTTTCTGTAATGCTCATTATAAATTATAAATTTGTAAGCTGTGCTATGCTTAGTCGCTCAATAGTGTCTGACTCTTTGTGACCCCATGGACTGTAGCCCACCAGGCTCCTCTCCACAGAGATTCTCCAGGCAAGAATACTGGAGTGGGTTGCCATGCCCTCCAGTTGAAGAAAAAAGATTTCCATAAGAGCTAGGGAATTGATCTAACCTGATTTTTGAGAAGAGGCTGTGAGGTTACTGCTTTTCTCAGGAAGGAAGGAATCCTTGACAGATTCTTGAAGAGGCAATCCAGACTTAAGAGTGTAAAACATGACTCTTATGGATGGAAATGCCAGATGGAAATGGAGAAGAGGGTGACAGAGGATGAGATGGCTGGACAGCATCACCTACTCAGTGGACATGAACTTGGGCAAACTCTTGGAGACACTGAGGTACAGGGAGGCCTGGAGTGCTGCAGTCCATGGAATCACAGAGTCGGACACGACTTAGTGACTGAGGAACAGCAACATGGATGGAAATATTCTGATTCATTCACTCACGTTTCCGACAACATCTGTTGTACTTCTACTGGTAATAGGTTCTGGGCTTTGTTAAGATAAAACAACAGAACACTAACATCTCCAACTTGGTGGAGCTTGCATTCCAAGGGGGAGGACAAACAATAAATGAAGAAGATTTGCCAGATGGTTGCTAAGGGCTCAGGAGAAAAACAGTGTTTTCAGCATTTGTGAGGTGGTAGTTTTAAAAGCATGGTTGGGGAAAGGTTTTTGAGCCAACATGAGGGAGATGGAGGAGATCAGAGCCGTTCAAATATCCCAGGGGTTACAAGTGACCCTGGCAGAGAGTTAAGTGAGTCTTCCTTGGAGCTGAGGGGCTTCATTCATGTCTGGCCTTTCTTCTTTCAGGCACACGAAGCAGATGCTGTGATGGTGGATGGCGGTTTGGTCTATGAGGCAGGTCTGAAGCCCTACAACCTGAAGCCTGTCGTGGCAGAGTTCTATGGGTCAAAAGATGGTGCGTCCCTCATGGAGACCCAGGTCTCTGTCCTGACACAGCTGCTGTTGGGGGAGGCAAGGACTCTGTCGGTATTACACTTGCAGGGAACAAGTTGCTGGGGTTCTTTGTACTGTGGAAGGCTGTCCCCAGCGCTGACCTGTGGGGGCTAGAAGCTTGGCTCTTTCTGGGAAACTGTGGACTTTAAGCCTCCTGATGGGAATGCTGCTGGGTGCTGCTGAGTGAGAGGGGATGTGCTGTCTGGAGTCCACGCCCACTCAGTGGGATTGCATCAACGGGACGCCTCTCTGGAGACGCATATCCCAGGACAGGCTCTCCTTTTGCCAAGTCCCCTGCAGGTGCTAGAGAATGTGGGCAGTGAATGTTGTGAGAAGGGACTTTAAGGAGCTGAAGAATGAGGTGCCGGTCCTACTTGTCCATAAACGTTGCCAGTGTGTGCAGGAGCACAGCCTGCCTCAACCTGAGTCCAACTTGAAGGCCCCAGTAAAATCTTCAGATGCCCTGTGTACCTTCCTCCCACACCTTCACCTTCGTGTCTGTGCTGCAGACAGAGGAGCAGAGAAGGGGAGAAGCAGTAACATCACGGTGACTGGGAGCTGTAGGTCCTCCAGCCTATTGCCTTGAAAAGGGACAGTTTGCTTTCTTCTGTCAATCAGGGGCCTTTCCCTTTCCTTTTCTACCTGTTAACCAGAAGGTGCTGCAGGTCCTAGAATCCCCCAGGCTCCACTGCACACACTCTGGAAGATTAGTAGCAATGATGCGACATCTTGCCTCGGCCCTTCTTTCTCTGCTGCTTTGCAGATCCACAGACTCACCATTATGTCGTAGCTGTGGTGAAGAAGGGCAGCAACTTCCAGCTGAATCAGCTCCAGGGCAAGAAGTCCTGCCACACAGGCCTGGGGTGGTCTGCTGGGTGGAACATCCCCATGAGGATGCTTCTTCCCTCTGACTGGTCCCAAGAAGGTAAGCTGGCCAGGGTGGGGTGCCCTCTGGCAGGGTTCCTACTGCTGGGACCCACACGGATTGTATTGGGGCCTTACAATCACTGCCAGGTATACGGGTTTCGTGAAATCCAAGATGGGGTGAGGACAACCTGCTTTAAACATGTACTGCCTGGGCTTGCCACACCAGTGACCCTTGTGACTGGCAGCTGGGACTTCCCTTCCTTCAGCCAAAGAGACCCTGTCTCTGAGCTCCTGGCAGCTCCACATCCATGGTATCCCAGCAGTGGGGTTTGACAAGGGCCATGGTGGAGGCTCAGGAGAAAGAGGAGCTCCCTTCCAGCTGCCCAGGAAGACTCTCTAAGGGTGACCACCACACCACCAGCAGTCGGGCCGCAGTGCCTTGGGTGAGGGCTGGGGGTGAAGGCGAGAGGAGATGAGTGGACCAGAGCTCAGTTATGATGAGCCAGGGTGAACCGAGGGTGCCTTTTCGCGCCCGAAAGATAACCAGATTTTCTGCACTTTGCAAAAGTGTTTCTTTTTGAGCCCTGCCAGCTCTGCAACATTCATGTTTCACTTGTGTTTTGAGCTGCAGAGGTCAGATGGGGTGCTGCCACCTGGGCCACAGCTCTGGCTGTGTTTTCTTGGGGTTCCATCTTGCCTTGAGTTGTTGCACGTCTGTCTGGGTGGTTATGTTGGCACACCCACTCACATGAAGCAAGTGAATGCAGCCCCCTCCCATGAATTCTTGGAAGAGGGATTCCCGTGAGCCACCATGGGCCATGATCAGAAAAGGAGAAGAGTGGGTGGGACTATTTCCTGAGATAAGGAAGGACTGTTGGGGTTCCTGAGTGTTCAGATTTCTGTGCTCCCCACCACCATTCCCGAGCCTCCATGTTGGTGACTGAGCCAGGTGAGGAGAACTGGAGCCGCCTGGTTCGGTGCAGCTCAGCAGCTTTTGAGCCCCGCAGTGGATACACTGGGAAGTTCTGGAGACCCAGGCCCACGCATGAGCCATCCACGCCTTTGGACCAGGCACTGTTGGCCACCTCTACATGCCCACTTCCTCATGACAGTCCGAAGCAATGCATTCAAACCTCTGGGCTCTCACATAGGGCCACTCACACACTCACACTCACACACACACACACACAACCCAGAGGCCCCACCAGCTCATGCCCTGAAGTCCATGTGTCTGTGTTGAGCAGCAGCAGCCAAGTTCTTCGCGGGCAGCTGCATCCCCTGTGCGGATCAGTCGAACTTCCCCAAACTGTGCCAACTGTGTGCTGGAAAAGGGATGGACAAGTGTGCCTGCTCCCACCACGAACCGTACTTCGGCTACTCGGGGGCTTTCAAGTGAGTGGGCCCCCTTCTCCTCCTCTCTCTGATGTTGGGGAAACTGAAGAACAGGGGATAGATGGGGCCTGCCCCGGATAACCTCAAGTGTCCTGGTGAAACCTTGGGTTTTGACTGTCTCCCACGGCACATCCTCGTTCCTGCCTGTCCTACAAAGGAGTCTTCTGTGTGTGTGTGGCGGGGGGGGGGCTCTCATCTACCCAGAGCCTGGAGTCTGGACCAGGGAGGCCTCTGGGATCCATAGACACAGGCTTGAGCACGCAGCCAGGCCAAAGATCAGGTCCTCTCCTGAACCCTTCTCTGGCTTCTCTGCCTGAGCATCTCCATGCCAGATATGCGTGCTACGTCTTCTCACCTCCTCCTCAGCCCTGTGCCCGAAGGCACCTTTCTATACAACATGCCTGCAAGGGACATAACGAACATTCGAAACCAGAGCAAAACTGACCAGGTATCCAGGCTGTCTGGAGTTTTTATACTCTATGTGCTGTGCTGTGCTAAGATACTTCAGTCGTGTCCGACTCTTTGCAACCCTGTGGACCATAGCCTACCAGGCTCCTCTGTCCATGGGATTCGCCATGTGAGAATACAGGAGTAGGTCGTCTTTGTAAAAGGCTTTTGACCTTAAAAAAAAGTACAAAAACTCTGTTGCTTCAGGCTGCCTACAAAGAGGAAGCTGAGGGTCCTTCTTTTGGACCATCCCTCCCCAGAGTTGCCTGGGACGGGGCTTATGGGGCTTCTGCCTATTTCAGACCCGGGCTTGGCTCTGAGGGTTCAAAGACTCCTCAGACAGGGCCGTTGCCTCTGCGAGGACAGACTGAAGCCTGGGAAACTGCAGGTGAAGCCCTGTGAGCCAGTTGCTGGGGCAGAGCCTGAGGAGGGGGCTCCTGGCGGGGTGGGGGGTGAGCCTATGTTGTAGACAGTGGTCTGAACACAGCTGTCCTATTGCTCAGGTGTCTGCAGGATGGTGTGGGGGACGTGAGCTTCGTGAGGCATCTGACGTTATTTGGTAAGTCAGATGGAGGAAGAATCTTGTGGCCACACCCTGGCCAGAGGAACTCCTTCTTTCCTAAGTTTCCTTATATCTAGAGATGGGTTGTGCCAAGATCTTTAATGAAATAGAGTTTCTGTATAATGACACTTCCATTATTGGTGCTTTGTTTAGTGTTCAGTTTGTTCAGTTTATAAATTGATTGAACAAATTTTCTGAACATTTAAACGTTACTTACCAACTAATAAAGCAAGTTTTAATCATTAGATTCTCTTAGTCACTGAAATGCCAAATTCAGATCTAATCATGATCTCCTGAATGCTTCCTTATAAACGGTTCCTAAATGTTTTCTTTAATCACCTTAAAGAAATAAATTCTTATAATGATTGCAGAACTTGTTAGCACATCTATAATTAAATCTGTTGCAAAGCATTACTACTGTGGACAAAAATGTATTTCTTTATTTATACGTTAAAAAAAAACCTTTCAAAAGTTTTGGGTAATCAGAAACAAATAGTGTTTCATATGAGTTCAGTTTTCAGATTCTAGGTTTTATAACCAATTAAATTTCTATCAGGCACAGAACACATTTATAACACTTAAGAAGTTTAAACAAGAGATATATATTTTATACTCAGTTCAATTTTAAAATCATTGTCTGCTACCTGAAGCAGAATTTTGAGCCTTCACTTTTTCTGGGGGCCTTGGTTCCTTGCAGGCTGGTCTCTTTCCCTAACATAAAACAGAAGTGTGTTGGCTCTGTTCCCTCATCTCAGCCGTTCATAATCCACTGTTCTCTCATTATAACACACTGACCTGGTTTGTTAGCCTTTTGGCAATTGATGTGTGTCTTATTATCAGTAATTTTCATTAGAAGGGGAATCTATGGGTCTCTTCTCCCAAAATCAAGTTACTCTCAATAGTTGTCATTGTTATTTTCTGTGATTGCTCACGTTGTCCCAGTTAGGCCAATGGACAGAATATTCTAACACTCACTCTAGAGAACTGAAAACATCCTCACTTTCTGAAAACCACCAATTGTCTGAGACCATCTAGGTTTCCCTTTGCTGAAAGTCATATGTCCACTATCACACACAGTCACGTATTACCTTTTAAGTGGGAGTTTCTGAAAGACTATGTACTGGGCTTAGGGGTGAAAATGAGTGGTGGCGAGCTGCTCCCACCACTGGGCTCTAGAAAGACTGAGGTGGAAACGTTCTTTCTTTCTGAAGCTATTAGATCATATTGTTCTTTTAATTTTAACATTGCAAAAATTGTTTAAATTTATATTAAATATAAAGCTTTAAAATGTATTTTCTCTGCAACATGTCTGGTTAAAATGGAACTGTTCACAGGAACTCGAATTGTACTACTCATTCTCTTTCAGTATAAGATTTTATCAGCGTAGGATATGAGTTTGCTAGGGCTGCCATTACAGAGTACAGTCATCTCTCAGTTTATCAGCATTTGCAGGTCCTCAAGTTCCTTACCTAAAACTGTGCAGTATTTGCATATAACCTGTGTACATCCTTTATATGCTTTTAATCATCTCTAGATTACTTATAATACTTAATCAATGTAAATGCTATGCAAATAGTTGCCTCCGTGGCAAATTCAAGTTTTGCTTTTTGGAATTTCCTGGAATTAAAAAAAAATCTTTGCAGATGTGGAACCTAGAGATATAGTGGGTGGCTATAATACACTGAGTGGCTTAAGCAACAGAAATTCATTCTCTGAGTTCTAGAGGCTAGAATTCTAAGATTGGGATGTTGGCAGGGCTGTTCTTCCTGAGAGCTGTGACGGAGGACCTGTTCTATGCTCCCCCCAACCCCGTGGATTCTGATGTTTGCTGGCAATCTTTGGGGTCCTTGGCCTGCTGTTCCATCACCCCAATCTCTGTCTTTCCCTCCACATGGCGTTCTCCCAGTGTGTGTGTGTCTGTTTGTGTCCAAATTTCCCCTTTTAGGAAGGATACCAGTCATATGGGATCAGGAGCCATCCTACTCCACTTTGACCTCATCTCTTTGTTTGTTTCCAAAAAATCTTTGTTTACAAAAACAGACAATAAGCTAGATTTTGCACAAGGCTCTAGTTTTCTAACCACTGCTCTATCCTGTGTAATGTATTTGTCTATCTATGCATCAGTGCTAAATGGCTTGAATTACAGTTTTTAAGTAACGTTTCACATCTTCTAAGCCGAGCTCTGCTTCAACTCATTTTGCTTTTTCTCCAAAATGTCTTATTATTCTTGGTACATTGCAGTTCCATATAGATTTTTTTTCTGTTTTTTTTTAGTTAACTAAAGTCCACACTTGATTCAGATTTCCTAACTTTTTACTTAACGTGTTTTTTCTGTGCTAGTATTCTGTCTAAGATACCAGTTACAGCCTCATCTTAACTCATTACTCCTGAGCTGTCTCTGTTTCCAAATAAAGTCATGTTCTGAGGTGCTGGGGATTAGGACCTCAACATACGAATTTTAAGGGGACACAGTTCAACCCAGAATACTTTCTAATACCTAGACTAGGGGAACCAAAGAGTCTGTTTTCCTCACACGGCTTTTTGGTCCTTCTCTGTACCTATATACCTATATAGTTTCCTGACTGAGCCTGTAGGCCTCCATCCATCTCTCAACCCACTGCCACCTTTCCCCAGCAGACTCTGTCCCCAGGGGAGTATTGCCACTTTATTTAGGGACCTGAACTGTCTCTGCAGCATGGCGCTGTGTCAGTCCCAGGCTAGGTCAGACTTTGAGTTCCCTTAATCCTTTGAGCCTCAGTCTCCTTATCTCTGGAATGGGATAATCACATTACCAGCCTCCCCCAGTTATGAGGATTAAGAAACTGAGCTTCAACTCAGTCTTTGGTGTGTTATGAGCTCTCAGAAAGCATTTGCTGTCACCATTCTTGTTAGCAGAGCTCTGGGCAGAGCATGCGTCCCAGCCCTGGTCTCTCTTCAGTGAGAATCTGTCATTTCATCTCCGGAGGGCTCAGCATCCTCACCTGTCCAAATGTATTTGGAAAAGATTCTCTTTTAGTCCTCTCCAGGCTGTTAAAAAATGATGAAAGAAGACAGTTCAGGTAATATAAACGTTAGCACTTCTTTAAGTGGGCCATTCAGAGAACTGGAAAACTGCAGAAGGCAGGAAGCTTTGATGGGATAAAGAATAAAGAACAATGAAGAGAAAAATAGATAATATCTGATGGGCCAGGGTCACTTTGACCAGGTTGAGAAGAAAGAAGGAAGGAGGTATAGAGCCCAGAGTTAGCTTGGCATTGGGTGCCTGGCTGACTGGATAGACTGCATTTCTATTAAGCAGAACATTTACAGGCACAGGGAGTTATCTAACTTTCCATGGTGATGCGGCATCACAGACAGAGATCACAGACATGGCAGCAGATCGGAGTGGCTCCATCTTGGGCTTGGAAAGCTATTTCAACAAATCCCTAAACAAACAATTTGGGAGGGCTGGGCACCACGGCTCATTGTCTGCTGGCTGTCAGCTCATGTAGGCTTCCCTCCTCTAGAGAACCTGGCTAACCAGGCCGACAGGGACCAGTACGAACTGCTCTGCAGGGAAAACACCCGGAGGCCTGTGCACGAGTACAAGGGGTGCCACCTGGCCCGGGTCCCTTCCCATGCTGTCGTGGCCCGAAGTGTGGATGGCAAGGAAGACTTGATCTGGGAGCTTCTCAATCAGGCTCAGGTATCCCCGGCCCCTGTCTTCCCCTCCTGCATAAGGGTCCCTGCTCGGATTTGGGGTGCTTTCCCTCACTCTCTTCCAGCCACTGTGGAAATCCTGGTGTTGGGCACAGTGGGAACCACACCACATGTCCTTCGCTTCATTGACCAGCACTTGGTCTGGATATGTGATGGGCAGCAGTGACCATAAAACTCCCTCCCTTGGCATCACCAACACCATGGGCCAAGGACTCTGCAGAAGGCCACTGTTGCCCCATTTTATTCTTCTAGGTTGTATAGGGATCCTCAAGCTGCAGTGCAGAGGCCCCTCCTCCAGGAGCTGCTCCCCTCTCTTATCCCACTGGCCTGGACCCCTCAGCAGCAGGTTCTGACTCTGAGCATTTTGTGTCTTGTGCTAGAGGCCCTCCCTCCCAGCGCACCCACATCTCTCACCTGTCCCATCTCCGTTAGTGCCCTGTGCTCAGCACTAGGCATTCAGAGATGAACTGGACACAGACCTGCCATGGGATCACTCACAGATGACTGTGGAAGGTACAGTGAGCACACTGTACACACGGATCACCACCATGGGGCACAGCCTTGCACGCATGAACTGTGTACTCTGAAGAGAGTGATTTGCAGGGTATATCTGGAAAGGTTTCTGGGCCCCAAGAGTAAGCTGTGGACACTCCAAGGAGATGTGGGGTTTGCCAGAGAAGGCAATATGAAGAGCCATTGCAAAGGCAAAAAGCAGACATTGCAAAGAGCATGTGGGAGCTGCTACTGTCAGCTACCATCAGGAACAGCTTTGGGCCAGTCAGTGGGGTCACAAGCAAAGGGCTCTTGGTTTTCTGGGAGGGCCAGAAAGAGGACTGCTTGAAGTCCTTCACGGCAGGCCTGGGGCGTCAGGTGCACCTAAGGCTCATGACCCCCAGGCTAGATGGTCCTGGATCACCACCCGCTCCAGGATGAAGTCCACAGGATGAAGTCCAGCAACAAAGTCACCATCACTGGCTGCCCCACCCATGGAAACACAGCATAGGAGATGGAAGCTTCCTGACCCATGGTGACCATTACCCTTTGTACAGACCTGGGAGGCAGCCCCTGGCAGTTTCCCTGAAGCCACACAAGGCAGGCAAATTAGGATTTGAGTGAAGTGTTTGCTGAAGAAGATTGGAGAATCCTGTGAGCCACAGGGACTTTGGAGGGCCTTGCCATGGTCTTCACTCTCAGGCATTCATATTTCTCTCCCTTTCTATTCGCCTGATTTTGGGATTTGTTTTTACTTTGTTTCTCTCTGCCAGCCTCCTTCCTTTACTATTTCTTTTATCCTTTGAACAGGAACACTTTGGAAAAGACAAGTCAGCAGAATTCCAGTTCTTCTACTCTCCTCATGGGAAAGACCTGCTATTTACAGATTCTGCCATTGGGTTTTTAAGAGTCCCACCTAAGATGGATGCCAAGCTGTACTTGGGATATGAATATTTTTCGGTCATTCAGCATCTGGGGAGAGGTGTGTAGCTCCTGGGAAGACCTGGAGAGCTTGGGCATAGGGCAGGGCGGGGCCGTGGAGGCTTTCCTGGGACCTGCAAGCCCCACCTCACCCAACCCACACTGGCCTGCAGGGTCCAAGGGAGGGCCAACTGTGCTGGATTCTTGTGGGGATGTTCTGCTGAACTTGGGAAAAGGCCTGAACCTCGGGTTCACAAAAGGGTTTGAAAGACCTTCAGATTACAGGCTACTTAAGTATTAACGGGGGCCTCCCTCATAGCTCAGTTGGTAAAGAATCTGCCTGCAAGGCAGGAGACCCCAGTTTGATTCCTGGATTGGGAAGATCTGCTGGAGAAGGGATAGGCTACCCACTCCAGTATTGTTGGGCTTCCCTTGTGGCTCAGCTGGTAAAGAATCTGCCTGCGATGTGGGAGACCTGGGTTTGATCCCTGGGTTGGGAAGATCCGTTGGAGAAGGGAAAGCTACCCACTCCAGTATTCTGGGCTGGAGAATTCCATGGACTGTACAGTCCATGGGGTCTCCAAGAGTCAGACACGATTGAGTGACTTTCATATTTAAGTAACGACAGTCCTGTCTCCTTGTGTTAGCCAGACTTGCCCCACCCCACAGGGGGTCTATTTGATAAGGAATAGAGCCCATCCTAAACTGAAGTGGGAACACAGCCTCTGCCACCACCAGGATCGGAGCTAGAATTTCAGAGGGTTTTGGACTTCCCAGGTGGCACTAGTGGTAAAGAATCTGCCTGCCAGTGCAGGAGACATGAGAGACTTGTGTTCGATCCCTGGGTCAGGAAGATCCCCTGGAGGAGGGCATGGCGACCCACTCCAGTATTCTTGCCTGAAGAATCCCATGGACAGAGGATTCTGGCAGGCTATAGTCCATAGGGTCACAGAGAGTTGGACACGACTGAAGCGACTAAGCACACACTGATCCAGCAAGCCCTGATCCAGCACTTGCTTTCCTTTGGCTCTCCATGCTTCCTTCCTTTCTTTCTTTCTTTTTATTTTTATTTTTTCCAGTACTTATGGCACATCTGCCAAAGCCCTTGTGATTGATGTGGACATACTTGGTGGCAGAAGCAGGTGTGGGGGGATGGGGGGTGGAACAAGCAGACCCGCCCAGAACAAATGACACTGGCTTCCAACTGGAGGATGCTCTCTGGATGGGAGATCTCTGTCCTGTGAGGAAAAAAAACCCAGAAGGCCCTGAGTTGGGCTGGTGCTGGCAGAGGCTTCCCCTGGGGAGGTGATGTCTGAGTAGGGAGGTCAGGAGGGGCTTGCTCTGCCTTCACTGCTTTGTCTGGGAGCCAAGTTGGCCATTTCTCCTGGAGGTGATATGCGGGAATAGGTGGTGACATGGGCATGAGACACGTCAATGCTGCCGCTGCCAGGAAGAGCCCGGTTGGGCAGCCACTCTGAATCCTTCTCCCATCTGGGGGCTTCTTTTGGATCCCTGGCTCTTCTCTAGCGATCCCAGAGGCAGAAGATCCCCAGAGGGTGATGTGGTGCACAGTGGGCCATGATGAGCATGTCAAGTGTAACCGGTGGAGTGCGCTGAGCGGCGGCATCTTGGCGTGCACCGTGGAGGAGAGCACCGAGGACTGCATTGCTGCCATTGCGGTAAGGAGGCCCCGCCTCTGCAGTTGCCTTGGCCACTCGGACGCAGCGCTGCTGTGCGTTTGGTGCTGGAGGCCCCTTCCCCGTGTCTTCCCATCAGCTGTGAGGCTGAGACACGCCTGTTACATGCTGCCTCCCCCAGCCCCACTCTCTGAAGCCCCACCCCACTGGCCCTACCTCCCCCTTCAGCTCTGCCAGGGCAGAAACAGAGCAGCCCAGGACCCATATCTTCAGCTCAACTCTGGAGCCCAGGGAGCTCTGAGGGGTCCTGCCTAGGATGTGGGGTGATATCCTGTGGTCAGAGCCCCTGTGGATTGTGAAAGCAAACTTTTTTTTTTCCCGTGATAAAATTATTACATGCTGGAAGAGAAATGAAAAAT
>NW_011494956.1:17674837-17678333 GCF_000754665.1 Bison bison bison | reverse complement strand
TCCAAGAAGAGAAATGAAAAATAATATCATTTACAACTTCACAACTCAAAACTCATTATAATTTCTGAGTGATGGTGTTATGTTGTTAATAACTGTACATTTCAGTTTTGGAGATTAGGAAAAAAATTATCAATAAAAGGCTGAAAAATTGACAAACTTAGAAAACACTACAGTTTTTTCTTCAAAAGATAATAATTGCGGTAAACCCCTCTGGGACTAACCCATAATATTAAGGTCTTGCAATTGATATAGTCCCCTGAATTTGTCCATTATAAGGATTAAATGAATCTGAGTGCTTGTAACATTGCCTAATGTGTAATAAGCAGTCAATAAATGTTAATAGTTATTATTTCAATTATTGAGCACAATTGGCATGCTTTCTTAGGTAATGAAATATTCATTTAGAATGTTTTTAACGGCTGCATATTAGATCACCAAATTTTTATGTCTCAATTCTAAATGTCTATATTTGAATTATTTCTGAATCCTTGTCTATTATAGATAATATGTGATTGGATATTTTTGTTCTATACCCATCAGTATTTTTGAGGAAGCCTCTTTAATATTAATGATGGTGAATATATCTGAAATTACTTACTGTGTGCCATGCATGTGTATGAGCTCTTAACTTGTATTAACTCATTTAATCCTCATGATAAGCCCATGAAATAGATTTTTTTCACTCATTTGATGGATGAAAAAAAATGTACATAGAAAGTATTTAGGGATGTGTCCTTTGGAACAGTCAGTCCCAGAGGCTGACACATTCCATAGTGGTTATGAGCAGAGGTTAAGAAAATTAAACCACCTGAGTTTATCTTAGTGATCATCTATTGGATAAACTACTTAGCTTCTCTCTGCTTCAGTTAAAAAAATGTATAAAAGGGGGAGAATTATAGTACCCCCCTTACTGGGTTCTGTGAGGGAGTACATGAGAAAATCTCTATAGTGTTTAGAAAAGGGCCCAGCACATGGTAAGGTAAGCTTTTGCTTCTGTAGTTACTACTGTTTTAAGGTAGATTTCTAGAAGAGCAGTTAGTAGGGAAAGAGCAAAGAGTGTTCCTGTGTCTGTATGTTTTTTCTTCACTACCTTATCTGTAAATATAAGTGCGCATTTTTGGCTTTGTTGTTGGAAAAGTTCATTGATTAAAGTCATAAGTTAATTATTAATAAATTATTAATTAGACTAGAGTGCTAATGGGATTATAGGAACAGAATTGAACTCTGCCATATGGAAAAAAACATCTCCTGTAGAAACAGATTAAATACACTAAGCCTGACCACGTGGATTGTTGAGTGAGTGACAATGGTCACAAAGGAAATGTGATGAGAGTGTGGCCTGCACTAAGAATGGGGCCTCATGGAGGGCACAGAGATGTCTAGGGAGCATGATCTGGGTTGGGACCTCTGGCATGTCCAGTTTTCTAAACCCTGGGTTTATGTGGCAGAAGCTTTGGGTCATACATGCCATTTGGTTTATCACAAAGACACATGATGTGAAGCCAATGAGATGCAAACTTCTGAGGGTGAGACAGGATAACAACCTCACTGTTGTGCTACTGTTTTACTTCTTAACTTCAGAAAGGAGAGGCTGACGCCATGAGCTTGGATGGAGGCTTCATCTACACAGCGGGCAAGTGTGGTCTGGTGCCTGTCCTGGCAGAGAACTACTGTAAGTGGAGGCGAGGGTCTCTGTGTTTTCTTCCCTCTGGCCTATGGACATAGAAAGGCAAAGAATAATTTAGTTCAGTGTTGAGATAACAATAGCTGTTTTTGGAGCATAGAGTACTGCTGCTGCTGCTGCTGCTAAGTCGCTTCAGTTGTGTCCGACTCTGTGCAACCCCATAGACGGCAGCCCACCAGGCTCCACCATCCTTGGGATTCTCCAGGCAAGAACACTGGAGTGGGTTGCCATTTCCTTCTCCAATGCATGAAAGTGAAAAGTGAAAGTGAAGTCGCTTCAGTTGTGTCCGACTCTTAGCGACCCTATGGACTGCAGCCCACCAGGCTCCTCCATCCATGGGACTTTCCAGGCAAGAGTACTAGAGTGGGTTGCCATTGCCTTCTCCAGCATAGAGTACTAGTAGATAACATCTATTTTCCCAGAGTCAGAACAAATTAAGACATATATGAAACTTGGAGAGAAATCAAAGTAACACCTTTATTGCTGGAGGAGTGATATTGGAGACCATGGCACAGAACTGGCCACAGGGTTCATTAAATTGCCCTTGAGTTAGAGTTGCCCACCAGTTCAGGTGGACAGTTCTACTGGCTGACTGGCTCCACGGCTTAGTACGGAAGAAAACACATTCTGTCACACATAAGGAGGTCAAAACCATCCTCTCCCCATTCTCTTCAAGGAAGAAAGAGCCACAGGTGCCTAGATCCTTTTGCCAAGTTTACTAATCCAAATGAACTCACTCCAGCTGTTAGAACATTAAGGATTGGGGCTACAGGTCATGGTCTTGGTGGGGATCCATCTATCAGGAAAAATAAAGCTGGTTCATTTGTTAACCCCCTAAGTTGCTAGGCAGTGAGAAACCATACTTTATCCTTCAAAACAAAACAACTTTTTTTTTGAAGTAAACAGTGGTGTCTCCATAACAACTGAGGCTTGGGGAGGTTGAATGAGGTGTCCAGGGTAGAATGCAGACTGTAACCAGTCTTTCTGAACCATGGGTTGGACCCTTCCCTTACAACCTAACAAGACTGTAGTGACTGCTTGCACAGCCCAAAGCTCTGAAGGGAAGAATGTCAGGATGCCTAGAATCACATGGCAAAGTGAAAAGCCTCTGTGAAGGTTTTTATGGCTTCTGCTTCCCCCTCACCCCCTTCAATGAGCATTTCATTTTCTTTCTCTGTAGCTCCCCAAGTGTTGAGCTAATTCTGGGATGGAGCCTAATTTCAAATAGCAAAGGTCAGGGGAGAGGAGGTGAAATAGGATGGCAGGGAATCAGCTTGTTGATGCCAATGACAAACTGCTTGGTCAGCATTTCTCCTCATTTTGTTCTTGACTGTTGAGAGTGAGAAAATCATGACTTGAGTAACGTGAGAGTTTAACGACCTGTACCTCAATTGTTTTTAGTGTCTCAAGATGGCAAAGAGCAGCTTGGGTCTAAGTGTGTGAACACACCTATGAAAGGTGAGTCAGAATCAGTAACACTGGGGCTCAAAGGTAAAGGCCTGTTGTGGGGGAGAGGGGTTGAGGAAAGCCTTACAAATAAACCAGAGTTACTAGACTTGTTAAAAAAAAGAGAGAGAGAGATGACCCTGCCACAGTTCACTGTGAAGGAGCAAATCTGTCGTGAGCTGTGAAATAATTTCTGTTTGTGGAGCATGTGCCAGTGGACAGAGGGCTCCTGCTTGCGCTGCTCCTGCTCAGCAGTCCTCTAGAATGTGGGTGTCGCTGTGTGCATCACACAGATGGGAAAGTGAGGCTCAGGGACTCTGTGACTGGCCCAGGGCCACACAGGCAGCGAGTGGCCGCACCGAGGGG
>NW_011494956.1:17649358-17674737 GCF_000754665.1 Bison bison bison | reverse complement strand
AAGGAAATGGCAACCCACTCCAGTGTTCTTGCCTGGAGAATCCCAGGGACGAAGGCAGCATGACTGGAAACCTGCTGCCCTTCCTGACCCACCACAGTGCTCCCTGTCACAGGCTGCTACCCATCTCTGCAAGGGACAGGAGCCCATTCCTGACATTTCTGGGGCCCCGTGGAGGCCTCAGAGGAGGAAGAGGGGAGTCATAGATGCTGCTAATGAAGAAGAGGAGGAGGGAAAGGAAATTAACCCTTAGCTTTTAGTGGCTGGCTTTGAATAGCAGAGGAGTCAACCTCCTCTTCAGAATAGGAGGCCAGGTGACAAGTTTTGCCATCTGTGTCATCTCATGGGCAGAAACGGTCTTTATCTGTTTCTGAGGTGCCCTGGGTAATCTAGGGCATTGGCTAGAGCAGTGTGTATGTCATGTGGTGTTTGGACCAGCAGCACCAGTGTTGCCTGAGAAATTAGCAATGACCCTTCTTGTGTCCAACCACAGGTCTGCTGAGCTCCAGGATGCGGCTGCTGCTCTGTGTTTCAGCAAGCCCTCAGAATGATTCTGATGTGCATTCAACTCGGAAAACTATTGTGATAGGGGATCTTGAGATGAAACCAAGTGCTTACTTGGTTTGGAATTTCTTATGAGATAGAGCTAGGGGAGGTGTGGGGGCTTGGAGCATCACAGCATTAAGTGTGGGGTCACAGAGGCCCTGCACCACCTATCTCCGCAGAGGCTTCGGGGTGCAAAGCCACTCACCCCACAGGTTCTCCCCTTCAAAGGGAGCAGAATCTGGGATATATTGTCCCTCTTTCCTCCCTGCTTTCCTGGCTAACAGTCTTAGCTGAATTGAGTCTGTATCCCAAAACCTAAGGAACAGCATATAGTCATTCTGATTATAAAATATATGAAGTCCTAAAGAATTGTAATTGCTTCACGAGTGATTGAAATTTCCAAGAACTGCAGTGATATACAAATGTGCATCAATGAGGATGCTTGGAAGACAGTTCAGGGTGATGGAGAAGGTTAGATTGGAGTAGAGATGGAGAGGAGTTAATCCCGAAGCCACACACACACACACCCCCCCCAGATGACAATAGTTAATGCCATTTTGTTGAAATTGTTACAGCTCAAAGAAAGGTACTTTAACAGTGTTTGGCCACTGAAATGGTGTCATAGAGCCCAGTGTGGTAGGCAGGAGAATCTGCTTCACCAAGAAAGTGGCTCTAGTAGTACTCCTGCTGCTAGCAACATGGCCAGAAACCTATCCATGTAACTTCCCCTTCCCATTCCTAATGTACAGTATGATCGTATTAACACATTTCATCTCCTTCAATAGGTATTAGTACCCAAATGGGTATTACTGTTACCATTTCATTTATGAGAGATTTAGGATCCTGGTGATGCTGAGTGACTTATCTGAGGCAGTTTAGTAAGTGGTGAGGGAGGTCTTCCAATGCTATGTTGACTTCCAACTTGAATATATAGACATCTGAACTACAACAGCAAGAAAGGTGTGTGCATGTGTGTTGGGAGGGGGTGGGAGTGGGGGTAGTGAACCACATTACCCATGATTTCAGTCTCTAAACAGCCTTGGAGTTTAGGTCTTACTCAACAAGCACAATTCTGTCCCAGTACTGTGATAGACTACATCAAATGTCAATGGCGGTCCTGTAAAAATCAGGAGCAAGACAAGAATGCGCACACTCACCAAATACATTTGGCATTATTTTGTGAGTGAATTCAGTAAAATAAGAAAAGGAGTTTTTTTTTAAAAATTGAGGAAAGGAAGACATTAAATTGTCATCATTAAAAAATGGTATTACTCTAAACCTAGAAAATCAGAGACTTCACTTTAAAAAGGAAGTCATTAAAGTACTTTCTTTTGGACTTCTACTCAACAGAAATACTCAAACAGGTGGCTCCACCCAGTGCTCCCTCCCTGAGAGACTGACAGGTGAAGGTTAGCTGCAGTGGCTCTGGAGTAAATTTTAGGGAGGGCCTGGGAGGTACTGAAATTGCATCTTGGTATCTGTTGCAAGGTTATTACGTTGTGGCAGTGGTCAAGAAGTCAGATGCCAACCTAACCTGGAACTCTCTGCGAGGCAAGAAGTCCTGCCACACTGCAGTTGGCACTTCTGCTGGCTGGAACATCCCCATGGGTTTCTTACAATCAGACTGGGTCATGTAAATTGGGTAAGTGTGTTCTGAGTGGCGGTGTGCCTATGTAGGGGAGAAATTCAGTTCAACGAATGGCATAAGTGGGTGGTGGACAGGGGCTGGATAGACATGTGGGCAAGCTTCACATCTTCTTAGCAGGACCCCCCTTTCTCCTCCCCTCTTGCTTCCACGGAAGTGGTTTGGCTCAAAGAGCAGATCTCAGGGAAATACACCACTCTTTATGTCTTTCGTCTGGCTCATGGAAGCTAGCTCATGGCTTATGGCTAGACCTTCGGCCTTTATGGCTAGACCTCATGGAAGAGGCCTGTTGGCAAAACGAGAGTGGAGTGTAGAGTGGGGTGTAGGTGTGCGTGTGTAATGTGTGTGCTAGTGTGCATGTGTTGTTTTTCCATTTAAACTTGCTCTCTTTCTTTAAGTGTGAAAAAGGTTTATTTGGGGAGATATACACCTACACAGAGTGTGGGCCATCTCAGAAGATGAGAGACCTGAACCTGCCTTCTTAATTGAGCACGTCACACCAGTACGCTTCAGCTTCACCCTTTGAGTGCTTTAGCTTTCACCGCTCACCTCTTACATTTCTGTACTAGTCATTTCAGCCAATACCTAAAAGGCTCCTGCTCCCCTGCTTTCCCCAGCCGTGTGACAAGTCCCAGCCCTGCAGGAACCCCACCACCTGCTCTCTTGGCGCTCTGCCCCTGAGCAGCTTAACACAGGTGGAGGATGTCACAGGGCACAGCAGCTCATTCCATGCAGATGTTCCAGCCGCTGGCCTCAGCATCACCCATACCCCAGACAACTGTAGGCTCATGAGCACGCCTACTGTTCCTCTGCTCCACTCCCCGCACTTCCCAGTAACTACCCTAGTGTCCTAGTTGTCCATACACCTCCAGGCCACTCTCACCTGTCTACCACCCTTTCTGAGCAGATGATCTTGTCTGCCTCTGCAAGAGACGCTTGAAGCCATCAGGACAGTTCCCATCAATACCTCACCAACAAAGCCCAGGGCCCCTGCTGGCTGCATCTGCTTAGCAAGTCCTCCTACCCACATGGCTATCGGTCCCTGCCTCGACCCCCTACCCAGAGCTGCACCCTCAGTTACCATTTCTTCCTCTGGTATATGCAAATTTCTCTCAACCTGTAAATGCACCCAACATCTTTCATCTTGAAAAATCTTCCCTCTCCCTACCATCCCCTCTACGCTGCTGCTGCTTCTGCTAAGTCTCTTCAGTCGTGTCCGACTCTGTGCGACCCCATAGACGGCAGCCCAAAGAACACTGGAGTGGGTTGCCATTTCCTTCTCCAATGCATGAAAGTGAAAAGTGAAAGTGAAGTTGCCCAGTCGTGTCCAACTCTTCACGACCCCATGGACTGCAGCCCATCAGGCTCCTCCATCCATGGGATTTTCCAGGCAAGAGTACTGGAGTGGGGTGCCATCGCCTTCTCCACCTTTATGGCTAGACCTCTTAAAATCATGGTCTGAGCCATTCACCCCTGCACTCCCTGCTGTGGGTGACTCCCCTGTCTCATTCCACAGGGAGAACTCTGGTCAAGGCTACCAGGACCTCCGTGTTGCTCAGTTGGAAGGATGGGCTCCAGTCTGTTCCTCCATGAACTTTCTTTGAATCATCTTAAACCACTGTCTCCTGGCTTTTTGTGAAAACACACTAGCTTCTTTTTTCTCTTACCCCTACAAAGTCCCTCTTTCCCAACCTGGTTAATAAATGTTTGAGTTGCTTAAAGCAACTTTTTCCACTTTAAACTCAACCTCCAAGCACTCACATCTATGCCTACAGCCTAGATGACCATCTAAACCAATATTATACGTGCAAAGCTAGGCCCAGAGCAAGCACTAGATCAAGGTTCGCTGCTGTCACTGTGATTAGGTCAATATGCTGACAATGTCAGGTTTTGTCCCTAGCGTGGATTTCTCTTTGACCTCCAAACCTGCATATATTGAACTGCCTGTTTGACATTATCTAATCTTGTATTTGAAAAGTGCATTAAACCTAACCTGTACAAAATAGAATGCATTCTCCCTACCAAGCCTGGTCCTGCCCCAGAGCCACCCAGCTTGCTGGAGGCTCCCAGTCTGTACCCTGGCTCCAGCTGGAAACCAACCTGTCATCCCCGCATACTCATCCAGCCTGAGATTTTAGCTGTCCTCCCTCCACCTAGCTCCTCCCTCTGCTTTGGGAGACTCCAAGCTGCCCTCATGTCCCCTGGACTCCAGCAGTAGCCTGCTGCCTGCACCCCACATCTGTCTTGACTCACCCTGCTAGACCCTTGGCCCAACATTATCTAGCCTGTCAGAGGCTCCCCATTTCTTTACAAATGAAAACAAAATGTACACAAAGATGTAGACCGTCACACGTGGTCTGGACCCTGACCCTTCTCACTCACTGGATCCCTGAGTGGTTCGGGCCCAGGGGGCCTCCATTAAGCTCTCTGTGCTGTCTGCCCCCCCTCCCCCAACCCTTGCCCTAGCCCTTGCAGATGCTGCTCCCTGTCTAGGAAGCTCATCCTTTGCCCTTCACTAGAGTAACTCCTATTCATTCTTCATCTCTCCACTTGAGACCTCTCCCTGACTCCTAGGTCTGCACCAGGCTCCTTTATTTGTAGCTGTGGAGCCATATTCTTTTTCCCAGAATATGATGTGGAAATACAGTTATGGGGAAATGCTAATTCATGCTGTAGTTACTTGAGTTGTGACTGTCACCCCATGAACTTGGGCTCCAGGAGGGCAGGGCTTCTGTGGTTTCATCATAGTGGTACCCTGGGGCTCAGCATAGGGTTGGGCAGTTGGGCCTCTTGGGCTCCTTCCTGTCCTTCGAGTCATAACTGCAGATCTTGTAAAGATGGACAAGGGCAATAGAGATTGGAAAGTGTGCAGGACAGGGTCAACCAACCAAAACTTCCAATTTCGTCCACTCTCCTAGAGTTAAATCCGTGTCCATCCCTCCCCCTGCTGCCCTGTGCCAGGACTTCAGTGATCTCACAGACCCTTGTCCCAGCTTCAGCCAGGTCCCTTTTACTTTGCTCCAGCTGCAACCATTTTTATTTTTCTATTTCATAGGTGCTTATTTCTAATCATATGGTACTAAACACCTGAATGTGTCTTTATGTCACTCAGGCAATTTTAGCAACAAAATTTGAGGCTTTCTTGCCAACACAGGCAGGGAAAGCTAACCTCTGGTGTCCTCCTGTGCAGATGAGTTCTTCAGTCAAAGCTGTGCCCCTGGGTCTGATCCGGAGTCCAGCCTCTGTGCTCTGTGCAGAGGCAGCTTCAAGCCAGCCCACATGTGTGCTCCCAACAGCCACGAGCAGTACTACGGCTCCAGTGGGGCACTCAGGCAAGTAGCATCTGCCCACTGCCTTTTGCTTTGGTACCAACCCAGTGAACCTCTTGTCCTTTCTCCTTTCTCAGCACCCCACCATCTGGGTGCTGCATTTAGAAGGGGCCAGGACTGGAGAGCAGAAATGCAGATTCCCAGGGGCCCTGAGGACTCAGGTCCGGTCCCTTCCTGGAGCACTCTTGGGCAGAGCTGATGGACTCAGGGCGCCTGGGGAGGGGCAAGAATGATAAGCACAGGTCACAGCCCTACTTCTGCTTTTGATCCTTCCTTCTATATGACTGTGGACAAGTCACAGGATCTTCCAGAGCCCAGTTTGAGATCAAAGGAAGGACACTGAATATGTGCATTTTATACCTGTTTGATGAGTACATTTAAAAACATATTCCTGGGCTCCTCCATTCATTCAATAAATATTTTTTGAGCACATAGTAGGTGCAGGCGCTGTTCTAGGTAGGGTGGGTTAGAGCAACAGCAAGACACGCGGCCCCTGTGTCTCATGGGGGGAGTAACACAACGCATAAAGGATGATCACTTCCTGACTGTGGTAAGTGCTATAGGGTGTGTGTATGGGGGCGTGGGACCGAGGGGTGTGATGTGACAGTGACTCGGGGTTAATCTTAGAAAAAGTGGTCAGGGAAGGCCTCAGCGTCATGGAGGGGCTGTTAAATATTGAGGGTTAAATACTGAAAGGGAATCAGGCTTGAGAAAATCTGGAGAAGAATAATCCAGGAAGAAGGAACAGCAAGGACAAAGGCAAAGCTAGACAAATCGTGCTGTGCCTGAAGCCAGAGAAGCCCCAGAGAGAGCACTGGGAGGTGGGCCCAGGGAGGGGAGGCTGGGCTTGCAGCCACTGGCTGTTCTGCCCTTGGAGATCTGGCTCAGGAGGTAGAGTTAATGCTAACTATGGAGGGTCCTCGAGGCTGCTATGGAGTTGGGGCTGTGTGGAGAATGTGGGAGCGTCTATAAAGAAGGCTTCTAGTCATCACATGGCCAGACTACTTTGTCCCTCCCTCTCCAAAGCTTTGTCACTTTCATAAACCATACATAAATTACATATTTTCACAGATCCTACTGCATAAATATATGAAAAACATTAAACTGAGGCTAAAATATTTGAACTTTTCCTTCCACTGGGATGTGCATCGGTATTAAGGTCCACGGTCCCATTTTGGCATGATTATGATAGCGTCACAGAGACCTCGAGTTCTGTCCAGAACCTCGGGAGTTCCATCGTGAAGATGGGGATGCAAAGAACAGTCTTAGCTCTAGGCATCGCATTCTCCCCACCGCCTCCTGCCTGCCTGGGCTCTGCTTCCAGCTTCCTGTCTCCAGCATTCCTACTGACCTGAGATCCACTGATCCTGTTCTCACCCCCCACTATAAACCTTTCCCCCTCTAGACAACAGCATACGTTCTATAGCCAACCGTGATAATTATTCATTATTCCCCTGTGCACATCCTCAAATGCCAGTCACCTACTCCTGGCTGAACTGCAACCTGGGTTGGCTCCAACATTCCCCTTCGGTGCCAGGGCCTCCAAGCTGACTGGCCTCCGAGTAACGTGATGAGAAGCCAGTTCCAATGAGCCAGACCGTCGCTAGTCCGTTACCATCCCACTCTCTTACAAGACCATTCCATGCTCTTTCCTCTCCTCAGTCATCCAGCGTCTCTTCCTCCATCTATCACACTTTTGTTTCCTCCTTCACCTGAGAAAATTGAGGTCATCCAGATAGAAACACCAGTGTGCCACTGCCATATCTGTGCGTGTGCTAACCTCCATGCCAGTGGGCACGCTGCCACTCCTCCTCCTGGGGACGAGCAGGCCAACTCCTGCTGAGTCTGATCCTGTGCTGGCATCGCCTCCCCGCAGCCTGTTGAAGAGCGTTGCCCAGCATGCCTCTCCTCTTCCTCCTGTATCATCACATCTTTTTATCCACAGAATTACTTCCAGCAGCACACGAACATGCTGCTTCTTTCTCATCCTAAACATAAAGAAATAAGACAAACTTCTCCTGATCTCACTGTCCTCTGCAGCAACCTCCTGTTTCTCACTTCTTTACAACAGAAGTCCTTGAAGGAGGTTACTCTAATGTCCTTGCCCAGTTCAGTTTCTCTCCTTTCAGTCTCCCCCAAACCTAGTTCAAGAAACTGTTCACCTCTCCCTCCCCAACCAATGGAGTTGGTTTTCATTATTGTATTTAAATTATCTACAGAAGACATTCTTCCTCATTGTTGGCAAGTGGGAAGATTATTCCCACCATATCTGCCACTACCCAGCCCCCACCACTAACCCCCATGCACCACAGAAAGTCAATTCCTAGGCAGATTGATAAGAAGTTCAGGGTCCCCAAGGAGGAGAAAGGGGTCTGGGGCTCTCAAAGTGGAGATTGGGAGTCTGGAATTTTCAAGGAGGAGAAAAGGACAAACGTTTTTTTCCCTCTGCATTCCTTGAAGTGAAGTGAAGTCACTCAGTCGTTTCCAACTCTTTGCAACCCCATGGACTATAGCCTACCAGGCTCCTCCCTCCATGGGATTCTCCAGGCAAGAGTACTGGAGTGGGTTGCCATTTCCTTCTCCAGGGGAACTTCCCGACCCAGGGATCGAACCTGGGTCTCCCGCATTCCAGGCAAACGCTTATCCTCTGAGCCACCAGGGAAGCCCTAGTCTCAGTCAATTACACAACTCAGTTTAAACTCTGTACTAGAGATTATACAACTACAATATATCTGGCTGAAGGACAGTTTCTCCTTCCTGAATACCTCTGACTAATCCTGATATCTTAGAATGTATATTATGGGAGTGGGTCCGGAGGATCTTTCTATTGTCAAATTCTAATCTTGTTATCCTAAAATATAAATTGCTAGAGTAAGTCTGGTAAAATTTTCACAAACTTGAGACATTCTTTTGATTTATTGTAATAACTAATTAAAAGGTATATACCGCCATTGCTAACACTAGCAAGGGGGTACTCTTTCTGCCCCCTTCTGATATCTATGTCAGAAGCTTTCTCTATCCCTTTTATACTTTAATAAAACTCTATTGCACAAAAGCTCTGAGCAATCAAGCCTCATCACTGGCCCCAGATTGAATTATTCTCTTCCAGAGGCCAAGAATCCAGGCATCTTTTCGTGGGTCAGCAACAACCTTTCACCACCTTCCACCACACAGCTGAAACTACACTTTAAAAAAATCTATTTATCCGGCTGCATGGGGTCTTCATTGTGGCATGTGGGATCCTTAGATGCAGCATGTGAACCCTTGGTTCTGGCATGTGAGATCTAGTTCCATAATCAGGAGTCAAACCTGGGCCCCAGCATTGGGAGCAAGGAGTCTTAGCCTGTGGACCACCAGGGAAGTCCTGAAATTGTCCGTTGCAAATAAATCCAAAGCCCAGATCACTGGCACCACCCATCTCTTCCTCCTCTTGGATACATTTTCTTCTCTGGCTTCAGGACACCACACTTTCTTGGATTCCCTCCTTCTTCTCCTGTTACTGCATCTCAGCCCCTTTGCTGGCTCTGCTTCATTCCCTGACCCCTATGTATTGGCAGGCCCCGGGTCCAGCCTTGGTCTTGTCTCTTAATGCTCAGACTTTAGTGGTTTTATCTAGTTCTTGTTGTTGTTCAGTCGCCCAGTCATGTCCAACTCTTTGCAACCCCATGGACTATAGCATATCAGGCCCCTCTGTTCCTCACCATCTCCTGGAGTTTGCCCAAGTTCATGTTCATTGCATCAATGATGCCATCCAACCATCTCATCTTCTGACGCCCACTTCTCCTTCTCCATAGTAGTTCTATGTTGACAATCCCCAAATTTACATTCCTCTTCAGACATCTCTTCAAAACACCAGATGAAACTCCAAACTCATACACCTAACTGCCTACTGGGCATGTCCACTTGGATGTCTAATCACCAGGTCAAGTTTAAATGTCCCAAACTGAGCTTTTGGAATTTCACACACTCCCACCCAAACCAGCACCTCCTGCAGTCTTCCCCATCTCAGTTAAAGGCAACTCTGTTTTTCCTTTTGGAAAAAGTCAAAGTCTTGATGTGTCTTAACCATGTCTCCTCTCTTTCTCTGAGGCCCTGTATCATCATATTATGTTATCTCTACCTGCAAAGGGTAACGAGAACTGACCTCATCACCCATCTCTGCTGATACCACCTTGATCTAAACCACCATTATCTCTTCCCGGATTATAACCCCTAACAGAAATCCATGTGTCTCCCCTGTCCCCCTCCCCCACCACAGTCTAGCTTCAACACAGCATTGAGGGTGATTGTCAGCCCAGTTCAGGGGGAATCTTCCTGCTCACACAACTCACGCCCTGAAGTTGTGTTGTAAAGTCCTAGCTGCTTCCAGTGTGACCAGGTGGATTGAAGGGGATGGGGAGGCCTAGACAGAACTCAAAAAATATTAACACTTGGTAGACCAAATAAGAGCCAAGAATTAGAAAACAATGTTACACAAAGGGAATTTTGTGTTCTTAGATTTAAAAATCACATTACAGTACTACTTAATACTGTGATCAATACAGGCTGGTTTATGTGATGAAAGACAAATCAGTGAAAGAGAAAAGACTTCCAAGACAGATACATAGACATATTATGTTTAGTCTAAAACAAAGATGACTGGAGAAAGGATGGACTTGGGACATCAAATAAAACAAGTACAATGAATGGGCTCTGGTGACCCAGGCGGGAGCAGATTCAATAGTGAGTCAGTCCCCTAAGATGACTGGCAGGGGTCAGGGAGTCCTGTGCAGGAATGCTGATGGTAGGTGCTATGACGCTCTTAGGTGTTTGGATGACTTTAGGGGAGAGGCCCATTGCTAAGGGCAGTGTAGGGTCAAGGCAAGGCTTAGTGTTTGTTTATTTTTTCAAAAAACCATAAATACTGATGGAAAGAGACCAGTGAAGAGGGTTATAGAGGGGAAAGAGGATGACTGCCATGGAAAGTGCCTGAGTGTGGGTCGAGGTGGGGTGCAGAGCCCCTGGGGAGGAGACTTTAGCTGGAGGGAGGCCTTCCCTCCTCCTTTGTCCCTGGAGGGCAGGAGAGTGCTAGAGTCTAGGGCTGCCAGATTCAACAGAAGGATGCTGAAAGGAAGCCCACATGATGATCTCTTTATTTCTTCTGTGAAGCCAGAGTACATGACAGAGTGTAAGTGTTGTGGAGGGGTGTATGGAGAGACAGAGGTTTACAGGAAGTGGGAGAACATTTTGGGGTCCCTGCTCTGTAGAATGGCTTACCTGGTGGCTCAGACAGTAAAGAATCTGCCTGCAATGAGGGAAACTTGGGTTTGATCCCTGGGTTGGGAAGATCCCCTGGAGGAGGGCTGGTGACCCATTCCAGTATTCTTGCCTGGAGAATCCCCATGGACAGAGGAGCCTGGTGGGCTGCAGTCCATGGGATCACAAAGAGTCGCAGGGACACTGTCTCAGGCACTGGTCTCTCATACTCACTTGAGCACACTTCCACAGGGCTTATTCAAACCCAGAGGGCTGAACCCCACTCCAGAGTTCCTGAGCCAGTGAGTCCAGGGCCCAAGAATGTGCATTTATAACCCGTTACCAGAGTTGCTGATGCTGCTGGTCCAGCCCACTCTTGGAGAGTCACAGGTCTAGAGTGGAGAAGGGATGCCAGAATGTCCAGGTGAAGTTAAGGATCGGGGAGCTCTTGTCTACCTCACTGCTGAGGTGCAGACACACCTGAGACGGACGATTGGGCTCATGAATGAGCCTGGGATTATTGGGGGGAGGTTGTTAAGACAAAGAAATAGGACAAGATTGCTTAGGAAAATTTCTGGGAGTAACTGATTCTAGTGAAGGATAGAGGGGCCTGATGATGGGACAGAGAAAACTGGAGAGGTGTTCCTAAAAATTAATAATATCAATTTCCAACTGAGTGAATGTCACAAAACTTATTTTTAGTGTGCTCAACGTTTCTCCCAAAGCATGCACCTCAAACACTGAGAAACATTTTTCAGGAGATTAAGCATGAAAAATATCTCGTGATGCATGCACATTAACTTTTGTTAAGGCTGTGTAGACACATAAGGTGTGACAAGGCTCCTTCAGAATCACATCTTCCACACTGATTTTAATCTGTGACATGAGTTTTGATCCAGCCAGAGAATTATCTTTGGATAGCCCTGTTAATAGAACACAAGCATCTCCCGTGGAGAAACCAATCACTGTTTAAGGAAGCAAGCAACGGGTATCTAACAGTGGAATCTAAATAAGCAGATTTCTTTTTCTAGGACATTTCTTCTGAAGTTACCAGGGACAGCAGGCATTAGAGCAGTGTGTGTGGAGTAAGTGGGCCATGGTAGATGTGCCCAGTTGCCTGGGGGAGGGGGTGGGAGCTCCCAGGGATTCCGTCTTGGAGCAGCTCTCTCCCGCCTCTGTGGGTCCTCCTTGCTGACCTGGCCCTCTCTGTGCAGGTGTCTGGTTGAGAAGGGAGATGTGGCCTTTGTGAAGCACCCCACGGTCCTGCAGAACACCGACGGTATGGACTGGCACTGCCCTTTCCTCCCTCAGGAAAACTCAGAGTCCTTCCTGGGAAATCACTCCCCAGGCAGTCATGTTGGTCCTAACATTCTTTATTTAGGGAATGAAAAAATTCTTCATGTCTGCTCAAACTGGACAGGGTTGGTTATCACATTGGCCTTGAACCCAACCGACAAACACACAAAGGCCGCAGTCCATAGAAGCATGTCTGGCTGTCTTGATTTTTATGCATTCTTTGTATTTTCTGGACACAAGTTTTTGTCAGCTATATGTAATGCACATATCTTGTCCCTCTTTGAAAATACTTGCCTTTAACTTTTTTTTTTTTTGGCCATGCTGTGAGTCTTGTGGGGTCTTAGTTCCCCACCAGGAGTTGAACCTGCGCCCAGCAGTAGAAGCCTGGAGTCCTAACCATTGAACCATCAGGGAATTCCCTGCTTTCTTAATGATGTCTTTTGATGAACATTCTTCATTTTAATATAGTTTTCATTTTAATATAGTTTAATCAGTCGATCTTCTCTTTTTTGACTAGCACTTTTCAGGCCTGTTGAGGAAATCTTTGCCTTTAACAGGACTGACAAATGAATTTATGAGTTTATGAATGTTTCTCTTCCATTTTATTGTAAAGGCTTTATTGTTCTGTTTGTGCCTTTGTGATTCTCCCAGGCACTGGTGGGCAGTCACACCCCCCAGTGAGGGTGCCTTGACTGAAGTCATTAGCTGTGACCCCTCCACCTCTTCTCTCTCTCCAGGAAAGAACCCTGAAGCCTGGGCGAAGAATCTAAAACCCGAGGACTTCCAGCTGCTGTGCCTCGATGGCTCTAGGAAGCCTGTGACCGAGGCTCAGAGCTGCCACCTGGCCATAGTCCCAAGTCATGCTGTGGTCTCGAGGAAAGATAAGGCAGATTTTGTCCGCAGAATGCTCTTCAACCAACAGGTGTGGGAATTCAGTCCTCATCCCCCACATGAATGCTCAGCTCACTTGCAGAGCTGCACAGACACACCCCAGCTCAGTTGCACACTCTTTCTCCCTGGGCAGTGGAGCCTGCCTCTGATGAAAGTGGGAGGCTGGTGGCTGTGCTCACTTCTTGCTCTGGGGCTGTCTAGAGTATCCCAGTGGACTGGAAGAGTCCAGACACATGGGCATCTCAAGTGTCTCCCTGAGACTGAGCAGAGTCATGGTACCTCCTGGGCTTGTTCTGTCCTGGAAATAAGGGAGTCAGCCCAGGTGCCCTTCCCACCAGGCAGGGCTACATGTTGGAAAGGTGAAACAGGGATTACTCTGCCTGACCAAAAGAGGATCTCACTGTGTTTCTTGAAGCTGGGCAAGCTGAGCACTATTTTGGGCTTCATGAAAGTCGAAGAGCCAACATTCAGATAACTCATAACCTCTATAGGCAGCCAAAAAGGGCTGACCCTAGGGAATAGTGGCTGCCTGAATCAGATGATCTTTTTTTTTTTTTTTTGATCCCAAAGCCTCATCTGCCTTTTGCCCAAGTGCACCCTATTCCTGGAGGAGCCCCAAATGAGTAATCTATATCTTAGCATATGCTGTTGACACATCCTGGTTAAAGGATGATGACCCAGAGGCAGCTGGCAACACAAGAGGCTCTTCGACTTGGGCTTTTGAAGGGATGGTTCCATCCAGGGTAAGCTGCCATCTCCACTACAAGGGAAGTGGACAAAGGAAGTAGGGGGGAGAGGCAGGAAGCAATGGAAATGATCAGTGTCTGGGTCAGGTTCAGAGAACAGAAGATGCAAGGTAGCAAGGGATCTGGTCACAGGAAAACATGTAAAGATGACTCAGAGAGTTGAAAACATCCACCAGTTGTTGGTGGGATAGTAATAGAGCAGTGAATTTGGGGCTCTTTTTATTTAGCAGTTGCTTTACATACATTGGGCTTCCCTGTATTCTTTATCAGATAGTGAAGAATCTGGCTGCAATGCAGGGGATGCAGGTTCGATCCCTGGGTGAGGAAGATCCCTTGGAGAAGGGAATGGCTACCCACTCCAGTGTTTTTGCCTGGAGAATTCCATGGACAGAGGAGTCCATGGGGTTGCAAAGAATTGGACATGAGTGAATGACTAACACTCTCACTTTTTGCATATATCATGTCAGTATCTAATGTAATTACCTCCATTTACAAATGAGTAAATTGAAGTTCAGGTGTTTCCACCTTGGTGCAGTGGGAAACCATTTGTGGCACAAGAGATGCAGTTTTGGTTGCTGGGTTGGGAAGATCCCCTGGAGAAGGAAATGGCAACCCACTCCAGTATTCTTGCCTGGAAAATTTCATGGACAGAGGAGCCTGGTGGGCTCTAGTCCCTGGGGTCCCAAAGAGTCAGACACGACTGAGTATGCACACGTACAAACTGAAGGTCACTGAGCTCAGTCAAGAATTTTCTTAAGTCACATGATGGGAAAAGCTAGGGCCTGCCTTTGAACCCAGAGGACTTTTTGCCATTTTGTTCCAGTGCCTCCTGAGCTGTTGCTGTGTCCCAGGGTTGCCAGGGGCTGGAGCCGAGCAGGCCAGCAGACTTGGGGCTTCTGATGCAGAACACGTGGCCCGGGCTGCTGGTCACTTACTTTCTGTCTGTCTGTCTGACCCAGGAGCTCTTCGGAAGAAATGGGTTTGAATACATGATGTTCCAGCTGTTTAAATCCCCAGCCAAAGACCTGCTCTTCAGTGATGACACGGAATGTCTGGCTAACCTTCAAGACAGAACAACTTACCAAAAATACTTAGGGCCAGAGTATCTTCAGGCTATTGCTAATGTGAAGCATTGCTTACGCTCTGGTGAGTAGAATAAATACCGAGGAGCAGTTACATGTGCGTCAAGGCAAACATGTTTGTCTTAAAGATGACCTTGTGCCAAGCCTGGGCCAGTACCAATAGGAGCATAAAGATTCAGAGGGCTTGCTCCTGGCCCTGCAGGAAGATTCAGGCTTACCAGGGAAGCAACTCAATTAGGCAACTGTATAAGATACTACCTGAAAAGGCCAAATTGTTTGAAGGAGACAGAGGGTACAGCAGAACTAAAGATCTTTTGCAAATTGAACTTGTTTACATGTCCTTGTCTGTTTTCTTTGGCTACTAGAATGAAAATGTGTGTTAGCATTTCAGTGCAGGGAGAAGGTTGGAAATGACACATATACCACTCACAGAGGACCAATTTGCAAAGATTTTAAGTAAAACCTATAGATAATACTTTATACAATTTAATAGAAACAAAGTATTAGCACTAAGTAGGCCATTTCTACATATATACATACATGGAAGTAGCACTAAGTATATCATTTCTCTCTATTTTTGTGTATTGTAGAAATGGCACAGCTACCTCTAAAAGAAATAAGTTGGAGAAATAAAATTAGACCTGGAATAATCAAATTATTGGGAGTATGCCTGAATTTTTGTTAAATTATATCATGTGTTAAAGATGAGAGCAGGAGAGGAAAATGTAGATGTTTAAGAATAGCACTGACATCAGTTAGAGGGATGAGAGAGAAATTTAAAAAGAATATTTATTATCTACCATTTACTTTTAGAAAATAGGAAAAGGATCGTGTTTAATAAGCCCAGGCAGTACCTGACGATCTTTCTCTTATGTTACCGCTCACAGAACTTCTGGATGCCTGCACATTCCATGGAAATTAAAAACTGATCAAAGTGGGCAAACACAGAGATGCTCAGAGCCTGAAAATACAGTGGGGTCACATCCTCACTTGTCTGCGTGGTGGGTCTGTGTTAACATCACTTGTCTTTATAATTGTGTACTGTAACTGATGCGAAAGTTGGAATGAATAAAAATTATTGTGTCTTCTCAGAAAACCATGAAATGTTCTCAGATTTTTAGGGGGAGGGCAAGAGAATGATTTCTTTATGCTACAATTGTGCTTGTGAAAATTTAGTATTTATTAAATTATATGTATTTTAAAGACCTCTGCAAGACTAACTCAACTTCCCTGTCTATTCTTTGATTATTTTACCCAAGAGTCAACTCACTTAAATTGAATTTAAGCAATAAATCTGTCTGAAGGGAGTCTTTGAGTGGTAATTATAAGTGTGCAAAGAAAGCATCAGTATGTGCAGTATCAAGGACTTACATAATGAAAATAAAGAAGAAAGAATGAGTTTGTGCATTTTAAAGGTATATTCATGTATTTAAAATTCATAATTTCAGGTAGAATTAAACTCCTGATCAGATTAATTGAAAAATATCAAAATTACTGTAAAAATCTAATCCTACTATCCTTCCTCACTCAATTTCCTGAAAGTGTGATTTACATTTACTTAAGTGAGTTTCTTGTCAGAGATTTTACCATTTCTGTTATTGCCATGATTCCAGCCTATGGTGGAATAAACATTGTATGGGAACCCAAGTTATATACTGTGAAGTACAGTTTGGTGTTTGGACCTTTGCTTCTGCCTGTGAAAGAGTAACGAGTACAGAATTTGCTCCTCTTCCATAAACAACTAAAAAACTGGGGAATAATATGTTGCACAAATGTTTTTAAACACTGGACGATAATAGTGCAGGACTATATGATCCTTGAAAGAGGGCAAAGAAAAGTGGTGAGCACAGTGATGACCTTAGTCTTTGCCTAGAGGAAATTTCCAGATGAGAGCAAAGGGAGGAGGAACCCACAAGAGCCCATCATGTTTGAGTTGAGGAACAAAGATAGGAGTTTGGGGAAGCCAAAGTGACTGGAACTTGATTGGCATACAGCAGAGATACGTACTGGAATCTGTTTGAAATGCTTGGCCAAATACTAATCTTCCTGTGTGTAAAATGAAACTGAAGTCTGTCAGGCTAGGCAGAGAATGACTGTGAGAGATCTAGAAGCTGAACAATGCCCAGGGCTCCCATAAGACCAGGAATCAATTACGGTCCTAACCAACCAGTGTGAAGAGACCCCACTGAACACCTAAGCTTTTCACTGAAGGCAGCTGGGGTGAAATAGCTGTAAATTAAGGCCTGCTCCCGGAGAAGGCAATGGTACCCCACTCCAGTACTCTTACCTAGAAGATCCCACGGACGGAGGAGCCTGTGCAGTCCATGGGGTCGCTAAGAGTCAGACACTACTGAGCGACTTCACTTTCACTTTTCACTTTCATGCATTGAAGAAGGAAATGGCAACCCACTCTAGTGTTCTTGCCTGGAGAATCCCAGGGACAGGGGAGCCTGGTGGACTGCTGTCTATGGGGTCACACAGAGTCAGACACGACTGAAGTGACTTAGCAGCAGCAGCAGCAGCAAGGCCTGCTCCATAACTGTCCTTACTGAGAGTGACAGTAACCCTTGTGGGATAAACCAGATCTGCAAGTCACTTACTTGACTGTCCTCTAAAATAAACCTCAATATTCACTAAAGGAATACAACAAAATCTCAACAGGATGGCGTGCATAATATCTAGATGTGGCATGAGAAGATTATTAGATGTGTAAAGAAGCTCAAAATGTGACCCAGAGTCATCAAAAAATCAACCAATGGAAACACACCTAGAAACCACAGAGATGATGGTATTCGGACAATGAACTTTGAACAGTTGTAATAAACAGGCCTAAGGATTTAAATGAAAACTTGAAGGAGAATTTCCTGCCCTCTAATGGTTAGGACTCTGCCCTTTCACTGCCAAGGGCCCGGGTTTGCTCCCTGATGGGGGAACTAAGTCACACAGCCAAAAATAAATAAATGAATAAGTGAATAAATAAATGAACATAGCAAAGAAAAACCTGTTAGATTTTTTAAAGAATTAGTGACAAATATACAGTGGCAAAGTTTGTGTTTCGAGGAATTTGTTTCATCTAAATTGTCTATTTTTGCCATAAAATTGTTCAAAAGATTTTCTTATTCTTTTAGTATATATGAGATGTCTAGTGATATCTCTTCTTCCATTTTCCTGCTAGTAATTTGTATTTTCTCTCTTTTTTCTTGACCCATGTAGCTATAGCTTTATCAATATTCTTGAACTTCTCAAAAATTAATTTTTATAAATTTTCACTACTATTTTTTAATCTCACTTTCTGTTCTTAGCCTTCCTTCTACTTATTTTTCATTTATTTTTCCTTTTTCTCTTAGATTCTTAAGGTGCAGGCTTATATCAATGTTTAGAACATTTTATTTTTCTAATACAGGTACTTAAAATTATAAATTTCCATCCAAGCACTACTTTAGCTGCATCCCTAAATTTTGATATGTTTATTTTCATTATCATTGAGGTAAATTTTTTCCAGTTTTTCAAAGATTACTTCTTTGATCTGTTGATTATCTAAGAGCTATTTTTAATTTCCAAATATTTGGCAATTTTCCAGATATGCTTTTGTAGTTTATTTCTATGTTCCAGGTATACTTTTTTTTTTTTTAATAGATATTCTTAATTGTTTGGTATAGTTCTGTAATATGTAGTATAGTATTATAAGTAGCAGTTAGGTCAAGTTGGTTCAACTTATTATTCAAATCCTCTGCCTTGACTCATTTTCTATCAACTTTTTGCATTAGCTACTGAGAGAAGACAGTTAAAGTCTCCAACTAAAAGTATGAATTTTCTCATTTCTTCATCCAGTTTGATCAGACTGTGCGTTATATATTTGGAGGTTTTGTTAGGTACATACACATTTAGGATGTCAGGCTTTCTTGATGAACTGACTCTGTTACCATTATGAGATGTCCCTAGTTGTCCAGTAACACTTTTTCTCTTTAAGTTTATTAATTGGATATTAATATGACTCTTTCTTCTGATAGTTTCTTCTTGGTTTATTGTATTACATTCTTTTACTTTTAATCCATGTTTATTTCTATTTAGGAGGGCTTCTTACAAAGAAATATAGCTGTTTTTTTTTTTTCATTCAGTGTGACATTCTTTTTTCTTTTAAATGAAGTGTTTAGTTCATTTATGTATAACATAATTGTTGATGTTTGTTTTCTGTCTCATCTGTTCTTTATTCCTTATTTCCTCTTTTCTGCCTTCTATTGGATTAATTGAATAATTTTTAGTATTTCACTTTATGTTCTCTATTAGTTTGTTATTCTCTATTGGTTTATTATTATTTTATTTCTTTGTTATTCTATAATAATAATTTTTCTATTTTTATAAATAAAAAGATATTTGTTTTAAATATCTTCTCGAAAGTTTGTAATATACGTATTTATCTTAAGACTGGCATCAAATAACTTTATATCACTTTGTGGATAACATATTGGGTTGGCCAAAAAGTTCATTTAGGTTTTCTGTAACATCTTATTTTTGGCCAACCCAGTAAGATCCTGTAATAGTGCGGCTCTACCTTCACCAGTGGAGTGTGGATAAACTTTTAACAACCGGATGTTCAAGGTAAAAAGGGCCCAGATTGGTATCATTTGCCAGTTTCACAGAGCACATTCCCTTGCCATGAATGATTTCAAACTATCAAAGTAATGTCAGAGATGAGAAGAGATACACAGACAGCCTTTGCAAGCCAGCACAAGCTAGCTGCACTACCTCCCTGACTTCTCTGGTTTATTTTTTGTGCTTTTATTATCAGACATTTTACTCCTACATATGTTAGAAACTCCACAATGAAATATATACAAAATAATAAAGGTGATAGTTTTACATCAAGCTGTCAATTACCTTTTAATGATATTTTAAAATGAATTTGGAATAGCTCTAGCTGCTATTTCAAATCCTAAAAGATGATGCTGTTAAAGTGCCACACTTAATATGCCAGCAAATTTGGAAAACTCAGCAGGGGCCATAGGACTGGAAAAGATTAGTTTTCATTACAAGCCCAAAGAGGGGCAACGCCAAAGAATGTTCAAACTACTTCACAGTAGCACTCATTTCACATGCTAGCAAGGTAATGCTCAAATCCTCCAAGCGAGACATCAACAGTACATGAACTGAGAACTTCCAGATGTACAAGCTGGATTTACAAAAAGCAGAGGAACCAGAGATGGAATTGCCAACATCCATTGGATCATAGAAAAAGCAAGAGAATTCCAAAAAAACATCGACTTCTGCTTCATTGACTATGCTAAAGCCTTTGACTGTGTGGATCATGACAAACTGTTGAAAATTCTTAAAGAAATAGGAATATGAGACCACCTTACCTGTCTCCTGAGAAACCTGTACGCAAGTCAAGAAGCAACAGTTAGAACTGGACATGGAGCAACCAGTATTACTGGTTCAAAATTCAGAAAGGAGTACATCAAAGTTGTATACTGTCACCCAGCTTGTTTAACTTATATGCAGAGTACATCATGCAAAATGCCAAACTGGATGAAGCACAAGCTGGAATCAAGATTTCTGGGAGAAATATCAATAACTTCAGATATGCAGATGACACCACCCTTATTGCAGAAAGTAAAGAGGCATTAAAGAGCCTCTTGATGAAGGAAAAGAGGCTTAAAACTCAACATTCAAAAAACTAACATCATGGCATACAGTCCCATCACTTCATGGCAAATAGGTGAGGAAACAATGGAAACAGCCAAAGATTTCATTTTCTTGGGCTCTAAAATCTCTGCAGATGGTGACTGCAGCCATGAAATTAAAAGACGCTTGCTCTTTGAAAGAAAAGCTATGACAAACCTACACAGTGTATTAAAAAGCTGAGACATTACTTTGCCAACAAAGGTCCATATAGTCAAAGCTGTGGTTTTTCCAGTAGTCATGTACGGGTGTGAGAGTTGGACCATAAAGAAGGCTGAGCACCGAAGAATTGATGCTTTCAAACTGTGGTATTGGAGAAAACTCTTGAGAGTCCCTTGGACTGCAGGGAGATCAAACCAGTTAATCCTAAACGAAATCAATCCTGAATATTCACTGGAAGGACTGATAGTGAAATTGAAGCTCCAATACTTTGGCCACCTAATGTGAAGAGTGGACTCATTGGAAAAGGCCCTGATGCTGGGAAAGATAAAAGGCAGGAGGAGAAGGAGACAACAGAGGATGAGATTGTTGGAATGGTGTCATCGACTCGATGGACATGAGTTTGAGCGATCTCTGGGAGATGGTGAAGGACATCGCGTGTTGCAGTCCATAGCATTGCAAAGAGTCTAACATGACTTAGCTACTGAACAACAACAACAACAGAAAATGAAAAAAATCTTTAGTATTTACCCACATCTTTACTGTTTCTGGCTCTCTCCATACTTTGTGTAGCTTGGAGATTTTAGATATTTTGTGGATACATCTTTCTGGCTTGCTTTATTGTCTGTAGATATGTTATTTTTCATCTTATTTAATTTTTGGTAATAACTTTATATAGTATTTGACCATGATACTTTCTGGTATTCAGTTTTAGGTGAAATTTGCTTTCCTGAACTTTTAGAATAAGGCTATTCTCAAGAAAGCGTTTCTTACTTTACAGAGCTCCATCTTCTGTTGTTTTGTGCATTATTCAAAAACATAGTTCCTTGCTTTCTTGGGTTTCTTGGTTTTATGTCTTTGTCCACTTTGGTCTAGACCTTCTTTTTACTTCCTCCTTGTTTTCCTTTTCCTATACAAATTTTATTCCACTTTCAGTGGTCTCTTGCTCCAGACAGCTCCAGGTCATTTTGTCCTTCTTGACTGGGAAAGATTTTCACACCTGGTCCTAGGTTATCTCCTTGCAAGATATCCCTAGGAAGCCACAGGCATGCTTATCCTTTACACTGGAGCTTTTATCCTTTACCCAGTGACTATGGCCTCTGATTGGCTTTGAGTTTCTACCACCAGTTTCCCCCACCAGGAGAGCCACCCATGCAGTCTTCAGCAGAATAGACCTGAGGCAGAAGTCTAAAGATTCTGGTCCAATGGGGACCTCTCCCTAATTGGGGAAGACCTATCAAGTATCTTATCACTTGGAAAGAAGACCAGACCAGATTATTAATGTTTAGTATTTCAACATGTTTGAGGTACTGATGGACCCTTTTGAGGATTAATAAAATCCTGGGACTCTCACCCTAGTAACACACACACACACACCTTGGTGTGTAATTTTTGTATATTTATAGCTCCAGTCCAGTGATTCTTCCACAACCTCACACCACCTTCCCCTAGGGTGTTTAGAGTTAATAGGGATAAAGGCTACTTAATCTGTTTTGAGGCAGATGCTATCCTGTGGGGATAGGTTGCACAAGTTGCATATATTTATGTTAAAGGAACATTTATCTGTGGAACATTTATAACAATTAAAAGAGTAAGATAATTCAACTGTAGATACCAACAGTTGACACCAATTTCTACAAATCTGTAAAGATCAGAGGTTTACTTTGGGACAGCTGAGAAACAAGGTGGACTTTGCCATCTTCCTCCCATGCAGAGCAGGAACATCAAACAATGGCATTTGCTATCACGGCAGTAGAGGAAATCTGCTGTCTGTTTGTTTTGCCCCAGGAGCACCAGACTTTGCCCAGCTTCACCAGCCACTGCTCATGGCCCATTTGAAGATCCTGGGACTTGGCTTCTCTTGGTGAAAGAGAATGGGAAGTGAAATCCCTAAATGACTTAGAAAACATTATGAATGACAACTTTCAAGAAAGCATGTCACAGGCTTGTGGGGATAGCTCAGGATACTGAGTCTAAAGTTCTGGTTTCTGGCTTTGTTTGCCTTGCTGGCTACCCTACCAGTTATGTCCTCTGGCTAGGCCTCAATTTTTCTCTCTATAAAACGAGATCATTGTACTGGATGGTCTTATAGGATATGTTTTGCTGAAGAGTCCATTAACAATGAAGGTGCCATAAAGAAATTATATGAAGTCACTTCATTAATTCACTGAATGTATTGTTAGTACCTAGTCTATGCTGTGGAGAAGGCAATGGCACCCCACTCCAGTACTCTTGCCTGGAAAATCCCATGGACAGAGGAGCCTGGTGGGCTGCCGTCTATGGGGTCGCACAGAGTCAGACACAACTGAAGCGACTTAGCAGCAGCAGTCTATGCTGAGTGTTCTGTAATAATGATAGCATTGCCATTTATTGGTGACTGCTACATGTCAGGCAAGACTTGTACCTTAATAGTAATCTTCAAAATGACCCAAGACTGTAGGTGATCATATTTTTATTATTAAGGAGAAAACAGATGCTAGGAATAGATAAGTAACTTGTGCAGCATCATGTATTTTCTAAGTGGCCTATGATTCAAAACCAGGAGTCCCTAACTCCAATTTCATATCCATTTTGTTCCACAGATTGCACGTAATACCCAACATCTGTCCTCAATAATAGACAAGTGAATAAAAAGTGTGCATACATAACTAGCATGAAGAGAAAAAGGTTTGCAGCATCTATTTGCTATAGCCTTTATGATACATTGTCTAGGATTTAGTCATCAGTATTCTTTCAGGGCTCCCTGATGTGGTGTGACTTGAGGAGCTGGGGTCACAACACTGTGCAAACAGAAACTGAAGGGAAAGATATTGGTCATGACATAAATAAAAATAAGGAGAATAATGTGATGGGTACTGTAGTAGATGATTTACCTTAGTTGCTAATTTAGTTCTCATAATAACCCTACAAAAGTGGATATTATTATTCTCATTTTCTAGGTAAGAACTGAGGCAATGAGAGTTAGATTAACTTGCCTAATTCTCTAAACAACTGAAAGTCTATTCGGTAGAATAGAAGTGAAAGTGCGGAAGCAAATGATCAAACCACACTAGTTAAGGAGAACCAGGGTCTCATTCCCTTCTTGTCTCAATCTTTGCAGTTGTGATCATTTCTCACGTTTACTTAATCCTACTGCTATCACCACTACATTCTTATTTAGCACTGGGCAGATGATTCCAAATTCAAATCTGGGAATTAATTCCACTTCTGGGAGAAGATTCTTCTATCTGAAGTTCTTCTTTTATTTAAAAATCCAGACTCCTTGATACCCTGGTGTTCTGGCCCACTGTATACTGAACTCTCAGAATTTCCCAGGCTTCTTTTCCCCTCCATTTTATCCCATTGAGTGGTCTAGGAGAAGTCAATTGTCGGAGTCACCTCTGGACAGATGTTCCACCCTGGGACAGATCCTGCCTGTTTCACAGTTTTGCCTGAAATCAGCCCTGTCATGGAGCTCTAAACTGCATCCTGCCCCTAACTTCTAACTGCTTTCCCATCTTGGCCAAATCTGTCTGAGTGCTCTGCAAAGAGTACACCAGAGAAGACCAACTTTTCCTGCATGCCTGCTTTTGATCAGGGACTTTTGTCCCTTTGCATATGACCAGAGTCCACTCAGTTCCAGGGTCAGTGGCCTGTGCATCTATTGGCCTAGAGGTCAGATTGGCCAGGTTAGGTTGAACATTATACTGATAAGGAAAGCGTTTTCTTAGGAGACTCTTTTGCTTGCAGAATAGACATCTTTGACTTTTGAAGCAAGGACAAACATCTGATAGACTCTCCCAATACTCTATAGAAGAATGATTGGGTTGAGGAGAAAGAGTCCAGAGCTTTGTTTAATGGTGAAAAGTGCTGACTATTTCTGTTCAATTATTCCTCATTCCACACATGATCCTGCATTCTGCCCTTCACAGAATACTGTTTAACTATGGAGACAGGTAAAAAGAGTAAAAAGGCTCCTCTTCCTTTTCCTTTTCTCTACTTTTCTCTTTCTCTTCTCTTTTTGTTCATTTTTTTTTCAGTTAAAAATATTTGTTCTTGTTCATTTCATTTCCTTGAGTGTGTCAGGGGGAGTGAAGCCTGAGAGACTGGGGCAAAGAGGCAGCTGGAGGATCAGGAGATTGATAATGTACAGGGGAAGGGAACAAGGGCTAGAAATATTGAGAATATTTAGGTCAAGGAGAAGAGAGTTACAAATATGCGGAGGGAGAAAACTAAGACTTGCAGTAAAGTCAACTTGAATTGCAGGAATCAGTGTGAACTCATGGTTGGAGAAGGCACTGGCACCCCACTCCAGTACTCTTGCCTGGCAAATCCCATGGACGGAGGAGCCTGGTGGGCTGCAGTCCATGGGGTCGCTAAGAGTCAGACACGACTGAGCGAATTCCCTTTCACTTTCCACTTTCATACATTGGAGAAGGAAATGGCAACCTTAATCCAGTGTTCTTGCCTGGAGAATCCCAGGGACGGGGGAGCCTGGTGGGCTGCCATCTATGGGGTCACACAGAATCGGACAGGACTGAAGCGACTTAGCAGCAGCAGCAGCATGGTTGGAGAGAGAGAGAAATGAATGTAGATGTGTGTTAGTATGGAGATCCATATCTATACCTAAGATGTATCTATATATGTCTGTTGAACAGAAAAGGCAATGGCACCCCACTCCAGTACTCTTGCCTGGAGAATCCCATGGATAGAGGAGCCTGGTAGGCTGCAGTCCGTGGGGTCACTAAGAGTCAGACACGACTGAGCGACTTCGCTTTCACTTTTCACTTTCATG
>NW_011494956.1:17646757-17649258 GCF_000754665.1 Bison bison bison | reverse complement strand
CCTGGTAGGCTGCAGTCCGTGGGGTCACTAAGAGTCAGACACGACTGAGCGACTTCGCTTTCACTTTTCACTTTCATGCACTGGAGAAGGAAATGGCAACCCACTCCGGTATTCTTGCCTGGAGAATCCCAGGGACGGGGGAGCCTGGTGGGCTGCCGTCTATGGGGTCGCCCAGAGTCGGACATGACTGAAGCGACTTAGCAGCAGCAGCAGCATGTCTGTTGAAAGACCCTATTATCAGTTTCTCTCCCAAGCAGTTCCCATACCTAGCATCCACATTTTTCTTCCTAAATACCATTCTAAACTACAATGATAAAGTTTCTTAGAGAAATGAGATTCCTGAAACAGAGATTCTAGAACTGGTATAGGGAAAGTGTGAGATAGGGCTGAATGTCATATTCTGCCAGAAAGTGAAGTGTTTGAAAAATTACAGGGCTTGTGAAAAATACACAAGAGCAAGCTTGAAGGATCACACCATCTGATCATCCAAATAAATGAGGAGTAGAGCTCTGGGAAGATGGCAGAGTATAAAACATCAAAAATTAGTCTTCCTACTCAAACAACAATTTCACTAGTAGAATTGTTTGATTTAAGTATTTTTGGAGGCTTCCAACTTCTAAGGGAAGGTTTAAAGGGTAAATTGTTATTAATTTCAGTCAGTTTCAGTTCTTATCTTAGCAGTGGCTACCTATCTCTGTCCCCACTGCCCCACACCAGACAGCTGTGCATGTATTCCAGGAGCAGCTTGCACATAGCTTGTGGAATCAAGGTGGACAATAAGGATTCTGTTATGAAATATTTAGAATCTAATGTTAGGGTCATTGATAGTTGCTTATGAACATGGAGGTGCAGGTACGGAGGAGGGATGTCATTGTTATTGCACTTTACCTCTTTGTTGCAAGACCCTCCTTCACTGAGTGACTTCCAGAGAATTTAAAAGGCCAATATAGTTTTACCTGGGCTTTCCAGGTGGTTTAGTGGTAAACAATCCACTAGCAATGCAGAAGACTTGGGCTCAGTCTCTGGGTTAGGAAAATCCCCTGGAGAAGGAAATGGCAACCCACTCCAGTATTCTTGCTTGGGAAACCCCATGGACAGAGGAGCCTAGTGGGTTATAGTCCATGAGGTCACAAAAATGTTGGACATCACTTAGAGACTAAACAACAACAACAATCTTTTTATCACACTTTTCCACTTTTCTCCCTTTCTTCCTTTTGAAAAGCAAGGCATTTAAGACTTAAAAAGCAACTTTATAGTGAGAGGAAATTAAGAAGTCATTGTGCATACACAGGGAAAGATGTGGGATCAAAAATACCTGAAAAGACCTTAACTTTGTACTTCTGATTGATTCTTGGCACAGAGATAGTACACAGCCATTTAAAAAACAAAACAAAACTGCAAACCCCAATGAAGAAGGAGAATCTGATTTCCAGAATTACTGTATTGTTAAATTCAAATGTCCCATTTTCAACAACAACAAAAACACAAGACATACAAAGAAACATTCAAAGGGGAAAAATCAACAGAAAAGGTCCCTGAAAAAGACCTGATGGTGGATCTACTAGACAAAAACTTTAAAATGAGTGCTTTAAAAATGCTCAAAGAACTAAAAGGAGATGTTGAGAAAGTTTTTTTTTTTTTTAAAGATGTATAAACAAAGTGGAAATATGAGTAAAGAGATAGAAAACCTAAAAAGAAACTTAGAATTTCTGAAGTTAAAAGTATAATAACTGAAATAAAATTCACTAGAACAATTCAAAGGAATATTTGAAAAAGGAGAAGAATCAGTGAACTGAAATTATTGAGTCTGAGGAACAAAAAGAAAAAATAGGAAAAGTGAACAAAGTATAAGGAAATTGTGGGTCATCATAATGCAGAATAACATATACATTGTGGAGTCCCAGAAGGAGAAGAGAAAGGAGTAGAGAGAATACTTGAAAACATGGTCAAAAATTTCCCAGATTAGATGAAAGATATGAATATAAATCCAAGAATCTCAAGGAACACCAAGTAGGGTGACCTCAGGACTCACAGTGAGACATAACCAAAGTATCAAAAGCCAGAGACAGTAAGATAGTCTTGAATGCAGCAAGAGGAAAGAAATTCTTGACATACAAGCAATCTTTGACAAGATTATTAACAAATTCCTCCTCAAAAACTTTGGAGGTCAGAAGGCAGTGGGCTGAATATTTAAGGGGCTAAAGGGAAAAGCACAATCAACCAAGAATCCTGTATCTGGCAAAATTGGCCTTCAAAAGTGAGGGAGAAATTAAGATATTCCCAGAGAAACGAAAGCTAGGCATGATTGTTACCACTAGATCTGTTCTACAAAATATAGTAAAGGTAATCCTGCAGGTTGAAATCAAAGGACACCAGACAATAACTTGAAGCCTTATGCAGAAACAAAGATCACAGTAAAAGAAGATACAGAGTGATTATAAAAGCTAGTATTATTGTAACAATGGCATGCAATTCCACATTTTGTTTTCTAAATGTGGCCA
>NW_011494956.1:17639815-17646657 GCF_000754665.1 Bison bison bison | reverse complement strand
TTGCCAGGCGGCTCTAGTGGTAAAGAGCCTGCCTGCCAATGTAGGAGACCTAGGAGATGCAGGTTTGATCCCTAAGTCAGCAAGATCCCCTGTAGTCAGCATGACAACCTACTCCAGTATTCTTGCCTGGAGAATCCCACGGACAGTGGAGCCTGACAGACTACAGGCCATAGGGTCACATAGAGCCGGACACAGCTGAAGTGACTTAGCACACATGCAATGCAAAATAAATTATTAGTCTATGTTTTCAAACACAGTGTATAAAGACGTAATTTTATGAAATGAACTATTGAAAGAGTGGGGAATGGAGCTGTAAAGGAGCAGTTTTTGCATGTTACTTCAGTTCAGTTCAGTTCAGTTCAGTCACTCAGTGGTGTCCGACTGTTTGCAACCCCATGAACGCCAGGTCTCCCTGTCCATCACCAACTCCCGGAGTCCACCCAAACCCATGTCCATTGTGTTGGTGATGCCATCCAACCATCTCATCCTCTGTCGTCCCCTTCTCCTCCTGCCCTCAATCTTTCCCAGCATCAGCACCTTCTCAAGTGAGTCAGCTCTCTGCATCAGGTGGCCAAAGTATTGGAGTTTCAGCTTCAGCATCAGTCCCTCCAATGAACACCCAGGACTGATCTCCTTTAGGATGGACTGGTTGGATCTCCTTAAGTTAAGATGGTATAAATTCAAATTAGAGTGGTATAAATTTCAATTATATAATCTATAGTAACCACAAGGTAAATAGCTATAGGAAACACACAAAAGGAAATGAGAAGGAAATGAAAATATTTCACTACTAAAAAAATCAACTAAACACAGGAGAAGACAGTAATGCTGAAAATGAGGAACAAAAAAGCTATATGGCTTATAGCAAACAAATAGTACTATGACAGAAGCCCCTCCTTATCAGTAATTACTTTCAATAAAAACAAATTAAATGCTCCAACAAAAAGACAGAAATTAGCAGAATGGGAAAAAAAAAAGATCTAATAATACATTATCTAGAATGGATTTACTTTGATACAAAGACACAGATGGATTGATTATAAAGTGATGGACAGAGTTTGAGTAAGCTCTGGGAATTGGTGATGGACAGGGAAGCCTGGCGTGCTGCAGTCAATGGGGTTGCAAAGAGTCAGACATGACTGAGCGACTGAACTAAAACTGAACTGAACCCATTGGAAAACTACTATCAAAAAACCAGAATATTGTAAGTGGTGAGAATGTGGATAAATCAAAACCCTGTTGGTTGGAATGTAAAGTGGTGCAGCCATTGTGGAAAACAAGTAAGGAAATATCTCAAAACATTTTGATATAGGGTTACCATATAATCCAGAAATTTCACTTCAGAGTGTATACCCATAAGAATTGAAAGCAAGGTCTCATAGAGATATTTATACACTCATGGTTTATAAAAGTATTATTTGCAATAGCTAAAGTGTGGAAGCAACCCAAGTGTCCATTGCTAGATGAATGAAGAAGCAAATATGATATGTACACACAATGGAATATTTTTCAGCCTTAAAAGAAGGAAAGGATTGACATATGCTACAGCATGGATGAAGCAAAAAGCAAATATTATATGATTCTGCTTAAATGAAGTACTTAGTGTAGTCAAAATCATCGAGATAGAAAGTAAAGAGGTGGTTGCCAGGGGCTGGAAGTAGGGTAAAATGAGGAATTATTGGTTACTTGGTATAGAGTTTTAATTTTGCAAGATGAAGAGTTCTAGAGATAAATGATGGTGACAGTTTGCCCAGCAATATGGATGTAATTAATACCACTGAACTGTACATTTTAAAATGGCCAAGATAATAAATTTTATGGTATGTGTTTCTTAACCACAATTAAAAAAAATGGGAAAAGGAATGATAGAAATGTATATAACCCACTGAATATAAAAGAAACCCCTAAGTCCATGCTGATAAAAACAAGTAAATGGAGAAAGAGAAGTACTTGTTTATTTTAGAATGTCAGTCGACAAATGTATAAGGAATGATATAATCAGAAAATCACTATTTGGCAATGAATATAGTAATAATTGATTCAGGCAAGAATCATCAATGGATACTAAAACTGGAGGATGAAAGTTTGATGAGGAAGAAAAGTAGTCTCAAAATATCTCCTCACAAACTGCTCATTAATTACAAAGGAAAATTTACAGTGTAGAAACCTGTCAGACACCACCTTAACCAAGCAAATAAAGTTAACAGAAATGATAATGGGACAAATTACTATTGTCTTCCTTCTAACGCAATACTCTGAGAAGCCAGCATCACTTCTGTGATGTTGCTGCCAAAAATGCACACCCTGAATGAAATCATGAAGCAATTTCAGACAAACCCAAATTGAGGGACTTTCTGTAAAATGCTGTTAAATGCAAAATAACATGTTAAATCACATAAGCCAAATTCAGAATATTGGAAATACCAAAGAACAAAAGATGCCATTTCTTCAACAAGTAACTAGCATAAAAGGTAAAAGAAAAGAGTAGAAGTGTTTTAGGATATATAACCAATTCAACCCCTGGGTCTTGTTTTAAGTTCTAATTTGAACAAGGTAACTTAAAATTTTTTGACAATCAAGGAAATTGGCATATTCCCTGGGAATTAGATGATAATATGGAATAACTAATCTTTTGACAGATGTGATAAACATTTTGGTTATATGTTAAAAATTCTTTAGTTGTTAGAGACACATTTTGTGGGTGAAATAATGCAATGTCTGCTGTTCTAGAAAAAAGGTGGGAAGTGGGAGGATAGATGAAATAATATTGGCGAAATGTTGACAATTGTTGAAGTTGGATAAGGGGTTGTTGTTGTTTAATCTCTCAGTCATGTCCAACTCTTTGCGACCCTATAGACGGTAACCCACCGGGCTCCTTTGTCTATGGGATTTCCCAGGCAAGAATACTTGAGTGGGCTACCATTTCCTTCTCCAGGGGATCTTCCTGACCCAGGGGTTGAACCTGCATCTCCTGCATTGCCAGAGGATTCTTTACTGCTGAGCCACCAAGGAAGCCCCAGATAAGGTGTGCATAGGAGTTTACTACATCATTTTCTCTATTTCTATGTATATTTGAAAATTTCCTATGTCTATGTAAAAGAAGGAGGAGAAAGAGGAGAAGAATCTGAAATACATCCTAAACCATAACTAGTAAAGAGTTTAATTTGCTTCTTTTTTTTGCTACTTCATTTATTTTTTAATTGAAAGATAATTGCTTAACAGAATTTTGTTGTTTTCTGTCAAACATCAACAAGAATCAATCATGGTACACCCATGTCCCCTCCCTCCTAAACCTCTCTCCCATCTGTCTCCCCACCCCAACCCTCTAGATTGTCACAGAGTCCCTGTTTGAGTTCCCTGAGTCATACAGCAAATTCCCATTGGCTATCTATTTTACATATGGTATTGACAGTTTCCATGTTACTCTCTCCATATATCTCACTCTCTCCTTCCCCCACATCCATAGGTCTGTTCTCCACGTCTGTTTCTCCATTGCTGCCCTGCAAATAAATTCATCTGTACCATCTTTCTAGATTCCGATATATGCATCAGTATATAATATTTATATTTCTCTTTCTGACTTACTTTACTCTGTATAGTAGGCTCTAGGTTTGTCCACCTCATTAGAACTGACTCAAATGCACTCCTTTTTATGACTGAGCAATATATTCCATTGTATATATGTACCACAGCTTCTTTATCTATTCATCTGTCGATGGACATCTAGGTTGCTTCCATGTTCTAGCTATTGTAAGCAGTGCTGAAATGAACATTGGGGTTCAGTTCAGTTCATTTGCTCAGTCGTGTCCGACTCTTTGCAACCCCATGGACTGCAGCAGGCCAGGCTTCCCTGTCTTTCACCAACTCCTGGAGCTCGCTCAAACTCATGTCCATTGAGTAGGTGATGCCATCCAACTATCTCATCCTTTGTCGTCCCCTTCTCTTCCTGCCTTCAATCTTTCCCAGAATCAGGGTCTTCTCCATTGAGTCACTTCTTCTCATCAGGTGGCCAAAGTATTGGAGTTTTAACTTCACTGTCAGTCCTACCAGTGAATATTCAGGGTTGATTTCCTTTAGGATTGACTGGTTTGATCTCCTTGCAGCCCAAGGGAATCTCAAGAGTTTTCTCCAACACCATAGTTTAAAAGCATCAATTCTTCGGTGCTTGGCTTTCTTTATAGTCCAACTCTCACATCCATACATGACTACTGGAGAAACCATAACTTCAACTAGATAGACCTTTGTCAGCAAAGTAATCTCTCTGCTTTTTAATATGTTGTGTAGGTTAGTCATAGCTTTTCTTCCAAAGAGTAAGCGTCTTTTAATTTCATGGCTGCAGTCACCATCTGCAGTGATTTTGGAGCCCTAAAAAATAATCTCTCACTGTTTTCATTGTTTCCCCATCTATTTGCCATGAAGTGATGGGACCAGATGCCATAATCTTAGTTTTCTGAATGTTGAGTTTTAAGCTAACTTTTTCACTCTCCTCTTTCATCAAGAGGCTGTTTAGTTCTTCTTTGCTTTCTGCCATTAGGGTGGTGTCATCTGTGTATCTGAGGTTTTTGATATTTCTCCTGACAATCTTGATTCCAGCTTGTGCATCATCTACCCTGGCATTTCGCATGATGTACTCTGCATATAAGTTAATGTGTCTTTTTCAATTTTGGTTTCCTCAGGGTATATGCCTGGGAGTGGGATTGCTAGGTCATATGGTGGTTGTATTCATAGTTTTTTTATTCCTAATGTTTTAAGGAATCTCCATACTATCTTCCACAGTGGCTGTATCAATTTACATTCCCATTAGCAATGCAAGAGGGTTTCCTTTTCTCCACATCCTCTGCAACATTGATTATTTGTAGACTTTTTGATGATGGCCATTCTGACTGGTGTGAGGTGGTATCTCATTGTAGTTTTGATTTGCATTTCTTTAATAATGAGTGATGTTGAGCATCTTTTCATTGTTTGTTAACCATCTGTATGCCTTCTTTGGAGAAATGTCTGTTTAAGCCTTTTTCCCACTCTTTGATTGGGTTGTTTGTTTTTCTGTTATTGAGTTGTATGAGCTGCTTGTATGTTTTGGAAATTAATTCTTTGTCAGTTGTTTCCTTTGCTGTTATTTTCTCCCATTCTGAGGGTGTCTTTGTAGACAAACTACAAACTACTTGTTTTGCTGTGCTAAAGCTTTTAAGTTTAATCAGGTCACATTTGTTTATTTTTGTTTTTATTTCCATTACTAGAGGAGGTGGGAAGGAGGTGGGTCATAGAATATCTTACTTTGATTTATGTCATCAAATGTTCTGCCTATGTTTTCCTCTAAGAGTTTTATATTTTCTGGTCTTACATTTAGGTCTTTAATCCATTTTGAGTTTACCTTTGTGTATGGCATTAGGAATTGTTCTACTTTCATTCTTTTGTATGTAGCTGTCCAGTTTTCCTAGCACCACTTATCGAAAAAGCTATTTTTGCCCCTTTGTCAAAACTAAGGTGCAAGGGTTTATCTCTGGGCTCTCTATCTTGTTCCTTTGGTCTATATTTCTGTTTTTGTGTCAGTACCATACTGTTTCAATGACTGTAGCTTTGTAGTATTGTCTGAAGTCAGTAAGGTTGATTCCACCAGCTCCAGTCTTCTGTCTCGAGACTCCTTTAACTGTTCAGAGTCTTTTGTGTTTCCATATGAATTGTGAGCTTTTTTTGGTTCTAGTTCTATGAAAAATCCATTAGTAATTTGATAGGGATCACATTGAATCTGTAGATTGCATTTGGTAGTATAATCATTTTCATAATATTGATTCTTCCTACCCAGGAACATGGAATATCTCTCCATCTGCTTATGTCATCTTTGATTTCTTTCATCAGTGTCTTATAGTCTTCTGTGTACAGTTCTTTTGTCTCCTTAGATAGGTTTATTCCTAGATATTTTATTCTTTTTGTTGCAATGGTGAATGGGATTGATTCCTTAATTTCTCTTTCTTATTTTTCATTGTTAGTATATAGGAACTTAAGTGATTTCTGTGTGTTGACCTTGTATCCCATGACTTTACTGAACTCACTGATTAGCTCTAGTAATTTTCTGATAGTTTCTTTTGCATTTTCTATGTATAGTATCATATGACCTGCAAACAGTGAGAGTTTTACTTCTTTTCCAATTTGGATTCCTTTTATTTGTTTTTCTTCTCTAAATGCTGTAGCTAGGACTTCCAAAACTATGTCGAATAACAGTGTGAGAGTGGTCACTCTTGTCTTGTACCTGATCTTAGAGGGAATACTTTTAATTTTTCACTATTGAGAATAATGTTTGCTGTGGGCTTGTCATATATGGCCTTTACTATGTTGAGGTAGGTTCCTTCTACATCCATTTTTTGAAGCATTTATATAATGAATGGGTGCTGAATTTCGCTGAAGGTTTTTTTCATCTACCGCGATGATCATATGATCAGATGATTTTTATCTTTTAGTTTAATATGGTATATCACATTGATTGATTTGCATATATTGAAAAACCCTTGCCTCCCTGGAATAAATCCCACTTGATCATGGTATGTGAGCTTTTTAATGTGTTGTTGAATTCTGTTTCCTAAAATTTTGTTGAGGATTTTTGCATCTATGTTCATCAGTGATATTGACTTGCGATTTTCTTTTTTTGTGTTGTCTTTGCCTGTTTGGTATCAGGATGATTGTGACCTTGTAGATTAAGAATTAAATTATACATGAACTAGTATAGATGTATATTTACAAATACTTATTTAGTGGACTGTATATATTTTTCACTCATACTACTAGTCCAGTATCAAGTTATAGAAAGCACATAGGTAATTTTTTTGATAATGAACACCTGAATTATA
>NW_011494956.1:17634368-17639715 GCF_000754665.1 Bison bison bison | reverse complement strand
ATTATATAGACATGACAATTATATTTCAGATGTCAGTACTTAGAATTGGCAGAAAAATTTAGAAAAATCAAATGTATTCTGCTCTAATTTTGGAATGCTATAACTTACACAATCAACCAAATGTCTCTTTAAGGTCTTTTGTATTTCTTTATAAACTTTAGAATTATGTTGTCAATTCCCACCAAAAAATATAAAAAAACTTCTTGGGAGTTGGATTGGGAGTGCATTGAACCTAAATATTATACTTTGAGAAGAACTGAAATCTTTGTAATATTGGGTCACCACTACAATTTCTGGGTATAGCCCTTCATTAACTCAGAGTTTCTTTAATTTTTCTCATCAATATTTTATAGTTTGGTGTGTAAAAATTTTAGACGTCTTTTGATAGATTTATTCTTGGACAGTTGTAGTTCTTATACTATTTTAAATAGCATTTCTTTTAAAATTTTGAATATAGAAATATAATTGATTTTGCATATTTATCTTGTATCCAGAAACACTGCCTAACTCAATTACATTTCTAATATTTGATCTAGTTTTTTAGAATTTTATGTATTTTCAATCATTTCATTTGTGAAAATAACAGTTTTATTTTTTCCTTTTCAATCCTTCTACATACTGTATCTTTTTCATACCTGAATAGACTGTCAGGTAGGACTGGAAGCAAAAATGTTGAATAGAATGATGATAGTAGACCGTCTGATCTTTTTCTTGATCTCAAAGGGAAAATTTTTATGCACCATTTCACCACTGAATATGATAATTTCATATATAAGTTTCTTATATATTTTTTATATATTTCTTTTATTCATATTTCACACACACACATACATACCCTATCAGATTAAGCATATTTCCTAGAAAAATTTGCTAAGAGGGTTTTAAAATGAGTGGTTGTTGGATTTTACCAAATACTATTCCTCTACCTACTGATGATCATACAATTTTTCTTCTTTATGCTGTTATTGTAATCAGTTACACTGATTGATTTTTTTAAAAATACAACTGCATTCCTGGAATAAACTCAACTTGGTAATGATTTAGTATCCCTTTTTCCCTGGTAGGCATCTGCCTACAATGTGGGAGACCCGGGTTCAATCCCTGGGTTGGGAAGATCTCCTGGAGAAGGAAATGGCAACCCACTCCAGTATTCTTGCCTGGAAAACCCATGGACAGAGGAACCTGGTAGGGTATATTCCATGGCATCGCAAAGAGTTGGACATGACTAAACAACTTCACTTTTTTAGATGTTGCTGGATTCAATCTGCTAATATTTTCATTAGGATTTTTGCATCTATGTTCATAAAAAGAATTTTTTAATCTTTCTTATGGCATCGTTCATGATTTTTGCTTTTTGCCATACTTACTTGCCTGAAAGGGGACTTCCCTGGTGGAAGGGGACTTCCTTCAGTGATAAAGAATTTGCCTGCAATGCAGAAGATACAGGAGACATGAGATTGATCCCTGGGTCAGGAAGATCCCCTGGAGGAGAAAATGGCAACACACTCCAGTCCTCTTGCCTGGAAAATCCCATGGACAGAGGAGCCTGGTGAGTAAAGAGTTGGACACAACTGAGCAACTTAACACATACACACACATTGGCCTCAAAAACTTAGTCAAGGAGTGTTCCTTCTTTTTCTATTACATGGAAAAGTGTGTGTAAGAATTCTTCTTCAATGTTTGGTAGAATTCATCCATGAAGCTATCTGGCGCTGGAGTATTCTTCCTGAAAAGGATAGTTTTATGGGTTTCCCCAGGGAAAGAATAGAAAACCTAAGAATCATTCATTGTTCAGGGACTTCTGTGGGGTAGAAATGAGAGAGAGATGGAAGTGATGGTGTATGGCATTTCAAATTATCTGACATTTTCCTAAAGACACTCTGCTCTTGTTTACCAACTGTCATGCCACACATCTTTGAGCTGGCAGATCTGTGGGATAATGAGTCTCTGAGCATAGTTCTCAGGCTACCTGATCCCATCTTCCCAATGACCCAGAGGCAAGTCTCTCCAATGGTGTTGGGCAGAGAGCTGTGAGAGGAGGGGGAGGAGTGACGGGGTTAAGCAGACAGAGGCTCTTTATTTGCTCTGCTTATGTAAACACTTATGTTGTAAATGAGGCAACACTGGAAAACAAATATTGGCTCAGAGGACTAATGCCTTCATGCCATCTCCTTTAGGTCAGCTACCCAACCTCCCTGCACGTACACACAAGTTCAGCTCTTTCAACAAGAAGGCTTGTTGAAATTTAAGACTTTTATTCAGCTTATGGTGGAAGATTTGGGTCAAGACAGATTCATCTGTAACTGGAAGCTCTCTCTCTCTCTCTTCTTCCTCCCTTTCCCCTTTCCTTCCTCCCTTCCTTTCTCTCTTCTCTCCTTTTCTGGACAAATAAAGGGAAGATCAACATAGGAAAAAAGGAAAGAAGATCACTATAAAAAAGAGAGGATCAATATTTTTTAAAAAAGGAGAGAAGATCAGCATCAAGAAGGCAGCTGTGGTCTAGGGAAGGCTGGGACTTAGGAGATTTGAATTCAGGTCCCAGAGCTCTGTGAATGAGGAACTTCATTTTACTATGATGTCCACAACTAAATGGCAACCCACTCCAGTATTCTTGCCTGGAAAATCCCATGGACAGAGGATCCTGGCAGGCTATACAGTCCATGCGGTTGCAAAGAGTCGGACACAACTGAGTGACTTCAATTTCAATTTCAAATCTTATCTCCTTAGGCAGTTGGTCAAAATCACAAGGTCTTGCCTCAGGACAATGCCTGGAATGTGGAACAGTTGAAAACATGATTCCTTCCTTTCATCTGAACATGATAAGCCAATGTGCGCCTGGGATGCTGCAGTCAGGGCGCCCAGATTTCCCTCAGAGACAAGCTCTTCTGCAGTAGAAAATGGGTCCCTGTGTCTGTGGAGAAATGGCAGGGCTGGAGGTTCTAGATCTGTCTCTCTCTCAGTGTCACCCCAAACAAACCTCTTGGCCTCTATGTTTGTCCCCGTTTGGTGGCAGAGGCAGTGTCCCCGGTGGATGGGTTCACACACTCTGGAACCAGACAGCCTGATTTTGCACCTGGCTCGCCAGCTGACCTTGGACAAGTTGTTAACCCCTCCAGACCTCACTGTCTTCATCTCATCTGTAAAATGGCGAATCGAATGCATCTATCTTACAGGGCTAGGGTGAGGGCCCAGTGAATCTCTCAGCAAGTGTTGGTCATCATCAAACTGAAAAAGAGGGATGATGAGTTTCAAGGGGCCAGAGTGTCTCTAGTAAAGAATTAAACACCAGAAGGGAGAGCAAGTGTCATGGGACAGGGACAAGTGTCATGGGCCACCAAGGACACAAAACACTGACTCCTTCACCTCGCACCTCTATACACCCCCTTACACATTATAGACGTGGGCACGGCCATACCACCGGGGTCACACACACGGACCACCACAGCCAGCTTCACCCCTTGCCTCCCAGAAGTGACAGACACAGGCCTCTAGCCTGTCCTCTTGAGCAAGAACAAAGGCCCAGGGGAGAAAAAGACATGTGATCCTGTTCTCTGTGTCTCATCTGGCCCTTCTTCAGATTCCATGGGCCTGCGTGTCTGGGGCTCAGATTCAGAGGGCTCCACTGAAGCAAGGCATGGGCTTGGCTGGCCTGGAGAGAACTCTGCCTGGCCAGAGTGCTCCCTCTGAGGGGCTCAGGCTAGGCGGTGGGGCTTTCCTAGAGGAACTGACTCAGGAAAGGCTCACTTGTAGAAGGGGCCCAAGGGGAAGATCATGGTCTGTCTGTCCTCCACTGAGCTCCCCTGAGTTTGTGAAGCAGCTCAACATTTGACAACTCTCCTTTCTGCTTCTGGGCAGATTTGCAAGCTCACTGCAGGACCTGTAGAAGGCATGAGCTGAGAGGGGCACCCTGATCTACAGAGTCTCACCCAGCCACCCCTGCCCTTGACTCTCTCCCTCCATCTTTCTCTCTGTACCTCAAGGTGTCCCCATGAGGCCAGACCACTCCCTAATGCCTGATACAGGGGGGAGCAGGAACATGCCCCTCCTGGTAAGATGCTGACTTTCCCAAGGCAGGAGCAGAGGCCCTCCCACCCTGAGGGCAGGGGCAGAAGAAGAGCAGCAGGGATTTGGAGAGCTGGGCTTGTCTTCTGTCCCCGTTGTAAACAGAAAGTCCCTGCTAACGCAATGCTCTCTGTACTGGGGTGTGTGTAACCCCTTGCACATCAGACAATCTACTGGGGTGAGGGGAATTCATCCTAGCTTCAGGTAATATTTACACCTCCTGCAAAAGATAAATAAGTCAATATTCACTCCTGCTTCACATGAGGATTGGCACTAGTTCCCACCTGGTGTGCAGGCCAGACAGATGCACAGCACTGAGCGCTTTTGAGGTGTCCTGAGGAAAGAAGTGAAAAGTCTCGCAAAGAGTGAGGTGCGGAAGGGAATGCTGGAAGGTTGTGATTCCCTGACCTGTTCTTTACTTTTGACTTTTGTGACTCCACATGTTGTGGTTTGCATATGCCCAGTAAAATGGATGTACAGATGAAGTAATATGATTTAACTCATCAGATCTCACAAGATGCACAAGTGCCTTAGAAAGATTTCTGCAAAGAAACTAGAAGTAGAAGATGATTCTGAAACCAAAAACATAAGTGAGTTAAAATGGCACTACTGACATATCTTCTAAGCCTGGTGTAAATTAGTGTAAATTAAACCAATAACAATGACCATCTGATCGAGTTGGATAAGTAGCTTTCTTAAGTAACTTAAGAAAACCCTAAAATTATCTTGATGACCCCTGGAATATGGATATTCAACTACTGTCAGGAACCTTACTCTCTCCCTAAGTGTACCTTTTGCTTTGAGATATTTTTCATTGTATATAAGACAAATAGACATTTTAAAATGAATGTTTCATCTTTCCCATAGTTTAAATTTTTCTATTCCTTTCATGATTGAAATAAACATGATGTTAGTTTTAAGCATATATATGGAATGTACAGCTTCACAATTTTTCCTGATAAGGATGGGTGATCAAAATGGTTTGGAGACCACTTTTTCAGAGGGAGCTAGGGATGAAACAGGGCATTGAGATCAGGCCACATCCTCTCCTGGGTCCCGTTCTTTGTGTTCATGAGTCTCTTGTCCTAAGTGTCACAGAGTCTTGACCACACGCCTAGACAGCTTCTTGTGGGACAGACATTGTCTCTCCTGTGACTCTGTCCCTAGTCAAGATGCTCAGCAATCTGCATGAAGGGAAGGAAGGTTACCTGTCTAGGATCCTGTGCTCAGGAGGGTACACAGGGATAAAAACTCATCCTTGGGGTTTTAAAAGGCCAAGAAGGAG
>NW_011494956.1:17634010-17634268 GCF_000754665.1 Bison bison bison | reverse complement strand
AACAAGTGAAAAGGGATGAGCCTGTTGTCTTTGACTTGTGATCAGCTTATTCTTCTCTCACACACTCTCCCAGGAAGGTCTCTGCCTGTCTTCCTCCTATTCTAGTCTGCCTTTGGGGCAGTCGGCTTCCCTCTTCTATGGAATGAGCACAGAGGTTGATTCAGGACCAGCTCTGGCTCCCCCGGATTCAGAAGCAGAGCCACCCCCACACCAGCCGGCTGCAGCTCTGCTCCTGGTACAGAGCAAGCACAGATTAAC
>NW_011494956.1:17595245-17633910 GCF_000754665.1 Bison bison bison | reverse complement strand
ACAACGGTTTGATTTTTCTTTCATTCCCTTCCAATCAGCACTTTTTTGTTGGATTCCACCCACGGGTCTGTTCCAGAGGTCAGGAAATGAGGTGATCAGCCCCGGCGAGGAATGAAGGGGGAGGGCTGAGGGGAGATTGGGCAAGCGGGCTGCGCAAACACAAGGGGTCAAGGATTGTGCTCGGCCAGCCCCGCGGGAGATATAGGGGCGCGGGGAGCAGGGAGGCGACGCAGAAGCCGGTCGGTCTGTGCTCTGCACTCCACGTTACAGACCGGGGAGGATGAGGCCCGCTGTCCGCGCTCTGTTAGCCTGCGCGGTTCTGGGTGAGTGTGGCCGCTGGGAAGGCCCTCAACGTCGCCGGCCCGGGCGCCCCCTGCATTTCGGAGCCCTCTGCACCCTCGCTGGGCTCCGCGCTGCAGCTGGAAGCCTGGGACCTTTCCTTCGCTTCTCCCCGCCGCACCCTCGCACCTGCTGCAGCACTGCCTCAGGGACAGCTCTGCGCCTGCGCGCACCTTCTGGTCCTGCTGGTGCCTCTGCCACCTTTTCACTCTCTCCTTGCTTTCCCCTAGTATCCAGTAAATCTTGTGGTAGCGGAACACAGTAAATTAGAGCGCTCCCATCCCGGTTTATCAAATCCCTTTGTTGCGGCCTCAAATAAGTCCAAACTGCTTAGGATGACCATCAAGGCCTTCCCACAGCTGGTCCCACCTCCACTGACAGTCTGATGTCCCGTGAGTGTCCTTGGTGCTGACCGTGCCACACTAGTGAGGTCTGTTGAAGGCTTCTGAGCATGGGGTTTGAAGCCAGACTTTGAAGGGTAGTGCAGCTTGGCCTGGGAAGGTCCCATGGAAATAGGTAAGGCCACAGATCCAGGCACTGGGGGAGTGCACCTTGCTGCACAGATCTGCCTGTCGCTCTTGGGCCCCCTTTGTCCTCTCACTTCTGCTGGTCACTCGTGGTGCCTTTATCTTACCTTTGGAGCCTTCTGTGTTTAGTTATTTGACTCTCCTGAAAAAGTAAGCCCCACCTTACTTTACCCTTCCCCCTCCCAACCTCAGAAGATCTCACAAGGCTGTGGAAGGTAAATGCATGACTGAGGACAAACGCCTGTCTTTGGGGCCTCAGGAGGGATGGTTTGGGGAGGCTCTGGAAGAGTGGTTTTGGCAAAGTCTGCCACTGACCCCTTGTTGCCTGGTTCGATACCCCACGGGTGGAGATGGGGTCAAGGGTGATTGGGGGAGTAAATTTCCGGTGGCCCCTCTTTTTCTATTCTGGAGAACCATTCCCTCCCCATCTCCTGCTTCGTGCATCATAGATATTTATCAGCTTTGAGTCAGCCCTGTGCTGTTGACCCACAGAGAGGAGATGACAGAGGGCTTTGGGGAGAGTGCCAACCGCTCATATCATGGGGACAACACATCTGCAACCATGGGGACTGTTATTCACAGACATGGCTGGCGTTAGCTTCTCCTAGTGACAGTCCAAAGGCCTAATTGTGGAAATTGAAGGAGGGGTCTTTGGAAACAGAGAAACATTGAATATGTGGAGTTTCTAGTTTTTCCTAGAACAGAGGATGACAGATGAGCATTACAGGCAAATTCATTGCCTCATCAATCATTTACCCCTTTCTTCTGGCCAAGCAGGTGGAAAACAACTCAGAATGTTATCTTCTTTTGTTACCTAGGCAGAGACCAAAGTCTGGAGACCTGATTTCTAGACCACTCAGCTATTAAGAAGCTAGGTAACCTTGGGTAAAGCATCACTCTCTGAAAGATACTAATTAGTAGAAAATGTAATTCCTACCCTGCTGGCTGCCCAGAGTTATAGCATTGAACCAACAGCTTGATGTAACTAAAAATCCCCCGTGGATGTGGAAGTTTGTATTCCATGGCAGGCCACACGTCATGAGGTGAAGGCAGGAGGCTCAGAGAACACAGAGGAACAGGTTGTTGTCGCCAATTGAGAGCTAACAGTCAAGCCAGCATCCCTCTGATCAGCACATGCTGGTCAGTGGGAAACTAAGGGGCCATAAGAATACCTGCCACTTGTCCCCAGACTCAGAAAGCAGTGGAACCTCTGCCCTTGTTGTTCATGGACAGGAGTGGGGTGAACAGGAGAGAATGGAGAGGAAGTGGCCTCCATGACCCTCCAGAGGCTGCTGCCGTCCTTCCCACTGACACAGGGACCTCTGGCATCTCTCCCCTAGGGCTGTGTCTGGCGGACCCCGAGAGAACTGTGAGATGGTGCACCATTTCAACTCATGAGGCCAATAAGTGTGCCAGTTTTCGTGAAAATGTGCTTCGTATCTTGGAGAGTGGTCCTTTTGTCTCCTGTGTGAAGAAAACCTCACACATGGATTGCATCAAGGCTATCTCGGTAAGTCACTGCCACCTAAAAGAGAGTGGAAGAAAATCCATACTTGCTCTTCCCTGTCATTTGGAATGATTCTGTACTCACAGGTAGGAGACTGATGTGTGGAACAGTCAGCCCCTGGTGCTAGTAAAATCATTTTAGAACTGAAAATAGAAGCAGTTATCTTTAATGGCTTAAAGCAACATATAACATACTCTGCTGCTGCTGCTAAGTCGCTTTAGTCATGTCTGACTCTGTGCGACCTCATAGACAGCAGCCCACTAGGCTCCTCTGTCCCTGGGATTCTCCAGGTAAGAACACTGGAGTGGGTTGCCATTTCCTCCTCCAATGCATGAAAGTGAAAAGTGAAAGTGAAGTTGCTCAGTCGTGCCCGACTCTTAAGGACCCCATGGACTGCAGCCTACCAGGCTCCTCCATCCATGGGATTTTCCAGGCAAGAGTACTAGAGTGGGGTGCCATTGCCTTCTCCTAACATACTCTAAAAGAAGACTATTTTTGACCCACTAAGTTCTCTGAACTCAGAGAAGAAATGCATGCTATCAAAATGACCATGTAACACTATTTTGGAGGTTCTTGATGCATCACAAGAAGTAGACGAATGATACGCACAAGGAAGAGGAATACATTGTCATGATTGGAGATGATAGCTGATCCTTTTGTTCTAGGTTTTCCAAAATACTTGTTCAACATTGTTCCTGCTCATCTGAACATGGATCAGACCCTGTGCTGGGCAATGGGGCTGCAGCAGTGACTTTAAGCACACATGGTCCTGATTCTTGAGTAGGAGTAGTACAGTCCAGTCAGGAGAGAAGAAAAACATGCAAACAAGTAGACATGAAACTTCAAATTGTGTGATGTAGAATGGAGGAAAAGAAACAGAACTTTCAGAGGAAACTTGCTCTGGCCTGGGTGTCAGTGATAATCTCCCTGAAAGGGAGCAATGAATCTGAGACCCCAGGGATAAGTATGGGTAAGCCTGCCAAAAGCTACAGGTTGAATATGTCAGGTAGTGAACCATAGCATGTGCAAAGGACCTGAGACAGCAGAGAGCTGGGCTTGTTTGATTTTCTGTAGGGAAGCTAGAGTGACTGGAGCAGAGCAAGCAGGAGACTGGAAGGAGTGAGGGGTAGACATAGACTCAGTCAGATGGAGCATGAGTAACTGAAGGAATCAGTGTTTTGGTATAAATAACTGGTCTGTTGTGTGTGTGTGTGTACTGAACCTCAGTTACCATCCAGGCTTAATTATAACTCTTGATTTATGACTGACTTTCAGATTTGGTATATGCATACCCCTCTTTGTTTTAAAATACATTAATAATATGAAGTAATACTATCCACAAACCTACCAGAGGTTCTCAGAACTTCACCACTGCCCGTAGCTGACTTCTAGGGCTACTGTGTGGCAGCATGGATTCTACAGGAACTTCATCACTTGGAGCAGTGTAACCCTCTGACCCTGCTTAGAATTATCCATGTGCTTCCCTATCCAGAGCAAACAAAATCCCAAAACTTTCTTGCTTTTTATTTAAAGACTTGTATAGGTATATATTGGGCTTCCCTGGTGGCTCGGAGGTTAAAGCGTCTGCCTCCAATGTGGGAGACCAGGGTTCAATCCCTGGGTTGGGAAGATCCCCTGGAGAAGGAAATGGCAACCCACTCCAGTAGTCTTGCCTGGAGAATCCCATGGACGGAGGAGCCTGGTAGGCTACAGTCCACGGGGTCACAAAGAGTCGGACACGACTGAGCGACTTCACTTTCACTTTCATAGGTATATGTGGATGATTGCATAGTATTGCTTCTTAAAATATTTTATAAACATGTCATTACTGTGTGTTGTCTTCTCATACTTGCTATTTCCTCCTCAACGTTATACTAGGATTTCACCCATGTTGTTGAATACAGCTATTGTTCATTCATTTTCAGAGCTCTGCAAAAGCCCATTGTGTTAGTATACACAATTTATTTTCTTTTCTGGTCATTAGGCATTTGGATTGTTTCTAGGTTTTTGTTATTCTAATCCGGGTTTGAGGAATATTTTAATACAAATCTCCTGGTACACAAATATTACTAGTTTCTCTGTAATATATATGTACAAACAGATTTTCTGTGCCATGGAATGTGTGAGTATTTGACTTCAAAAACAATGCCAAATGTATTTGGGTTTTTAAGCAAATGCAATGTGGTTATTCAAATTTCCACTGTCAGCAGCCGTATATGATAGAATAATTCATATAATTCTTGGTGATTTTGATATTTTGTCATTATAAATTAATCACTGTCTCTGGAAGTGCTTTTAAACTAAAGTTTATTTCTCTGATATTAACATACTACATTAACTTTCTTTTAACTAGGATTGTCCTTCTGTGTCTATGTCATTCCTTTATTTTCAACTTCCTGTATGATTATCCTTCAGGTGTGTCTTATGAAAATGGTATGTTGCTGGGGATTGTATTTATTAATGAAATCTGGTAATCTCATTTATTTTCTGTGGTAAACGTAAACCATTAATAAATTATTGCTTTCATTAATGATAAATTTGTACTTATTTCTGCCATATTACTTTTTATTTCTCATAGTCCTACTTTACCCCAGATTTCTGATTTTTAAAAATTGAGTTTGCAGGTGTGTGTGTTCATTTGGATTGTGTTCCCTTTATTCCACTTTTCCCCCATTGAAAGTAAATTTAAACAATTTGTTTATATTCTTTAATGACTTCCCTTAAATTTTTACTGTATAATTTTAGCTTAACAAAGAGTTAACAGTAAAATAATCTTAACCCCCCCCCCCACCTCTTTCTGAAACAGAAAGAGAACTCTGGACTATATTGATATTTTATGTCTGTCTTTTCTTAACTAACCCTGGAATGTAGATACTTCATGTATTTCTTGACAGTATACATACATATTATATAACTAAGTATGTGTGTGTATGCATGTGTAAGTTTGTTTAGTTCAGTTCAGTCGCTCAGTTGTGTCCGACTCTTTCCAACCCCATGGAGTGCAGTACGCAAGACCTCCCTGTCCATCATCAACTCCCGGAGTTTAACCAAATGCATGTCCATTGAGTTGGTGATGCCATCCAGCCATCTCACCCTTTGTCGTCCCCATAGCTTCCCGCATTCAATCTTTCCCAGCATCAGGATCTTTTTCAAGGAGTCAGTTCTTCACATCAGGTAGCCAAAGTATTGGAGTTTCAGCTTCAACATCAGTCCTTCCAATGAATATTCAGGACTGATCTCCTTCAGGATGGACTGGTTGGATCTTCTTGCAGTCCAAGGGACTCTCAAGAGTCTTCTCCAACACCACAGTTCAAAAGCATCAATTCTTCGGTGCTCAGTTTTCTTTATAGTTCAACTCTCACATCCGTACATGACTACTGGAAAAACCATAGCCTTGACTAGATGGACCCTTGTTGGCAAAGTAATGTCTCTACTTTTTAATATGCTGTGCAGGTTGGTCATAACTTTCCTTCCAATAAGCAAGTGTCATTTAATTTCATGGCTGCAGTCACCATCTGCAGTGATTTGGAAGCCCAAAAACATAAAGTCTGCCACTATTTCCACTGTTGCCCCATCTATCTGCCATGAAGTGATGGGACTGGATGCCATGATCTTCAATGTTGAACTTTAAACCAACTTTTTCACTCTCCTCTTGCACTTTTATCAAGAGCTCTTTAGTTCTTCTTCACTTTCTGCAATAAGGGTGGTGTCATCTGCATATCTGATATTTGATATTTCTCCCGGCAATCTTGATTCCAGCTTGTGCTTCTTCCAGCCCAGCGTTTCTCATGATGTACTCTGCATATAAGTTAAATAATCAGGGTGACAATGTATAGCCTTGATGTACTCCTTTTCCTATTTGGAACCAGTCTGTTGTTCCATGTCCAGTTCTAACTGTTGCTTCCTGACCTGCATACAAATTTCTCAAGAGGCAGGTCAGGTGGTCTGGTATTCCCATCTCTTTCAGAATTTTCCACAGTTTGTTGTGATCCACACAGTCAAAGGCTTTGACATAGTCAATAAACCAGAAATAGAAGTTTTTCTGGAACTCTCTTGCTTTTTCCATGATCCAGCGGATGTTGGCAATTTGATCTCTGGTTCCTCTGCCTTTTCTAAATCCAGCTTGAACATTTGGAAGTTCATGGTTCACGTTACTGTTAAAGCCTGGCTTGGAAAATTTTGAGCATTAGTTTACTAGTGTGTGAGACGAGTGCAATTGTGCAGTAGTTTGAACATTCTTTGGCATTGCCTTTCTTTGGGACTGGAGTGAAAGCTGACCTTTTCCAGTCCTGTGGCCACTGCTGAAATTTCCAAATTTGCTGGCATATTGAGTGCAGCACTTTCACAGCATCATCAGTGTAAGTTTGTGTATGTGCCCAAAAGTTCAGAAAGAGGGAGGAAGACACACAGAGAAATTTGGATTTATCTACATTTTTGCCATTTAATCTATTTACCATTTCTTTCTCTTTTTTATTTTTTTTAAGCTTTTAAAAAAATTTTGGCCATGGTGTGTGACTTGTGGGATCTCAGTTCCCCAACCAGGGATTGGGGCTTCCCTGGTGGCTCAGTGGTAAAGAATCTGCCTGCCAATTTAGGAGATGAGAGTTTGATCTCTCAGTGGGGAGGATCCCCTGGAGAAGGAAATGGCAATCCATTCCAGTATTCTTTCCTGGAAAATTCCATGTACAGAGGAGCCTGGCAGGCTATAGTTCATGGGGTCGAAAAGAGTCGAACATGATTCAGCAATGAAAACAACAATAAAACCAGGGATGGAGCTCAGGCCATGGCGGTGAAAGGGCCAAGTCCTAACCACTAGACCACCAGGGAAAGTGCTACTATTCCTTCTTATATTTCCAACCATCCTTCTGGGATGTTTGCTTTTGAAATGTGTTCTTTTGGGGATACTTTAGAGTCAATTTCTTGGTATTAAACCCTCTCCGTTGCTTGCTTGTTTTCTCTGCAAATGCTGGTCTCCCCTTTATTCTTGAATGGTAATTTTGCTGAGTGTATAATTCTAGTTTGATGCTTTTACACTATTTAAAAATATTTCCACTGTTTCCTGACTTCCACTGTAGTCACCGAGAAGTCTGGTATCATCCTGTTTCTCCTTCAGGCATCTCACTGGATAACTTCTCGTGTCCTTGGTTGATGATGTTCCCTAGATTCACCATGAGGTTTCCAGTTGTGGGACTCTTGGTAGAGTATGTTGGATCTGTGGAATCATGCTTTTCAGGAGGTCTGGAAAAAGTACTGTCTTTCTTCTGTTTCTTTCTATTTTTAATTCTAAGATTCCAAGAAGACACATGTCAGGCTTTCTTTTATCTGGCTTCCATATCTTTTAATCCCTCTTTCATAGCTTCTGTCTCTGCACCTCTTTTTGGCACAGATGGGCACCAAATTCATCCAGGATGAATTATTCAGATATAACTTTCAGTTCTCTAATTCTCAATTTTAATCTGTCTTATCAAACTTGTTGCCTATTCATTCACTTTTCAAATTTCAATGATTACACTTTTTGCTTCTAGAAGTTCGAGTTAATTTTTCTTTTTATTCCTGATAATCTCCTTTTCTATGCTTAGCTCTGTGATTATGACCTTCACTTTGTGCATAAAGCCCATATATAGCTCTTCTCCATTGTTTCTGGCCATTCCAAACTCCGCAGTCCTTGAGGGCCTAAGTCTGCTGCCCATGTTGATACCCATGCATCGTGGCTTCCCTTCTTTTGCATTTGGTTATCTGCACTTGGAAAGTCATGCTTGATTTTAATCCTCCACCTTCCTGGGGGTTCAGGTTCCCTTCAGAATCCCTGTGGCCCTCGTGGAGTTAGGGCCACAGGAGTTAGACCTTGACTTCTTAATTTCTGAGCCCCTGGGGCTCCAGTGATTCCTGCCAAGATACTGGTGTCTGGGCCAAGAAAGCCCCAACCTTACTGCTTTAAGAAAAGCTGTTTTTTTACTCATTTATTTTTATTCTGTGGTGGGTGGGGTGGGTGAGGAAAGTCTCTGGAGGTTTCACCTACCTTTGGGATACCAAGAAAGCCATAAAGATTGCTTCATATAAGGAGTCTAGTTGTGGAATAAGAGAGTCCTTCACCAACATGCATGTTGCCATACATGCATGTTCAGTTGCCATACATGGCACTGAAATGAACACTTAAAAATGGTCAAATGATAAACCTTATGGTACATTATTTTATTACAATAAAACAACCAAAACAACTCCAACCATTGAAAGAAAAGTTTCAGCTAAACAAATATATATTTTGGCTTACATTTTTATTATATTTCATTTATAAATACTATTTTCTTGTTATTCACCTGTAACATGATGCAGATTATGGAATTATCTCCTTTGTAATTTAATTCATAAGAACTATATTTATGGAGTACTAGCAAGGGATTCAGGAAAAGTCATTTTGATTAAAGATGTTTGAAGCAAGGAAAAAAAGCAATAAAAATGTTATGAAGTGTCTATATAAAGATGATGCATCTCACTTCAAGAGAAAATAAATTCTAGACCTAGTGGGAAGGTATCTATAATACTTCAAGTGAAATATTGGTTTAAAGAAGAAAATTAGTAAAAGCAAAAACTAAAACCAAAACAAAGCAAAACAAAACCCAGAAAGTAACAGTGTAATGGAAGAAATAAACCCACACTGCGTGGATTCAAATCCCAGCTATATGACTTACTAGTTATGTGGTCTGGGGAGGTGATTTAAACTTTCTCTGCCTCTCTTTTTTAATGTGTAAGATGGAGCTGAGTTGGACAATGATGTCTGAGTAGTTGATTAAATGAACAATCAGCCATAATGGAACTAAACACTCATTAATGCTCATAATGAGCATTAAACAAGTCAGTTTAGAGCATAAGAATGAAGTTAAAGCCAGAGAAAGCTCCAGTCCCTGAACAAAAGACTCCTGTGGTTATATGGACCCAGGACAGGAAGGAAAAGTACTGAATTGCAGTGGAGAAGGATGTCTTCAAGTCTCCTCCTCCCCACTGAGAGTTCTCCACAGAGACATCTGAGGGCGATCTCAGCAGAAGGCCCAAGATAAAGAGGTTGGACCTGAACTTGAAATATAAATATGTGTAAAAGCATGGCTAGGCAGAGAGACTGCAGTCCTTGACTGCAGCTCCTTCAGAGCCTGTAGTGAATGGACTGCGCCCAGTCGTGTTGGAGCTTTTCCCCAGGAGGCCTGCTGGCAAAGCCTCTGTAAGTTAGGTCAATTTTGAAAATCACAGTAGTTTTCTGGGCCAGTAGCTAGACTCCTCACCAGAAAAAAGAGAAAAATGATTCATTCCATCTTTGCAGGAATAAGGAAAATTGTGGCCAAAACCCCTCACCAGGGAAGCCGAGGTAACTGAAGCCCGTGGTGTTACGCAAGTTCTGGGCAAGCTGAGGTTTCGTCAGGTCTGAGAAGCACTACCAGCCACTTCCACACACCCAAGTATAGGTGGGCCTTTCTTGGAGGTAAGGGCTTCACTGAACTCTGGTTTGTTCTCTTTCAGAATAACGAAGCAGATGCTGTGACGTTGGATGGAGGTTTGGTGTATGAGGCAGGCCTGAAGCCCAACAACCTGAAGCCTGTGGTGGCAGAGTTCCATGGGACAAAAGACAGTAAGCTCTCCCTCGGACCCAGGAAGTAATTTGTAGCCCTTGTTCCCTCCTGGTAGATACTGGGTCTTGTCTCATTCAGGCAGGTAATGGAGATTAGCTACTTATGGGCTTTCCCCACTGGGGAGTGAGTGGGGAATGAGGGGCCCTGTCAACCACCATAGATACAACTCAAGGTCTCTGGGAGCTTTGGGCTGGTTGACGTCTGGTGCTCATGACACTGACCTGCTAGGCAGGCTGTGTGCAATGAACTGAACCATTAGGGTTTAGAATAAAGAGGAGTTCTCCAAGAACCACATGCAGGGGAGAGACCACACAGGAGCATGTACCTGGAGCCCCCACAGCCTTGGATCTCATCTGAGAGCAACTCAACTGTTCCTGGGTCTGTGTAAGGAACAAAAATACTTAGAGAAAGTTAGGAATGTGGTCTCTGTTGCCACAGTTCCAGTTTCCAGGGTACAGGCAGACATTCCCTGCAAGGCCAGGGTAGGCAAGAGCACTGGGGCATGCGTGCACATAGCTTCCTTGCTCCTGGGTGTGCCTGGAGAATTATTACAAACGTCTCTTCTGTGGTCTGTCCTTTCCCCTGTAAGCCTAGCAAGGCTTTTTCCGGTCCTCTTTAGGACCCAGTCCTTCATAAATGTTACCTCTGGGTACCCCTTCCCTGCTCAGGAGCCCAGTAGTAATGAACAATGCTTCTCTGGTGGGCAGGTTGAGAGTCATTCATCCACACTGTCCCTTCGCAGACCCACAAACTCACTATTATGCTGTGGCGGTGGTGAAGAAGGGCACTGACTTCAAGCTGAATGAGCTCAGAGGCAAGAAGTCCTGCCACACAGGCCTCGGCAGGTCCGCTGGGTGGAACATCCCCATGGGCAGACTTTATAAGGAATTGCCTGATCCACAGGAATCAATTCAGAGAGGTAAGTGGGCCAGAGGGTGAGCACCCTCAGCAGGAATTTCTTCTTCAGATGCCCACACAGGCCACACCGGCATCACTCAGACATGGTTAGGTGATGATGTGTGATGGCTCTGGGAGTGGAGGTGGGAGATTACCCTGCTTCAAACGGGCAAATCTGCTGCATTAGCAGCTAATGGGGGCTGTCAAGAGTCCTTTTTACCTTGAAGCTCCTGAAATCCCACCAGAGGCTGTCCTGTGGAACTGGGGGAAGGGAACAAAGGGCTTCATTCAGGGTCAAGGCTCCTGGGCCCTTTTGTCCACTTCCCTGGGGTGCTTTCATGTCATGGCTGATGATTTCCCCATTCTGCTGGAGCTTTCCTAATGGCCATCTGCTGGCTATGAACTTGGCCTACACCTCTCTGAGTGGGTCCTCCATCTGGTCTTGGAGGCCAAGTCCAACGGGACACATAGGCCTATGCCAGTCTGGTTCTTGGGGAGGAGGTAGGAGGGAAGGGGTTAAATGTGTCCCGTTTTGAAAACCTTTAATCTTGAAGAGAGGCTTCTCAGGTGGCCCTAGTGGTAAAGAACCTGCCTGCTACTCAAGAGACATGGGTTGAATCCCTGGGTCGGGAAGATCCCCTGGAGGAGGACATGGCAACCCATCCCACTACTCTTGCCTGGGAAATCCCATGAAGAGAGGAGCCTGGTGGGTTACAGTCCATGGGATTGTAAAGAGTTGGATATGACTGAGTGCAAACACACATTCATAAAGACAAGCTGTAACTGTGGGGGTGCTGGTTTTGTTTGGGTCTCTCTTGTGAGCCTGGACTGGGAGCTGTAGTTGCCTCTGGCCAGGCTGGCTCATGCCCTGTATTTCTGTCTCTGTGTTGAGCAGCTGCGGCCAACTTCTTCTCTGCCAGCTGTGTCCCCTGTGCGGATCAATCATCATTTCCCAAACTCTGTCAACTGTGTGCGGGGAAAGGGACAGACAAGTGTGCCTGCTCCAACCACGAACCATACTTCGGCTACTCAGGGGCCTTTAAGTGAGTGAGACTGGCTGCTTCTCCATCCTGGCTCCTAAGTGTCCAGTGTCTTCAGATTGGGGGGCTTCCCTGACCCGTAGCAGAGCCCAGCCTGCAAAGGGGCATCCAGGGTACCTAATACCCTCCCAGGAACTCAGTGACACAGCTGGGATTCTCCAGGCCAGGCCAGTGCATACTCTCTTCATGAGACGTTGACAAGGAAGTCCCCTCCTGGGACCCTTTATGTCTCCCCAGAGTTTTCTCACTGGATTATGCAGAACCAGAAGTGACTGCCCTGGTGCCCAGGGTGCTCTGTGGTGACGGCCCTCTGCTCTCCATGGCATCTGTGTCACCTGCTCAGTGCCCTGGCTCCTCTCCTGCCTCCTCTCTTTGTTCCTGCACAGGCAGCTCATGTGACTGATTTCTTGCTCCCTCTCCTCGCTTGGTTATATCCTAAAGTTTTAGAGCCAGCAAAGGGTCCCTCAAGAGACAGTATGCCTTTATCCTTCACCAGAAGTTTGAAAGCACTTCTCACTATTGAAATATCTTCAATACCTTTTTGATGCTTTGGGGCACATGGTGATAGCCCTCCAGCTCCTATGAGCTCACCCCACATCTCCTGATGCCCTGGGGATCAGCCCCTCCATGATGCTTCCTCAGCTGTGGGTCTCCATGGAGGCTTCCCCCAGGCACTATCCTTGTCCCAAGGCTGGACGGTGTGGTCAGACACTGGAGCCTGAGGAGAAGGGCCTGCCCTGCAAGAACCTCCCTAATGTGTCTCCTCTCTACAGATGTCTGATGGAGGGCGCTGGGGATGTGGCCTTTGTCAAGCACTCAACGGTATTCGGTAGGTGATAGGAGAAGAATCTGTAGACCTTTCAAGCAGAGGGCCTTCCTTTTCTTTATCTTCATGCTCAGGTGTCAGACGTGAGCATAATGCATTTCTCCTTTCCCACTGCTGGGATGTTCACCTGTGAGGAGGTGTGTGCCCATAGGGTCCCCACCTGGACTCCTGGGCCTCATCCTATCATTCAGCTTACTGAATACCAGGCCAGTGTTGCAATAGCAAAGGAGCAGGAGCAGGTCTGGCTGACCTTATCCTGTAGTCGGCCTGAGGAGATGAAATTTCTTATGGGATGTGGGCCGTCACCCCTGCACGGGGCATCAGAAGCTTCTTGACCTACAACTGGCTATGGGATCTTGAACAAGTCAGTTTCCTTCTGGCCTTCACTGTTCGCTCTTGGCTTCTCCGCTCACACAGTTCTTGATTCAGTGAGGTTGCAAGGGAGAGGAGGGGGCACCTGCCATCGACTCATGTGGGCTTCCCTCCCCAGACAACCTGCCTAACCCAGAAGACAGGAAAAACTATGAGCTGCTCTGCGGGGACAACACCCGGAAGTCTGTAGATGATTACCAAGAATGCTACTTGGCAATGGTTCCTTCCCATGCGGTTGTGGCTCGAACTGTGGGCGGCAAGGAGGATGTGATCTGGGAACTTCTCAATCACGCCCAGGTATCAAATCCCCTATCGTCTCTCCTGCTTAGCAGTCCCTGCTTGGATTTGGGCATTTCCTTCACTCCCTCTCAGCCACTGTGGAAGTCATTCTGTGTTCAGGACATAGCAGGGACCATGCCACACACCATCCACTTGCATGAAGACACCCACCCAGTAAAGCCCTCTTGGAGTTGCACATAGCCTAGTCCTGCATTGTCTTCTGCCAGACCCTTACATTCTGGGTCAGTGATATGAAGCTGCTCCTTCTTGCTCTCTTTCATTTCTCTCCCATTGGAAAGGAAATGGTCTCTTTTCCAAGGTCCCTTAGCCTGACAGAAAGGGAGTTGCACGCACAGCCAGCCTTCCTTTCCCAGAGTAGCAGAATGCCAGAACCGAGCCAGTTTCTCTTGTCCAACCCTCCCCTCTGTCCATCAAGGCAACCACACAGCCTCTGAAGTTGAGTTTCTTACACCCAGTGAGCTATCATCCAACCAGGGAGACAGGCATAGAAAAAAGTTCAGGGTATCAAGTATTTGTTATATGGCCCAAAAGGGCTGTGAATGGAGAAGGTGCTGGGTGGGAAAGAGCAGGTCTGACTGCCCTCTCTCCTGAAATCTTGAAAATTTCACAGTTTTAATCTTTCTTTGGGCCCATTTTGCAGCATCTCTTGTTGCTGTAGCCATTCAGACCTGTGTTTTTACTACAAACAGGAACATTTTGGCAAAGATAAACCAGACAATTTCCAGCTTTTCCAATCCCCTCATGGGAAGGACCTGCTGTTTAAGGACTCTGCTGATGGGTTTTTAAAGATTCCTTCTAAGATGGATTTTGAGCTGTACTTGGGATATGAATATGTCACTGCTCTTCAGAATCTAAGAGAAAGTAAACGTAAGTATTCGGAAAGGATCATGTGGCTCTAGGAGTCTAATAACCTGGTGAGGGTGGGGACTGGAGAGTAGAGTCTTTCCAGGTACTGAACATTGGTCCCAACAATCCATCTGCCCTGCCTGTCCAGCCCAGTGTTAGACGGATGATAAATGACTGGTCATCATAAGATGGACCTGAACATCACCAAATGACATTAAAGGAAATTCACACTTAAAATTATTCGTATTGGAAACCCTGTGGAGGCCAAGTAGTTAAGATTCTGTGCTTTCACTACAGAGAGCCCAAGTTCGATCCCTGGTTGGGGAACTAAGATCCCACAAGCCACAAGGCAGGCCCCCCCACCCAAAAAGAAGAAAATTTGCATTGATGCCAGTATTGCTTCCCTTGTATAAGCCAGGGCTCCACTACCCACTTGGTGAAGCCAATTAGCCTGGTACAAAGTAAGTCAAATAGAATGAAACTGCTACAAATAAGCACATCTGCGGCCAGTGCTGTGGTCACCATGTGCCATGGTGAAGCTGGAGCTTTAGACAGGTCAGTCCTCCTCCTGAATTTCCTTGGGTCATTAGAGGTGTGTTTGAACACTCGTTTATTCAACAGACATGTATTGACCATCTACTATTAATAGCTATAAACTGTGGAGAAGGCAATGGCACCCCACTCCAGTACTCTTGCCTGGAAAATCCCATGGATGGAGGAGTCTGGTAGGCTGCGGTCCATGGGGTCGCTAAGAGTCAGACACGACTAAGCGACTTCACTTTCACTTTCCACTTTCATGCATTGGAGAAGGAAATGGCAACCCACTCCAGTGTTCTTGCCTAGAGAATCCCAGGGACGGGGGAGCGTGGTGGGCTGATGTCTATGGGGTTGCACAGAGTCGGACACAACTGAAGTGACTTAGCAGTAGCAGTGTGACACGCTGGGCATATAATGGTGAGGCAAAGATGTATTAGATTCTGTTGTCATAGAACTTTCAGACCAGTGGGGAAGAGAAATGTTGAAGGAATAGTCACTCCACTGAATGATCAATTGAAATGAGAGATTTTCTCAGCAGAAAGAAAACAAAAATCCAGAACAAAATATCATGGCTCTACAAGAGTGCAAAAACAAAGACAAACAGATCCAAGAATTGAGGTAAAGTTTCCCTGAGGAAATGCCTCTTGAGCCAGTCTGAAAGCTGGGTGGGTGTTTGTTTATTCAGCAAACATTTATCGCACTGACCATGAACCTGGCATTAAGGGTGCCATGGAGAACAAGACAGGCATGGCCCTCACCCTGGCCAAGCTTACGTTCTCCTGCAGGGAGCAGATAGTAAGCAATGAATAAATATACAACATCCGCTTGGATGGTTAAGTGCTATTTCTAAATGAGGAGAAAATAACCCCAGCCTGAAGTGATAGAGTGCCTTGGAGTTGGGAGGAGAGTGGACTTTTCAGAAGAAGTAATTTTAAGTTAAATATAAATGATAAGAAGCCATCCAAGGAACTGTTACTGCCTTTAGTTTCTAAGAGATTAATTCCTTGAATGGAATCTGTTTGTGTATTGCTAAAAAATCCCAGAGTCTTCCTGAAGACAGCAGCAAAATCAGCAAGCCACATCTGGGCCTCTTCTCATCGCTGGTTTTCTTGCTTATGTCCTAGCCCCGGACTCCTCAAAGGATGAGTGCATGGTGAAGTGGTGTGCAATTGGTCACCAGGAGAGGACAAAGTGTGATCAGTGGAGTGGGTTCAGTGGCGGGGCAATAGAGTGTGAAACAGCAGAGAACACTGAAGAGTGCATCGCCAAGATCATGGTACGTCCCTCCTGCCTCCACAGGGCAGCACGCCTGCCACTGCTGCCTACCTGTCCCCAAGGCTGAGCGAGCGTTCCTGGGAATTATATGAAAAGCAGCTTCCCAGGAACCTCACCCTCACTGTGGGATCCCAGCCCCACAGGATCCTTAGGACCTTTGAGCTTGTGAATCTGAAGGACTCCTAAGGGTTTGTTTCTTCCTAGTGTCAGAACTCTGTGGAGGGCGATCTGAGCTATGTCTACTTAGGGAGGCCAGACCTCAGAGTGAGTGTGCCTGAGACCCATGGTGTGCCGTGGCAAGTGTAACAAGGCCATGTTACTGTGCAAGCATGTAGAAGTTTAGCTTTGTTGCTCACAAGGGCATTCCACATTTGCTTTTAGAAGTGTTGAAAAACTGAAGGATATAAATAAGAAAATACATAAAAAGTAACCGTAACCTTATAAATTAGAAAAAATCCTGTTAACTGGGCTCATATCTTGCATGAAATTTATTACCCTTTTCTCACCTAATGTTATCTAGGGAGCTTTTTTTCTTGTTTTCACAGAATGACTTGCTCCCATGTTCCCAAAGAAAAAATCATTTTTTGAAAACATGACCTTTTAAAATGTATTTTTTTTTAAAGAATATACACTATCCTGTTTACAGTGGTTTGTCTGGGGGCCAAGTTTATGAGGAACTATCTCTTTCATTTCTTTTTTTCTCTTTTTTTTAATTCAAATTTTATTTTTCTTTTCTATTACGGTTTATTATAGGATACTGAATACAGTTTTCTGTGCTATACAACGGGACTTGCTGCTTCTCTAGTCTATGTATTAATACAATAGTTTGCATCTGCTAATCCCAAACTCCCAATCCATCCGTCCTCCAGCCCCTCCCCCTTGGCAACCACAGTCTGTCCTCTACGTCTGTGAGTCTGTCTCTGTCTTGTAGATAAATTCATTTGTGTCATATTTTAGATTCCACATATAAGTGATATCATATGGTATTTGTCCTTCTCTGAGTGACTTCATGTAGTATGATAATGTCTCAATCCATCCGTGTTGCTGCAAATGGCATTATTTTATTCTTTTTATGGCTGAGTAGTATTCCATTGTATATATGCACCACATCTTCTTCATCCATTCATCTTTTGATGGACATTTAGGTTGCTTCCATGAAAACATGATGTTCTAACGTTGTGGGTGTGCTGTAATTTATTGAGCCATTTCCTTGCTATTGAGCATTAAGTCTGGTCCTGTCTCATTGCTATTATGAATCATACATGCATGATTTTGCCTACTTACACATTTTGCCCAAATAGTTTCCCACATATCTGATTGTTCCTTTAGGGTATATTCCTGAAAAGTATATTTCTAGGCCTAATGGGAAGCGTGGCAGTCTTATTGAATTAAGCATCTCTGAAATTTGGGGCTTATTAGCTCTATTCAGTTCAGTTCAGTTCAGTCGCTCAGTTGTGTCCAATTCTTTGAGACCCCATGGACTGCAGCATGCCAGGCAGAATTCCTAGTCTATCACCAACCCTTGGAGCTTGCTCAAACTCATGTCCATCAAGTCCAACCATCTCATCCTCTGTTGTCCTCTTCTCCTCTTGCCTTCAATCTTTCCCAGCATCAGGGTCTTTTCAAATGAGACAGTTCTTCACCTCAGATGGCCAAAGGATCGGAGTTTCAGCTTCAGCCTCAGTTCTTCTAATGAATATTCAGAACTGATTTCCTTTAGGATGGACTGGTTGGATCTCCTTGCAGTCCATGGGACTCTCAAGAGTCTTTTCCAATACTGCAGTTCAGTTCAGTTTGACTCCTTTGACCTTATTTTACTCATTCATTAAAGACCTTTTATTGACCAAGCACTGAAATAGCACTCAGCTAATGAGGTCAAGATTCAGGGCAAAGCACTCCATGCCACAGACACAGCCCTATGTCTCTGACTCCATTTGTTTGTCTTACAAATGAGAATTCTTGATGTCAGAAAGGTATTGTGAGTGTATCTGGAACAGCGTGTCCTATGAGAGGCCAAGGGGACTGAATGTGGGTCTTTGCTCCTGAAGAAACAAAGCAAATCATCCAGAGTTGATCATCAGTTCATCATGGTTTGGGTGAAAATGGGAGTGCCTTTTATTTTCCATGTCAGGTCTGCCTGACTGATCCTTTGGGGGTCCATTACCAGCGCCTTCTGTCTCTTCACAACCTGTGCTGGCAAGGTTGCTTCAAGGAAACAACCAGATGGGCACGTGGGACTGGAGAGGATCTCTTTTTACCTGCTGTGATGTGTTGTGTCTTTGCAGAAAGGAGAAGCTGATGCCATGAGCTTGGACGGAGGCTACCTCTACATAGCAGGCAAATGTGGCCTGGTGCCTGTCCTGGCAGAGAACTACAGTAAGTGGGAGGGGCAATGGTTCATTTCCTCTGGTAAAGAAAACAACCTGAGACAGGAGACAAAATCACAGCCTGATTCAGCCACAGGGAGCATAAAGCTCTTGCTTATTGAGCACCTCCTACTTGCTAAGCTCTGGGCTCCCTCATCTCTAGTCCCTTTCGTTACCTTGAAGGATGAGAATCTTCTACCGTACCTTCTACTGTACTCCAACAAGGGAGTTGGAGACTGCACTGGGAAGTTCTAGCTGAAAGTGACCCCTCTGCAGAGGACAGCTAGGTTCTCAGCTGGGATTCCTGGCAGATCTTCTTGCTTCCAAAGTCCGCACTTCTGTTGCCCTGGTGCAGGGATTCAAGTACAGTTAGCAGAGTTACACTATGGTCACAGGATAGATAAGAGTGCAAAAGTTGAAATTTAAAATTTTGGGCTAAATTCCAGAGGCCAGGGAGCTAAAGTGAGTTTGCATAATCCAGAGAGCCTGGACCTTTTGGGAATTGGTATATGTGGATAGTTTTCCTGGCTCTTATAATTCTGAGCTGCATATGGGGAAGACAATTTTCACTCTATACATGAGTGTTTAATGACTTTGTTTTTTCCTCTGCAGAAACTGAGGGTGAAAGTTGCAAGAACACACCAGAAAAAGGTGAGTTGGTATCAGTAATTTCATGAGTTTAAGATAAATTCCCATTGCTTTGGGGAAAGCATAGGCAAGTTTAAATTCAAATCAAAAGTAGATAAGAGACCAATTTTCAGAATCAAAAGAACCACAGGAGGAAAATAGTTGGCAAGATAATTACACTTGCCACACCCATGGGAATTCTCTTTTAATCCTATAAGATGTGACTTGTCGTCTTCTAAGGATGCATACAGGAACAACAGCTTAGAGAGATTACAAGTTGTCTAGACTCTGACATCCAACAAGAAAATACAGACCCTCCCACTACTGCTTTGCATTGCATGAGGACTGCAAAGTTATAAACAAGAGTTAGCACCAGCCCAGAAACCTTGCTGACATGTGCCTGGTAGGCCTGAGGGGAGAGGCTCACAAAGGAAGGTATCTAGAGACATGAAATTGCCCAGCCTCCCATCCAGGGCTAAGCCTAGAAACCCAGGCCAACCTGGCTGTCACCCAGGACTCTGGCTTGGGATGGATCTGGAAAGATGTGGCAAGAGCAAGACAGGAAATCTTATCAAAGATTTGGGCTCTGGGTCCCATGCTGAAGTCCCTGCAGGTCATTTCCAGCCATTAGTGTACAAATCTGTTCTCATCACTTTTTCCAGTTACAGCATCCCAGCCTCTTCCCATCATACTAGGAAGCAAGCTCTTTAGCCAAAAATAGAACCATTCTTAGTCAATGAGCAAAAAGATTTGTATCTTTTCTATTGGAAACAATTTCCTGAATTAATTAAATTGGAGAACTGAAATCACGAGTTTATATTCTATTCCCAGTTTTAAAGATCAGCATGTATTTACTGCCACTGATTGCAGCTAACTTGATTATGATAGTTTCACTTTGCATATTTATTTTGGTGCAAACCTTTATTCTCTTTATCGTAAAACATCTGACCAGAATAATAAATTTACAGTTTATTGCACATTTACTACTCTTTTCTAATAAAATTGTTAATGTTTAGAATGTTGGAGTTACATGTATCCTTCAGTATCCATTCCTCTGCTATTCCACAGTGGAGGGTGAGTTGCCGGTTTATGTCAGTAGCTTCAGGCATTTGGGGAAGTGTTGTCCATCATCATCCATTGCTCCAATGATTAAGTATTCTTACTGTTTTGTTTTTTTAAGTTCAGATTAATCTCCACCTCGTAGAATGACTTGTATCTCCCTTCAGTCGGTTATTAGGAAGACCCTTTCAAAGAGAGAAGGAATGATTAGGGATAATTTTATTCCATAGGATGATGGCTGGGTTTGACTGTAGACAGACACTCTGGAGGGTCCAGAGGTGTTAATACTCCCTTTTGGGGTGTCTTTCTTGTAGGGTATCTTGCTGTAGCTGTGGTTAAAACATCAGATGCTAATATCAACTGGAACAATCTGAAAGGCAAGAAGTCCTGCCACACTGCAGTAGACAGAACCGCTGGCTGGAACATCCCCATGGGTTTGCTCTACAGCAAGATTAATAACTGTAAATTTGGTGAGTGAGTTCTGGGAGTGTGCTCTTGTCAGAGTTGGGTGGAAAGAGGCGCACTGGCAAGAGTAGTATGGTTGGTTTAGTGAACTTCAAGGAAATAAAAGGAACAGCAGGACTGGGAGGTGGATCAGAACGGCTCTTCTCAGTTGCACATAATGGCTTAAGTGAACATATGTTTACTATTCTCTCTCATGAAAAAGACCAGAGACAGAAGTCCATGTTGGTATTGTCATTAGAAACCCAGGCTTCTCTGTCTTCCTGCTTCCCCATTCTCAGCATGAGGCTTCCATCTTCAAGGTTACCCATGGTTGCCATTACATCCATGATCCAGGCAACCTTAAGGAACAAGGAGCCTTGTTAGGAGGTAAAGGAGCCAATTAGGAGGTCTAACCCAGTTACTCCAGCTAACTTCTCATTGCCCCTAACTTAGGTACATAGTCACAACTAGCTGTAAAAGGGGCTGGAAAATGCCATCTTTTATTTAGATTTTTATTCAAAAATTAAAAATAGAACTACTGTATGATCCAACAGTTTCACTTCTGGGTATTTACTAGAAAAAAACAAAAATACTAGCTCAAAAAGATATATGCACCCATATGCTCACTGCAGCATTATTTACATAACAACACATAATATGTGAAGAACCTGTGTCCATCATGAATGAATGAACAAAGCAACTGTGGTTTGTAGGTATAGATAGAATATCATTCAGCCATAAAAGAGAAAGAAATCTTGCCACTTGCAACAACATGGGTGGACCTTGAGAATACTATGTGAAATAAGTGAAATAAAACAGGCAGAGAAAGACAAATGCCATTTGCTCTAATTTATACGTGGAATCTAAACAAAACAACCTGAGCTCACAGACGCAGAGAGCAGATTGGTGGTTGCCAGAGGCAGGGGTTGGGGATGGGCAAATTGAGTGAAGGTAGTCAAAAGGTATGAACTTTGGTTGTAAAATAAGTCATAGGGATATAATGCATATCCTGGTGACTATAGTTAATGCCATATTGCGTATTTGAAAGTTGCTAGGAGAGTAGCTGTTAAAAGTTCTCATCGCAAGAACAAAAATTTTAATGTGATGTACCATATTAAAAAATTGAATAATAAAAATCATATGAGCATCTCAATAGATGCAGAAAAAGCTTTTGATAAAATTCATCATCTATGCATAAATGCAAAAAGGCAAAATGGTTGTCTGAGGAGGCCTTACAAATAACTGAGAAAAGAAGAGAAGCAAAAGGCAAAGAAGAAAAGGAAAGATATACCCAACTTAATGCAGAATTCCAAAGAATAGCAAGGAAAGATAAGAAAGCCTTCTTAAGTGAACAATGCAAAGAAATAGAGGAAAACAATAGAATGGGAAAGACTAAAGATCTTTTCAAGAAAATTAGACACACTAAGGGAACATTTTATGCAAAGATGGGCACAATAAAGGACTGAAACAGTATGGACCTAACAGAAGCAGAAGATATTAAGAAGAGGTGGCAAGAATACACAGAAGAACTATACAAAAAAGATCTTCATGACCCAAATAACCACGATGGCCAAACATCTTGGAGTGTGAAGTCAAGTGGGCCTTAGGAAGCATCACTATGAACAAAGTCAGTGGAGGTAAAGGAATTCCATCTGAGCTATTTCAAATCCTAAAAGGTGATGCTGTTAAAGTTCTGCACTCAATATGCCAGCAAATATGGAAAGCTCAGCAGTAGCCACAGGACTGGAAAAGGTCAGTTTTCATTCCAATCCCAAAGAAAGGCAATGCCAAAGAATGTTCAAACAACTGCACAATTGCACTCATTTCACATGCTAACAAGATAATGTTCAAAATTCTCCAGGTAAGGCTTCAACAGTACATGAACGAAAAACTTCCAGATGTTCATGCTGGATTTAGAAAAGGCAGAGGAGCCAGAGATCAAATGGCCATCTGTTGTACCATAGAAAAAGCAAGAGAATTCCAGAAAAACATCTACTTCTGCTTTATTGACTATGCTAAGGCCTTTAACTGTGTAGATCATGACAAACTGTTGAAAATTCTTAAAGAGATAGGAATACCAGACCACCTGACCTGCCTCCTGGAAAACCTGTATGCAGGTCAAGAAGCAACAGTTAGAACTGGACATGCAACAATGGAGTGGTTCCAAATCGGGAAAGGAATATGTCAAGGCTGTATATAGTCACCTTGCTTATCTAAATTATATGCAGAGTACATCATGGGAAATGCCAGGCTGGATGAAGCACAAGCTGGAATCCAGATTGCCGGGAGAAATATCAATAACCTCAGATATGCAGGTGACACCACCCTAATGCCAGAAAGCGAAGAGGAACTAAAGAGCTTCTTGATGAAGGTAAAAGGGGAGAGTGAAAAAGTTGGTGTAAAGCTCAACATTCAAAAAACAAAGATCATGGCATCCAGTCCCATCACTTCATGGCAAATAAACGGGGAAACAATGGAAACAGTGAAAGATTTTATTTTGGGAGGCTGTAAAATCACTGCAGATGGTGACTGCAGCCACAAAATCAAAAGATGCTTGCTCCTTGGAAGAAAAGTTATAACAAACCTAGACAGTGTATTAAAAAGCAGAGACATATTTTGCCAATAAGGGTTCATATAGTCAAAGATATAGTTTTTCTAGTAGTCATGTATGGATATGAGAATTGAACCATAAAGAAGGCTGAACACTGAAAAATTGATGCTTTTGAGCTGTGGTATTGGAAAACACTTTGGAGAGTCCCTTGGACTGCAAGAAGAATCAAAACAGTCAATCCTAAAAGAAATCAGTCCTGAATATTCCTTAGAAGGACCAATGCTGAAGCTGAAGCTGAATCTCCAATACTTTGGGCACCTGATGTGAAGAGTCAATTCATTAAAAAAGACCCTGATGCTGGGAAAGACTGAAGGCAGAAGGAAAAGGAGACGACAGAGGATGGGATGGTTGGATGACATCACTGACTCAATGGACATGAGTTTGAGTAAGCTCCAGGAGATGGTGAAGGACAGGGAAGCCTGGAGTGCTGATAGTCCACAGGGTTGCAAAAATTCGGACAAAAATGAGCGACCAAACAACGAACAACAACAACAATCATCTATTTAAGATAAAGACTCTCCAGAAAGTGGGCATGAAGGGAACGTACCTCAACATAATAAAGACCGTATATGACAAAACGTACAGCTAAAATCATACTCAACAATGAAAAGCTAAAAGCATTCCCCAAGACAAGGATGTCTACTCTTACCACTTTTATTCAACATAGTTTTGGAAGTCCTAGACGAAAGGAAAAGAAATGTAACCCAGCAGCAGTATGCTGCTGCTGCTAAGTCGCTTCAGTCGTGTCCAACTCTATGTGACCCCATAGATGGCAGCCCACCAGGCTCCCCTGTCCATGGGATTCTCCAGTCAAGAACACTGGAGTGGGTTGCCATTTCCTTCTCCAATGCATGAAAGTGGAAAGTGAAAGTGAAGTCGCTCAGTTGTGTCTGACTCTTAGTGACCCCATGGACTGCAGCCCACCAGGCTCCTCTGTCCATGGGATTTTCCAGGCAAGAGTACTGGAGTGGGGTGCCATTGCCTTCTGACCCTGTATGCTGATAGATATTAACTAGACCTATTGTGGTGATCATTTCACAATATAGTCACAATAGTGAATCATGTTGTACACCTGAAATTAATATAACGTGCTTGGCACACTGCAGTCCAGGGGTCGCAAAGAGTTGGACACGACTGAGCAACTAACACACACACATGTCAATTATATCTCAATATAAAATTAATGGAGAAAAAAATTAAGAGAAAAAACCCAACTTGATCTTTGTTACAGAGAAACAAGAGGAAATGGCCATTTGGCGGATGGCTACAAGCCGTGCCACAGAGCTTTCTAGGCAATATGGTGTAAGGGATTCTCAGGTCTCTTTAAGATCTTGGCAGCTTCAGCTCTTAGGCCCCTTTGAAGGGGTGGAAATCAGTTTGTTCTCTGTGTCCTCTGAATATCTTCAGGTGTGGCCTTAGTTCTACCTCCTAAAATCTGTGCATAAGTTCACCATGGATATGTTTCCTCGTGGTTCTTATTTACTTTAACTTCCTGAGTACTTTCCCCCTGCCATCTCCAAATATGTGTAGCAACTTTAAAAGGAGAGGCCTCTAAAGACAGAGCCAGGCAAGTCCTGTGTGTATTGGAGAGGAGGTTCAGATTCAGAGATGCAATCACACTTTTGCATTAACATGCTCTGTGACATCAGTTTGCCAGGAAGGTGGCTGAGGCGACTTTCAGGAGTTCTGTGCCCCACCAGCAAGGGCACCACATCTGCTCTCCTGAGCCTCCTGGCAGTTATACAGCCATGGGAGAGCAGCTGAGCTGTGAGTGAGATTTCCCCAGAATTTTCTTGAGTTTGGAGCTCTAAGTTCTGTTAAAAGCTCTTCTAATAAATATCAGAGGAAAGAAATACCTGAAAACAAATGGCACAACTCAGGGAGTGAGACCTTCAATTTTACGCCTGCTTCAGTCACCTTCCACATAATTTCCATCTCATCTCTCTTTAAGTAATGACACTATTGGGAGGCTGATGGAGTCTCCTCCACCTGAATTGTAATGGTTACTTACCATTTCCAGCCTCAGTGAAGTTTTCTTTCAGAGCCTGCTGCTGCTGCTAAGTCGCTTCAGTCGTGTCCGACTCTGTGCGACCCCGTAGACGGCAGCCCACCAGGCTCTGCTGTCCCTGGGATTCTCCAGGCAAGAACACTGGAGTGGGTTGCCATTGCCTCCTCTGCTTTCAGAGCCTAAGGCTGGCAAGTCTTGAGTTGATGGCAGGTCACATAATAAGCATGTTCTACCTAACCTGGGCCATACACACCTGTCTTGTGTTAGATAAAGTCCACTCATACTGACTCAGGAAGAGCTGACTTTCTCTTGTCCTTCTGCACAGATGAATTTTTCAGCGCAGGTTGTGCACCTGGATCTCCGCGAAATTCCAGTCTCTGTGCTCTGTGCATTGGCTCAGAGAAGGGTACAGGAAAGGAGTGTGTTCCCAACAGCAATGAAAGATACTATGGCTATACAGGGGCTTTCAGGTGAGTCTTATAATCCTCATACAAAAATAATAATAACCTCAGCCCTGACAAGAGTTCCTTTTAGAAGCTCAGGTGAGATTCTTACATTCCTAGCCCATTAGTCCTGCATGTTAGGGTGGCATGTTTACAAACGTATGTAGAAGCCTGTGTGAAGAGGCATCCAGGTCCCTCCAGGACACCATCTCCAGAACTGGCTGTCATAGACAGCAAAGGCTGGTGGTATGGTGCAGGTCAGGAGTTCTCAATGGCAGCAGGTAGCGGGGGAGGGATTTGCCCTTCAGGGGACATTTGGCGGTGTCTGGAGACGTTTTTGATTATCAGTAGGGTTGAGGGGGTACAACTGGCAGCTAATTGGGAGAGGCTTATAAACATCCTACATGCACAGGGCAGCACCCTGCAACAAAGAATTATCTGGCCCCTAATGCCACTAGTGCCAGGTGAGGAAGCCCTACCGTAATTGAATAAACACAGGAGTCAAGCATTAGGCTCACACTCTTCCAATCATCTCTGGGGGGACCTATGACCACGGAAATATACAAAAGTAAAGTCCATGATTTCTACATCTTTGGTTACATCTCTGTTTCATGGAATTTTAATCATTTTTAAAGAGACACCTGTGCACTTTATGACCTTATTAGTTTTTAACTATCCTGTCTGACTTGGGCCTTTGCTACCCTGGTAGTTCATGAATCCATCAACTTCACAATGATGGTGGTATTCATAACTAAACTGCTCACTAGCAAAGGAAAAACAAAGATTATCTCAATTTTCTAGTTAGAACCACCTTGTGAGTTAGAATAAGAACAATTCACAGTCCACAAGTTTCGAATTTCATTAGTAGACTGTACATAAGGAATCACCTTGGTGGAAAACTGCTCCTCTAATATCTGTATTGATGCTTGGGAAAGGATGTAGACCTGTTAGAGAAAATGTGCTAGAGTTTAGAATTTAATATATAGAACTGCAACTGTGTAACTACAAAGTGTATCAGAAGTTTTGTTTTCTTTTTATTACTTATATTAGTAATATATGAGATTAGTGATCAAATGGGAGTCACAGTTGCTGATATCATGGCCAGCCCTGCATCTCTAAAGTGGCATAATACTCAGCCATAAAAAGGAATGAATTGGGTCATCTGTAGTGATGTGAATGAACCTAGTCTGTTATACAGAGTGAAGTAAGTCAGAATAAGAAAAACATATTGTTTTTTAACAATATTGTAAAAATTGTATATTGTATATTAATGCATATATATGGAATCCAGAAAAACAGTACTGATGAACCTATTTGCAGGAGAAGAATAGAGATGCAAACATAGGGAACAGACTTGTGGGCACAGGGGGTAAGGAGAGGGTGAGACGAACTGGGATAATATTATTGACATATATATATATATTACCATATATAAAAATAGATAACTAGTGGGAAGTTGCTGTATAACACAGGAGCTCAGCTTGGTGCTCGGTGATGACCTAGAGGAGTGAGATGGGGGGTGGGAAGGAGGCTCAAGAGGGAGGAGATATATGAATATGTATAGCTGACTCACATCATTGTACAGCAGAAACTAGTGCAACATTGTAGAGCAATTATCATCTAATTAAAAATTAAACAAAAAAAAACAACTTCAGATTATAAGATGGCCCTTCTGAATGACAGATGTAGCTCTGACCTCTTTCCTTCTCTCTCCCTGTCTGGGACTTCACAGGTGTCTGGTGGAGAGGGGAGATGTGGCCTTTGTGAAGGACCAGACTGTCATACAGAACACTGATGGTATGTGCACAACCCTTTGGCCCCATAAATCAGGGTTGTTGGCTCCCTTGTGTTCAGGATATCTTTGTGGAAGTGGTAGGGGCTCTTGTCAGGGTCCAGAGCTGTGATTCTCAACCTGTTTGTTCCCTGATGAGAGACGCATCCACTTGCGTAGGCGGAATGGTGAGGACGGTGAGCTTCCCAGTGGCTCTGAAATCGCTCCTAGAAGCCTTCCCAGAGGTGTAGGCACTGTGCCTTCTTTCCCCTAAAAACTCCTAAGAACAAAGACTTTTACATACTTACATTATAATCAGCAGGATCAGGAAATTTATACTAACGTGGTTTAATACTCATCACATCCACAGTCCCTATTCAAAATTAGTGAACTTATCACCCAAAGGCCCTTTATAACTATTTCTCATATTTCTAGGTCCAATATATATTTAACCATATTATAAATCCACTCGGAAAAACATACAAACAGTAGCACCCCTGTAGGCATAAGCACTGGGCTTATTCCTGGTGCTTATAACCAATGGCTTCTATAACCATTCTCCAAGAGGAGGAAGCATGGCCCCTCAGAAAAACAGCTGATTCTGGGGCTGGGGCAGGAAAAGTGTAAGGTGAACCAAAAAGCATCATGCTGAGGTGCTCAGAGAGATGGAATGTGTCAGAGCACATTGGAACTGTTATGAAAGCCCTCCACTGGCCAGATCTGACATTTTGAGCATTACAAGAAATAATAACAGTAAGATTGAATAACCCATTGAATAGAATAAGAACACATGAGTCCATCCTGATTAAACGAATGAGTATAAGGGAAATATCTTCTTTATTGCAGAATGCTAATTACAGACATAGAAAAAGTCATGAAGTTAAACAACTATTGTTTGGCAACCAATATAGCAATAATTGATTCTAGCAAGGACCATCAATCAATGGGTACTAAAACTAGTGGGTGGATATTAGATGGCCATGACATTAAAAACAAGACAGCTGTTTTTTAAACGTTGGTAAGAATGAGCATTCCAGCTGCCTATGCTCTATCACTAACAGCTTACACCACCCCCTAGAGTCCAGGCAGTATTACTTCCCTCATAACCCTGTGTGTGTGTGTGTGTGTGTGTGTGTGTGTGTGTGTGTGTGTAGTCACTCAGTTATGTCCAATTTTTTGCGACCCTTTGGACTGTAGACCATCAGGCTCCTCTGTCCTTGGGATTCTCTGGGAAAGAATACTGGAGTGGGTTGCCATGCCCTCCTCCAGCGAATCTTCTTGACCCAGGAATTGAACCTGTGTCACTTATATCTCCTGCATTGGCAGGTTGATTTTTTACCACTAACCCACCTGGGAAGCCCTCCTCCCTTTACCCAACCTCAAATTTTTCCTCTAGTGCAGGACCAACTCCTCTAAGAAGCCTTCCCCAATGGCATACCTCCATCCTACAACAGAATCCTCTGTCCCCGTTGCTATCATTATTGAATTCATCACATTCTGTAATAAAATATGGTCACAGGGAGCTCTACTTTTTTCTTACATCTCAACACCAATCACAGTATAAGGTACGCAGAAGTTACTAAGTACTTACTTGAGGGAATATTGGTTTGGCTAATTTTCTTTCACCCCTCCTGTAACTTTTGCTTTTCCCTTTAAGAGCTGTCCTTTTCCTGCTGCCTGAGTGTTACCCTAGGCTGGTTCTTTGCCACTCCTTGATTTCTCTTTGTATCCTTCCAATAGGGCTCCCCTCTCTAGACCTCAGTTCTCTTTGCAAAGACTCCCAAAGCCTTAACCTTCTGAGGGGAATTTATAGAGGAGGCCTACCTCCCTATACACTCCCTACCTAAACACCATCCTAGGATCTCTGTTTGCCCTGTGGTCATGTTTATGTACGAAGTACGCTGATACTGCAACCTGAACCAGAATAAATCCAAACTCCTTACACTTCTCTCTTCACACAGCCTCGTCCCTATGGAGGACTTTGTTATAGGTCCCGTTAGTCAAGCCTAGATTAATCAATGTTGAAAGTGAATGCTGTAGAATTATACTGGGTTTCAAAGTCTTATTCCTTAAAACTATGTGGTGTTTTACAAATTAGCCACAGTAAACAAGCATTATTTTTACTGGAAAGAAAATTTTTTATCATGCCCTTCTAGATGCCCACTACCCCTAACCCAGACCAAATCACCTCCCTTCTCATTTTTCCTAATTGTCCTATTTGGAGCTCACACGTTAACATTGATTTCCATTCATTAAGTTCTCATAGACCAACCTTTCTTATTACCCAAGTGCCACACTAGGGCTTCCCGTAGTTGCTCAGCAGTGAAGAATCCACCCGCAATGCAGCACACCCGAGTTTGATCCCTGGGTCAGGAAGATCGCCTGGAGAAGAAAATGGCAACCCACTCCAGCATTCTTACCTGGGAAATCCTACAGAGAGAGGAGCCTGGTGGGCTACAGTGCGTGGGGTTGCAAAGAGTTGGACACGACTGAGCGACTATACACACACATAGCCAGATGGTATAGCACAGATATTGTCAATCTGCTTAGAGGGTCATGTGCTTCCTACAGTGGAGTCTAAATGGAATTTGGAACTTAGCAGAAATGAAGATCCTTTTGAACATACATCATCCACAGAAAGTGGTTCACTGTCCCTTGTCTGGCTGGGAAGACGGAAAGGAATGGCCCCAGGGAACTCCTGATAACTCTCTTCCTCTCCATATTAGTGAAACCTCTGCTGGCCACTGGGTCCAGCCCCCCTACATGCTAGTGGAGGGTGGTCACATCTCCCAGTGAGGGTGTTTTGATCTTTGGCTGATGCACCTTTTCTGAACCTAGGAAATAATAATGAAGCATGGGCAAAAAATCTGCAGAAGGAAAATTTTGAAGTACTATGCAAGGATGGCACCAGGAAACCTGTGACAGATGCTGAGAACTGCCACCTGGCCCGAGCCCCGAATCATGCTGTGGTCTCACGGAAAGATAAGGCAACTTGTGTGGAGAAAATATTAAACAAACAGCAGGTATGGACCAGCCAGGGACTCCAAACTGTTTTTATTGTGTGGGTATGGATTGTTGAGGGATTTCGCAGGCGAGGAGAAGCCCACATTCCTGTGTTCTTTTCCTGGAAGTTAGAACTGGGAAGGTATGGATGGTGGACTGGATCTCCCAGACCTGCTCTACTCATATCTTCTGCTTGCTGGAAATCAGACCTCAACTGATGCATGTGTTCCAGGGTCCAAGCATCTGCCTTCTAGCTCGACCCTGACCTTGTTCTGTGGTACCCTCATTTTACCCACTTCTGCCTTTTTTTTTTTTTAAATGAAGGCAACTAATCCTGTTTCCCAACTCTTTCTGGATACAAGTCATCAAATGTGGACTGTGTTTCTTTTGCTTAGACAGACTGAGAACCATTCCAAAAGGAAGAGAAACCCAGGAACCCTACCCTCAGGGAGATTGTCCTCTGGTGAAAACAACCAACCCAGGGCTGGCCCTGTGGGGAGAGGAGCTGTCTGAATATTTTAATCCTAAAGACCCTTCCACCCCTAAAGACCAACCTCCCCTCAGTGACAGCTTCCTGCCTGTTGATGGATCATTAGTTTTCTCCTTTTAAAAATGAAGATAGCATACCTTTGTGAGTCCTCTTAAGGTAAATGACACTAATAATGAGCATTTAATGAACATTTCCTAAGTGCTAGATAGAATGCTAAACTTTCTGTAATCATTATTTCATTTATAATCTTAGAAGATGTGGACAAGTCCAGGCTTTTATCAATTTAGGATCAAAGATGCAGCTGACAACTACCTGTACCAACCCCTCATTGGGTGGCTCTTATTTAATACCTTCTTGATAATACTACTTAAAAGGGAAATGTTTATGTCCTCTCATTTCCTGGAAGTCATCCCCAAGGCCATGGCCAATGAAGTGGGGAAGAGAGATCAGAGAAGTTAGCAGTGGGTGGGTGGGAGGGAGGGAATTCCCCAAGGAGATGGGACTAGGCTGGACCCTACAAAGGATTTTGGGGCCTCAGGGAAGCCTAGATTTGGGGCACATATTCGTGTGACTGCCAAGGGAAGGATGTGGAAAGATCCCGAGGCATCCCCTGCAGCTTCCCTTTCTTCCTGGGGCTGGTTCCCAGCTTCCAGTTTCCTCCATCCCATCCATGTGTTCCCAGGGGCTCTTTTCCACAGGTCCTCATGTACTTTCTGTCCATTTGACAGGATGATTTTGGAAAATCTGTAACCGACTGCACGAGCAATTTTTGTTTATTCCAATCAAATTCCAAGGACCTTCTGTTCAGGGATGACACTAAATGTTTGGCTTCAATTGCGAAAAAAACATATGACTCCTACTTAGGGGATGACTACGTCAGAGCTATGACCAACCTGAGACAATGCTCAACCTCAAGTGAGTAGGAGGAACAGCATGGGGAACCTGCAAAGTGAATATGGCTGGGGTTCTGGGTGCAGTATTCAAAAGGAGGGGCAGACTGTAGTCACCAGGAGATGATCAGCTGACTAGATGAAATGAGGAGGGAACAATGCAACCTAGCATGGATGAAAGGCTACTTGTATGGGCAGATGGTAAGGGGACATGGGCTGACGGCACTGGACATGCAGAATTCCATGCTATTGCTTAGAAAAGGACGAGAGCTACGTGCCCATGCCCACTGCTCTGCTCTGAACACCTTTTTTATACTGTGCTGTCTTGTTCAAAATGGTAGCCTCTAGCTACCTGTGGATATTTAAATTTATATTATTAAACAAAAGTTTAAATCAGTCACACCAGCCATAATTCAAGTGCTCAATAGATAACCTGTGTCTCCACATAGATGAAAAAAGAGAACATTTCCAGCACTGCAGAGAGTTCTTTTACATGGTGCTGTTCTTGAGAGCTTGAATGGTGATAAGTACCAGCAACTCTAAAGTTGCTGTACATACCACAGGCATACCTTGGAGATACTGCAGGTTCAGTTTCAGACCATTGCAATAAAAGAATATTGCAACAAAGCAACTCATATGAAGTTTTTGGTTTCCCAGCGCATATAAAAGTTACATTTATACTACACTATAAAGTGTGCAATAGCATTGTCTAAAAAATGTCTAACAATGTACGTATCTTAATTAAAGATACTTTATTGCTAAAAAACCCTAACTATCCTCTGAGCCTTCATAATCTCTCTGCTGGTGGAGGGTCTTACCTCAATATTTATGACTGCTGACAGATCAACTGTGCCAGTTCCTTAAAATAAGACAACAATTAAGTTTGCCCCATCAATCGACTCTTTTTTTTTTTTTAATCCTTGATGACTGGGTTTTAAACTTTATTTTCACAAATGATAAAAACTTTCTCTTGATTCTTCAGAGAATCAGAGATATGTTAAAAAATTGTACAGTTTAATTTAGATATTATAAATACCATTGGAAAAAATTTTAAAGGCTACTATTATTGAGATATTTGTATTATTTATTTATTTTTTATCCTAAACACAACCTATTTACTTATTTATTTTGCTTGCTGCATATCTATTTTTTAAAATTAGAATTCTAACATGCTTTTCATACTAAATCAAGCAAGTAGAATCAAAATGTCATAAATTTTTTAAATAGGCCAAAAGTTCATTATCACAATAGTAAAAGATGTTTACTAGTTTTCACAATGAATAGCCAGACCCCCCAAAAAAATAAAAAGATAATTACAATTTCAAGTCATAATGGGAACATGATTAGCCTAACAATATATAATAATTACACATAATTTGATGGGTCAAGCAGAGTCATGTGGTAAATGGAAGTGCATACATGCACAAGTTTTCATCTGCCCAGCCAATTTATGTCTTTGGGTTGGTTTAATCTACTTAAAATTAAGGTAATTTTCGATATGTATGATTCTATTAACATTTTCTTAATTGTTCGGGATTTATTTTGTGTGGGTCTTTTCCTTGTCTTGTGTTTCCTGCCTAGAGAAGTTCCTTTAGCATTCATTATAAAGCTGGTTTGGTGGTGCTGAATTCTCTTAACTTTTGCTTGTTTGGAAAGCTTTTGATCTCTCTATCCGATCTGAAGAAGAGTCTTACTGGGCAGAGTATCTTGGTGGTAGGTTCTTCCCTTCCATCACTTTAAATATATCATGCCATTCCCTTCTGGCTTGTAGAGTTTCTGTTGAGAAATCAGCTGATAGCTTGATGAGAGTTCCCTTGCATGTTATTTGTCATTTTTCCCTTGTTGCTTTTAATATTTTATCTCTGTCTTTAATTTTTGTCAGTTTGATTGCTATGTGTCTCAGTGTGTTCCTCCTTGGGTTTATCCTGCCTGGGACTCTCTGTGCTTCCTGGTCTTGGTTAACTATTTCCTTTCCCACGTTTGGGAAGTTTTCAGGTATTATCTCTTCAAATATTTTCTCAGGTCCTTTCTCTCTTATCCTTCTGGGACCCCTATAATGCAAATGTTGGTGCATTTAATGTTGTCTCAGAGGTCTCTTAAGCTGTCTTCTTTTTTCATTCTTTTTTCTATATTCTGTTCTTTGGCAGTGATGTCCACCATTCTGTCCTCCAGGTCATTTATCCATTCTTTTGCCTCAGTTATTCTGCTATTGATTCCTTCTAGTGTATTATTCACCTTGATTTGTTTGTTCTTTAGTTCTTCTAGGTCTTTGGTAAACATTTCTTGCATCTTCTCCATTGTTTTCCCAAGATCCTGGATCATCTTCACTATCATTATTCTGAATTCTTTTTCTGGAAGGTGGCCTACCTCCACTTAATTTAGTTGTTTTTCTGGGGTTTTATCTTGTCCCTTCATCTGGGACATAACTTTCTGCTTTTTCATACTGATTTACTTTCTGTAATGTGGTTTTTGTTCTAGCTGCTGTGGGATTGTGGTTCTGCTTGCTTTTTCTGTCTGCCCTCTGATGGAGGAGGCTAAGAGGCTTGAGTAAGCTTCCTGATGGGAGGGGCTGGCAATAGGAAAAACTGGGTCCTGCTGTGGTGGGCAGGGTTTTGCTCAGTAAAGCTTTAATCCAATTATCTGCTGATGGGTGGGATGCACTCCCTCCCTGATTTTTTGGCCTGAGGTGACCCAGTCTAGGGGTCTATGGGCTCTATGGTAGAGTTAATGGTGACTTCCAAGAGGGCTTACACCAAGGGGGACTTTCCAGGACTGCTGCCGGTGCCCCTGTCCCTGTTATGAGCCCCTGCCCTCCCACACCTCCACAGGAGACCCTCCAACACTAGCAGGTAGTTTGGGTTCAGTCTTCTGTGGGGTCATTCTTCTGGGTCTTGGTGTGTGCAAGATTTTGTTTGTGCCCTCTAAGACTAGAGTCTCTGTTTCCCTCAGTCCTGTGGAAATTCTATAATCAAATCCTGCTGGCCTTCAAGATCAGATTCCCTGGGGATTCCCAGTGCCTTTGTCAGATTCCCAGGCCAAGAAACCTAACATGGGGTTTAGAACCTTCACAACAGTGGGAGAACTTCTTTGGGATTATTGTTCTCCACTTTGTGGATCACCCACCTGGAGGGTATGGGACTTGATTTTATCATGATTGTGCCCCTCCTACCATCTTTCTGTGGCTTCTTCTGTGTCTTTGGCTGTAGGGTATCTTTTTTTGGTGGGTTCCAGCATTCTCCTGTCAATGGTTGTTCAACAGCTATTTGTGATCTTGGTACTCTCACAGGAGGAGATGAGTACACATCCTTCTAGTCTGCCATCTTCAACTGGAAGCCTGAAATTGATGGATCAACTCTTCTTTCATGACTGATTCTTCTGTAGCATCCAGCACTATTTGATAGCATTTTACCGACAGTAGAACTTCTTTCAAAATAGGAATCAACCGTCTCAAGTCCTGCCATTGCTTTATCAACTAAGTTTATATAATATTCTAAATCCTTTTGTCATTTCAACAATCTTCACAGCATCTTCACTAGGAGTAGATTTCATCCCAAGAAACCACTCTCTTTGCTCATGCATAAGAAGCAGCTCCTCATCTGTTAAAATTTTATCATGAAATTTACAGCAATTCAGTCATATCTTCAGGCTTCACTTCTAATTTTAGTTCTTTTAATATTTCCATCACATCTGCAGTTACTTCCTCCACTGAAATCTTGAACCCCTTATAGTCACTTATGAGGGTTGGAATACACTTCTTTCAAATTCTTGTTCATGCTGATATTTTGACCTTACTCCATGAATCACAAATGTTCTTAATGGCATCTAGAATGAGGAATATTTTCCAGGTTTTCAGTTGACTTTGCCCAGATCCAGCAGAAGACTCACTGTCTATAGCAGTTATGAAACGTATTTCTTTAATAATAAAACTTGAGAGTTGGAATGACTCCTTGATCCATGGGCTGTAGAATGGATGTTGTGTTAGCAAGCATGAAGTGAAATTGCTCAGTCGTGTCTGACTCTTTGCGACCCCAAGGACTGTAGCCTACCAGGTTCCTCAGTCCTTGGGATTTCCCAGGCAAGAATACTGGAGTGGGTTGCCATTTCCTTCTCCAGAGGATCTTCCAGACCCAGGGATTGAACCCTGGTCTCCCGCATTATAGGCAGATGTTTTACCATCTGAGCTACCAGGAAGCAAGCATGAAAGCAACTTTAATCTTGTACATCACCATCCAAGCTCTTGGGTAACAAGGTATGCTCTCAATGAACAGTCATATTTTAAAAGGAATGTTTCTTTCTGAGCAGTAGGTTTCAATAGTGAGCTTAAAATATCCAGTAAACCCTCTCATAAATAGATGTGCTGTCATCCAGGCTTTGCTGTTCCATTTACAGAGCACATGCAGAGCAGACTGAGAATGATTCTTAAGGGCCCTAAGTTTTTTAAGAATGATAAATGAGCACTAGCTTCAGCTTCAAGTCACCAGCTGCATTAGCCCCTAACAGGGGAGTCAGTCTGTCATTTGATCATGAAGACAGGCACTGACTTCTCCCCTCCAGCTAGAAAGTCCTAGATAGCATCTTCTTCCAAGTGAAAGCTGTTTCATCTGCATTGGAAATCTCGTGTAGTGTAGCCACCTTTATGAACTATCTTGGGTAGGTCTTCAGTGTAACTTACTATAGCTTCTATACCAGCACTTGCCGCTTCACCTTGCACTTTTATTTTTTAGAAATCTTATTTATTTATTTTATTACTGGCTTCACTGGGTCTTTGTTGCTGTGTGTGGGCTTTCCTTAGCTGTGGTGAGCAGGGGCTCCTCTGCTATGGTGCTCTGACTTCTCACTGTGGTGGCTTCTTTTGTTGCAGAGCACGGGCTCTAGATGCACAGGCTTCAGGAGTTGCAGTGCACAGGTTTAGTTGCCCCACAGCATGTGGGATCTTCCTGGACCAGGGATTGAACCTGTGTCTCCTGCATTGGCAGGCAGATTCTTTACCACTGAGCCACCGGGGAAGCCTTCACCTTGACTTTAATATTACGGAGACAACTTCTTTCCTCCTCACGAACCAACCTGTACTCACTTGAAGCATTTCTCCTGAAGCTTCCTCACCTCTGTCAGCCTTCACAGAACTGAAGAGAGTTAGGGTCTTGCTGCAGCTGAGCCTCTGGCTTAAGGGAATGTTGTGACTGGTTTGATCTTTTATCTAGGCCACTAAAACTTTCTCTGTAACAGGAATAAGGCTGTTGTTTATCATTTCTGTGTTCACTGAAGTAGCACTTTTAATTTCCTTCAATAACTTTCCCTTTTCATTCACAGTTTGGCTAACTCTTTGGCACAAGAGGCCCATCTTTGCTTTTGACATGCCTTCCTCACTAAGCTTAATCACATTTAGCTTTTGTTTTAAAGAGAGAGATATGCAATTCTTCCTTCCACATGAACATTTAGAGTCAATGTAGGGCTATTAATTGGCCTAATTTCAACATTGTTGTGCTAGTGGAGCAGCAGGAACACACATAATATTTATCAATTAAGTTTGCCATAGTAATGGGCATGGTTTGTGGTGCCCCAAAACATTAACAATAGTAACATCAAAGATCACTGAACACAGATCACCATGACAAAGATAATAATAGTAATGAAGAAGTCTGAAATATTTCAAGAGTTACTAAACTGTGATGCAGAGACATGAAGTGAGCAAACGCTATAGAAAAATAGCACCAGGAGACTTGGTTGACACAGGGTTGCCACAAACCTTCAATTTGGAAAAAAGCAGTATCTCCAAAGTTCAATAAAGCACAGCACAATAAAAGAAGGTATGCTTATACTTATCTAGAATACCAGTTTGTGCTATAGCTATGTTGGACATCATTTAATGACTTGGAATCATTTGGAAGATTTGGGAGAATACCATGTAGCTCAAGGGAGGTTATTCTTCAACTGCAGAGTACAGGTCCATGAGCCACAGTCCTTAAGATACTGATTCCCAGGCCCTGGGATACTGATTCAACAAGTCTGTGCCAGGTTTGGGATTTCTGTATTTTAACAGCTGCCCACATAATTCTGGTTTAAGGATCCTCGGCTACTGTTCTGCTGAGGGGGTGGAGACTAGCCCCCGGCAGGGGAACTAGCACAGGCCTGGTGCTTAGTGGATCTTATTATGTTAGTTCCTTGCCTGGATCTGGGAGGATAGTTCTCTTAGGCTCATTCCAGCCACATGGACTCAGGTGTGGGAGCCCTGCCCATAGGACATAAGGCAGGGGATGGTGCAGGGCAGGGAAATCCTGTTACTGTCCTTGGTGTGGGGCACTGCCCAGTGCAGACACAGGAGCTGTGCAGGCAGGAGGAGGAGGCATTGGGAGGAGGGTCAGGTTCACCTATCAGAGGAGCAGGGCAACTGGTCTGAGTACTTTTGTATTGGGCTTAATTGTTGATTCACTTAACAGGAACTAAATATAGGTAGATTTTTAACTGTCCAACCCCTCTGCTCTGCCCCCACAGAACTCCTGGAAGCATGCACTTTCCACAAACCTTAAAATCCAAGAGTGGAGCCAACACCTGATGGAGATGGGAGCTCATGGGACCCATAAGCTTCATCTGGTTTCGCTGGTCTGAGTGATTTGGTTGCCCTCACAATTTGGTGGTGGCGCCTCTGCAGGACAAAATAAAAATAAACATTATTATTGGTTTTATCTGTTAAAAAAACTTCATTTTCCCGCCTTAATGCTTGGTCTGCAACTAGCCCTTCCTTCAGAGCTCAAGATTCATTTGCTCTTTCCCACAGCCACAGTTCCTGGGTACAGTCCAAGTAGGAATTCTTTCTAAAAGGGGTCTGCATGGTCATTTTAATAAAATCAAGTGTACAAGGCTTGATTGA
>NW_011494956.1:17588673-17595145 GCF_000754665.1 Bison bison bison | reverse complement strand
GTGTACGTGTGTGTGTGTGTGTGTGTGTATGTGTGTTGTTGGGGAAAGGGCAGGAAGGAGGATGCAGAGTAAATATTGACATAGAGTGCTCAAGGCAGTACAGAAAAATAATATAGATGATTTACATAGTTTAAAATATTTTTAATACATTTCATCAGGTATACTTGAGGTTCCAAGTCTTACTGCTTGCAAAAGTGAATCACTGGAACCTCATCTTGCTAAAAATCGTCCCTTGACCCCAACTCTCATGGCAGTCACTGCCCTGTCTCCTCCCACTCTTAGTGGAGCTCCTGAAAGGTGGATTCTCATTAATGACTGAACACAGAGAAATCAGTCTTCTGTTCCACCCATGTGCCTGAAGCTACTCTGGTCAAGATCACTGCCCACCTGCCAGCTGTGAAAGCCAATTAGTTCTTCTATCCTTGAGTCTGTTTACTAACTTGATACAGATGACCACTCATTCTTCCTTGGAACCCTTTCCTAGCTTCTCTGATATGGGAGCCCTCGACTTTGGTTCCCACCTCTCTGTCCTTTTGTGGTCTTATTGTGGGCTTATCCTACCAGTTCTGAAATGTAGGGTCATCTTCCTGGGGCTCTTCTCTTCATCCAGTGCTCTTTGCACTTTCTAGGCCCTCTCTAAGCAGCGAGAATGACTCCCAGGCATCTATATCTGTAGTTCTGACCCCTGCCTGCAGCATCTCACATGCACACCTCCTCCTGCCTGTGGATCTGTACTGTAAAGTTCTCACAGCAACCAGAAGCCCAACAAATAAAAAGGGAGGTGATCATTTTACTCCTTCCCTCCCCTACTTCCCTAAGCCAGCTCTTGTTCCCATACACTTCATAAAGACAGGGTCTGCTACCCACTCACAGGAGTCATAAACTGAGGAGTCAAATTTCAATTCAGTATTCTACTTCATTCTACATCTAATGTCAGCAAGTTCTGTTGATTTTGCCTCCTAAACAACTCTCCAAGTTTGCCCCTTTGTTTCCTAACTCCTACCACAGTTTCACTTTACAGTCAGGGACAGAGCTACAGGTAGGGGGTTTCTAAACACAATGGTCCACAGTTCTCAACTTTCTGGTATCCAAAGAAACAGACCTTGGGTCTACTTTGCAGTCCAGACCTGAGGTTCACCTTTTTATACACAGCCGTGCTTTCCTTTGAGCCTAACAACACTGCCTTATGTAATATTCACCTAAGCTCCACCCTCACCCCAAATCCTATAATAATTCTTTCTTATCCTTTGTTTGTTGAGATGTCCCAACCATTTCTCTGGCATGTAGTCTGTCTTACTCCAGTGAACCAACAAATCTAATTTTATCAACAACGCACTGAGTGCCTACCATGTACCAGGCACTGTTCTAGAGACTGTGAACACAGTAATGTATATTATAGTCTCTAAAAATAACTTTGTTCTGTTGTTTATTATTTACTCTAGATTGCCTTCTTGTCAGTTTATCTGTACAGAGAAATGTCTGAAATCATGTTCACCAGATACTATTGATATAACAATTAAGGTGATTCCTGGTTTTCTTCTTTGATCTTTCATTATTTCATTATTATATTGAGTTTTTAATGTAAAAACATGTCCCATTTTAATTATTTTCTTTTAAAAAATCCTCTATTTTTTTCAAAGAAACAGAGTTAAGGAGATAAGCCAGAGTAGGGGAATCACATGATTGGTGTCCTGAGTCTGAGATAGGTTCCGTTGTGATTTGGAACTGCTGGGAACAGGAGAGGGAAAAATGCATTCAGTGAATGAGACATTTTAACTGATGAAAGAGAAGAAAAATAGTCTCCGCTGGTTTTGCTGTAACTCTCCATCTGCTGATAGAATCAGGGAGCAGAACACTTTCAGCCAGCGACAGTCAGTGTCAGTACGTCCTCCTTCTACATCCATCTCCACAGAGCTCCCAGGAGCCTTCGGAGTCCCCGAGGTGACAGGACAAGGAGCCACTGATGCCATCCTCTCCTGCTCTCATTACTGAGACTGACAGCCCCACCTTCTAACTCAAGTGTGGAAGGTGTGCACATCTCTTCCGTTTTCATTATACCCAGAAAACAAATGGAAAAAAAGAATCAAACCCTTGCCTCCTCATTCCCAAACTGCACCACCAAAATGGTACTTGTTCACTCACATGCTCTGACTGAAAATCCTTATACATTGAGGACAGTTCTGGTAGGTGTTCTCTGTGTCTGGCCCTTCCTCCTTCACTGTATTTTTAGTCACTAACAGAAGTTATTATTAATAAAAGGAGGTGTGTGTGTGTGTATTGGGTGTTGGGTGGTGAATACAGAGCAAGGAGCAGGACCACAAGAAAGAAAAGAAATAGAATGCAGTAAGATTGCTGTTGGTTCTGATCGTTTTAATTCATAATGTTAATTTAAAATAAAATAGTTGGGGAATTCTCTGGCAGTCCAGTGGTTAGGACTCTGCACTTCCAATGCAGGGGGCATGGGTTCCATCCCTGGTTAGGGAACTAAGATCCAACATCCTTAGTGAGTCCAAAAAAAATTCCCTGGTAACTCAGCAGGTTAAGAATCTGCCTGCAATGCAGGAAACCCTAGTTTGATTCCTGGGTCAGGAAGATCCCTTGGAGAAGGGATAGGCTACCCACTCCAATATTCTTGGGCTTCCCTAGAGGCTCAGCTGGTAAAGAATCTGCCTGCAATGTGGGAGACCCAGGTTCAATCCCTGGGTTGGGAAGATCCACTGGAGGAGGGCATGGCAACCCACTCCATTATTCTTGCCTGGAGCCTGGCGGGCTACAGTCCATGGGGATGCATACAGCTGGACACAACTGAGCAACCAAGCACTGTATATATATATATATGTACATTAGTTGGATTACTTACTTTAATTTCACATCCTAAACATTTTCTCTCAATCTGGAGTCCTTATTGCCTCCCTGTATTGATGAAATGTGCTTGGAAAATGAATTTTACTGTGTTAAAGCATATAGTGAAGCATAAAGGAGCCCAACAACCTGGGATCAATGGATAAGTTACTCAACCCGTCTCAGTTTGCCCTCTGGAAAACTGGGATGGTGGGCCATTGTGAGGATTAAACAAATTAACAAATATAAAGGATTTAGAAAAATGCCTGGCTCTAGCAAGCACTCATTGTGAGCAGTTATCCTCTTTGCTGGGGAAACAGTGCAAACAGTGACAGACTTTATTTTGGGGGGCTTCAAAATCACTGCAGATGGTGACTGCAGCCATGAAATTAAAAGACGCTTACTCCTTGGAAGGAAAGTTATGACCAACCTAGACAGCATATTAAAAAGCAGAGACATTACTTTGCCAACAAAGGTCCGTCTAGTCAAGGCTATAGTTTTTCCAGTAGTCGTATATGGATGTGAGAGTTGGACTATAAAGAAAGCTGAGTGTCCAAGAATTGATGCTTTTGAACTGTGGTGTTGGAGAAGACTCTTGAGAGTCCCTTGGACTGCAGGGAGATCCAACCAGTCCATCCTAAAGGAAATCAGTCCTGAATATTCATTGGAAGGACCGATGGTGAAGCTGAAACTCCAATACTTTGGCCACCTGATGCGACTCATTGGAAAAGACCTTGATGCTGAGAAAGACTGAAGGAGGGATGAAGACAGAGGATGAGATGGTTGGATGGCATCACTGACTCAATGGACATGAGTTTAAGTAAACTCCGGGAGTTGGTGATGGACAGGAAGCCTGGTGTGCTGCAGTCCATGGGGTTGCAAAGAGTCGGACAGACTGAGTGACTGAACTGAACTGAAGCAAGCACTCACTGTGCGAAGTTAAAGAGGATCTTTACCTCCTTACCATCCCCTCCTTGTTCCCCCGAGCTCACTTTTCATTCAAGCCCTCACCATCTGTTACAGGAATGCTGCTGATCACTTCTAGGACATGATTTACTTCTGTGTCACTGACTCTCTCTTCTCAGGCTTCTTTGTAGTGTCCCCTTTCCTCCTCACTCTTCACACTCTCCACGATTTTTTTTCCTTCTATTAAAAATTTTTTTTTAATTTATTTTAATTGAAGGCTAATTACAATATTGTGGTGGTTTTGTCATACATTCACATGAATCAGCCATGGGTGTACATGTGTTCCCCACCCTGACCCTCTCTCCCACCTCCCTCCCCATCCCATTCCTCAGGGTCATTCCAGTGCAGCAGCTCTGAGCACGCTGTCTCATGCATCGAACCTGGACTGGCAATCTATTTCACATATGATAATTTAGATGTTTCAATGCTATTCTCTCAAATCATCCCACCCTCACCTTCTCCCAAAGAGTCCAAAAGTCTGTTCTTCACATCTGTGTCTCTTTTGCTGTCTTGCATATAGGGTCATCATTACCATCTTTCTAAATTCCGTATATATGCGTTAATATACTGTATTGGTGTTTTTCTTTCTGACTTACTTCACTCTGTATAATAGGCTCCAGTTTCATCCACCTCATTAGAACCGATTCAAATGCATTCTTTTTAATAGTTGAGCAATATTCCACTGTGATTATGTACCACAGCTTTCTTATCTATTCGTCTGCCAGTGGACATCTAGGCTGCTTCCCCGTCCTGGCTATTGTAAACAGTGCTGCGATGAACATCGGGGTACACGTGTTTCTTTCAATTCTGGTTTCCTCCGATGTGTACGCCCAGCAGTGGGATTGCTGAATCGTATGGCAGTTCTACTTCCAGTTTTTTAAGGAATCTCCACACTGTTCTCCGTAGTGGTTGTACTAGTTTGCATGACCACTTGTTTATGTATGACTCCCAAATAAAAATCTGGCACCTACTGCTGACACTCCACGTTTGTTTACTGTATTGCCTGCATGATATATGATTTTAGACTTCCCAGAGGCACTGGAAATTCCATGTACCCAAAATACAGGCAGTTTTCATTCTGGCTCTGTCCCTGGCTTCAAGGAACTTCAACTGAGTTCTCTCATTCATGCTGAACACTTTGATCTTCCCAGCAATACACACAAAGTGTTTCAGATGCAGTCTTGCTAGCTCTTCTTCTCCTTAACTCAGCTTGTACAATTAATCACCAAATCCTATATATTTTCCTTCTAAGCGTCTCTCATAACTGTGCCCTCCTTTCCACACTTTCCACACTTCCCTGGTTCAGACGCTGTGCATTGTTTGCCAAAACACTGCAACAGCCTCTACCTGGTCTCCCTGCCTGTCTTTTTTCTCTCAAACCGTAGTACTCCCTTATCTGCCAACAAACTATTTCACTCTCAACTGAAACTTCTTATTGCATCTAGGTAAAATCTAGGTTTCTCAGTATATCTCCCAGTCCCTTCATGTCTAGCTTTTGCCAACATTTCCTGCTCATCTCCTGCCAATTCTGCTGAAATGACAACTGCTTAATGACAGACTGCAAACTGGCAGCTTCCAGACCAGCCACTTCTAACTCTACGAGGTGTTTTATTTAGGCCACAAGTTTTCATTCCTTGCTGAAATTTTAAAAGTGGAAAATTTCCCTTAAAAACCTATTTTTCTGGCTTCTCTTAAAAAACTGAAGAACTGGCCATCTTGGTCCCACATACCTGTCTGGCAAAGTAGTGGCTGTCACTTAGGACAGAGTGACAATTTTCAACAGCCCCAGCCCTTCTCTTTGATTTTCCTGGCTGCTTCCCTTAATGTATTTCATCTCAGGGGCAGCTCTACATTAAGGGAAGTAGCCAGGATTTACAATTTAGCGGTGGTGGTGGTGGTGGTTTAGTTGCTAAGTCGTGTCTAACTCTTGAGACCCCATGGACTGTCGCTCTCCAGGCTCCTACGTCTATGGGATTTCCCAGGCAAGAATATTGGAGTGGGTTGCCATTTCATTTTCCAGGGGATCTTCCTGACTCAGGTACACTGAATTGCCCATTCGTTTCTGCACAGAGCACCCTTTCTCCTATTAGGCCTGCAGAGGCTAACTTGTCCTTCAAGTCTCACTTCCTGTCATTTTCCTCCAGTAGCTTTTCTCTGAACCCATGTGGCTTAAGCGCCCCTTTATTCATCCCCCATACCTCACCTTACACCCTCTGTCACACCTTGTGCCACACCTTATATTTCGATGAATGTAATGCTTGAGTTTGTGTAATGCTTGAGTTCCTCACAAGATTCACTTCACCTCACGAAGGGAGCGACTGGAAATCCTCAGGGGAGGTTTCTTGAGCCATTCATTTTGTTCATCCACCATTCTGTCAACAACCATGAAGAGAGAGGGACATTTGACTCATATTCTAAAGGATGAGTGTGTCGCTCATCCTTCTGGCTGGCTGCTTAGTCAGTCTTTCGCTGGGAGTACAGTGTCCAAGAGAACTACAACTCCCATCAGGACCTTCGGTATACCGGCCTGCGAAGGAGGAAATACAGCTTAGAAACTACCACTTCCGTGATGCTCCGCTTCGCAGGCCTGCGCAGAGCCCAGGGCCACGTTGCTTTTGCGGTGCCGGGTAGCGTGATCTCAGCCATGGCGTCCGCGGACTCCCGG
>NW_011494956.1:17585079-17588573 GCF_000754665.1 Bison bison bison | reverse complement strand
TGCTGCTGACGCTAGGTAAAGAGGTGGCCGGCGGGTATGGCGGGTGCGGGGCGGGCGGGGATCCGAGCTCGGACTGGGCTTCTGTAGACCGCGGAGCAGAGGTGGCACCTAAGGGGCGTCTAGAATGGGAGACTAACAGCTTATATACTCCTGCCCTCCTGCCTGAAGCAGCACAGCGTTAGAGGGGATTTCCCGCGACCCCCAGAGTGACGTCCTGGTCCTTGGGCACGGGTTGCTAGCTCCTGAGCGCCCCGTTCTCCCCTTCCTGTGCTCTTGCTACCAATACTCAAGTGGTTTTCGCTCCAAGTTTGAGCATCCTGTGTTTGCGTGAGCATCCTGTGTTTGCGAGCTGGGCGCGGGGGATATAGAGTTAGTAAGGCAAGGTTGCACTTGAGTATACTGGCGGGGTAGGGAATGCAGAAAAGTTGACAGTTGATGGTGGCTGGCATTCAGCGGAGTCCTGAAGAACAACGATTATAATGGTGGTAATAACAATGAAAGTAAGTTCCAAATGAATGAGGCATGCTATGGTAGACCTCTTAATTTCTTCCAGCCCAACCATATATGCGTATTGTTGATAATCAAGGCGTCATTTTGGTTGTTTTTCTCTATTCCACAGTGTTCTGGAAGTTCATCCGGAGCAGAAGGAGCAGTCAGAGAGCTGTTCTTCTTGTGGGCCTTTGTGATTCCGGGAAAACATTGCTTTTTGTCAGAGTAAATGCTTTGATTTATACCTCTCTTAACACTTGATAGGAAATTTTAGGGCACCGTATTATTCCTGTTAGGTTTACTTTGGGAAAAAAGCTGTTGCTGACAAATTGGAGAATTAATTTTTGACTCACTTGGGAGAACGAAAAGACTCTTAAACTGGAACTTCTTGGCCATTTTTTTCTCTCGTACCAGATACCGACATATTTAGCCTTTATCCCATTTAAGGGTTTTATATACTAACTACTTTCATGCCATAGTTAAGGATACCAGAACAGCTGAAGAGATAGATAGAAGACATTAATCTGTATGCAATGTGTAATTCTTCTGAGAATTTGTCAAAGAAACTTTTATTGGCTACTTAGGCTTCGCTTCACTAATATTTATTTCTAGTCTATGTAGTATTTTTAAATGTTTGGTTTTTGCTACAAAGAGTAGCAGAGGCTTTCTCTTTATTATTATTCTTTTTGAGAGTATAAGTTATTTTCCTTTCCACTAAAGAAATATAATCTCTAATCATTTCTGATGATTGTAAATGTTGAGAAGGTTGGTAAATTTGGCCACTAACCATTTGAAACTATTATTTGAAAATAATAGTTTGAAAATAATAGTTAAAAATAATAGTTTCCCCCCTCCTCTCATTAAGGAGAAGGGAATGAAGTTTGCAGTTAATTAGATTTTTCTACAAGCAAAGGGGAAAAAAAATCAGTATGGTCCTTTTTAGCTATTGTAAGCAACATTTGTTTGTTTGACTTTACGCCTAGGAGAGTTAGAGCAGAGTTACACTCTTTAGGTTTGCTATTTATATGTTTGCTCGGATCTCCCCACATATTGTGTTTTGTTTTGTTTTACAGTTGTTAACAGGCCTTTACAGAGACACTCAGACTTCCATCACTGACAGCTCTGCTGCCTACAAAGTCAATAACAACAGGGTAAGAGGTTCCTAGAATGTGGGAAGTCTGACAGTTTTATTTTACTTTGGTGTGTCAGAAAAAGACATTTCTAGGGTGAATTAGTCTGAGGGCATAGGTACCATTCATAGCTTATTTTTATGGATAAATAATGTGCATGTGACAGATTCTTCTCTTGATCATCCAAGCAGTGAACTTAATCATGCTCTCCCCTTCTTTGTTGTACCGTATGCATATTGATGTTATATCACATTTTATTAGCTTTTTCCAGCTTTACCTTGAGTTCTTAAGAGTGAGCATTAAGCCTTTTTCTGTAGTACATGTATATGGGACAGAATTCAAAAGGTTAAAAGGATATTTGGTGAAAAGTAGTTTTGCTTTTCCTGTCCCTCCTTAAAAGTCTTCAGTAACTTACCATTTTCCTGTGTAGCCTTCCAGATGGTCAGTGCTATCCAAACAAATCTGTCCTCTTTACTTTTTTCTTTTATAACACTCTGTTCCACCCCTCCCTTTTTAAAAATTGAACAGTATAATTGATACAGCTTGGGTTTGTTTTCATTTTTTCTTTCTCGTTTCCATACATAGTACTACCTGGTTAATTTAGGAGCTGAATATTGTGAGTATTCCGTTATGTGACTACCATACACTTTTTTTTTTCTTTCTTAAAGCCTTTACTTATGAGACATGACAGAAAAATCTTGTAGGTACACATGGAAAAGTAAATCATAATCATAGTTGAAAGTGAAAGCAGATTGATCGGAAAACTTACTTTTTAATTTCAGTTCATGTTGAGTTTTTATTTAATAAGAGCCCTATTAATACACATTTAGGTTTTTTGTTATTACAGTCTTGCTTTTACAAATGGAGTTGCAGTGGAAATCTTAAAGAGTGTGTATGAGTATATTTAAGAAATACCAAGAAGAAATCATGAGGAGGACTTTTTATGTACCTGTATGTCTCTAGAATGTAGACAGTGACTGCCAAGCTGATTTTACTGCTTAATAAGTATTTAGTGAGTGATCAAAGATAAAGAGACATCCTTTTAAATGTCTTACAGATATTTTTTCTTTTTTCAGTAATGACAGTGTTTCTAACTCAGACCTTTTTAAATTCTCAAGGATTCAGATTTTGAAATTTAAGATCTGAGAGAGCTTTAATTCTTAGGACACATGTACTAGATATTTTAAATAGAGTATTCCAGGGTATGGTTTAGACCTGTGCTTTCCAACGCAGTAGCCATTGGCTGTTTGTGGCTGCTGTTAATGAACATCTGAAATGTGACTAGTTCAAATTGAGGGCTGCTGTTAAGTATAAAATATACACCCAATCTTGAAGACTTGGGATGAAAGAAAGAATGTAAAATATCAATTTTTTGATTTTTTTATTATATGTTTAAAAAGATAATTTAGATAGATTATATAATATATATTATTAAAATTTTACCTGTTTCTTTTTACTTTTTTTAATATGACTATCAGAAAACTTAACATTACATATGAGAGTTGCATGTTTCTATTGAATATGTAAAGCATTCTTCTTTTTAACTTCTTTTCCCACCCCTTTTATGTTTTAGATCAGCAGTCCCCAACCTTTTTGGTACCAGGGACCGGTTCCGTGGAAGACAGTTTTTCCACGCACTGGTACTGTATCCCTGTACCCAGGGTTCCCAGTTTTAGATCTTGTCTCTCAAAATAGTAATGTATGTCTTTTTTTTTTTAACCTTTTGAATTCACACTTTTTATTTTTTTAAATAGTCAGAATTGTTTGATGCTCTATTCAGTTCAGTCGCTCTGTCGTGTCTGACTCTTTGCGACCCCATGAATCGCAGCACGCCAGGCCTCCCTGTCCATCACCAACTCCATCACTCAGACTCAC
>NW_011494956.1:17580417-17584979 GCF_000754665.1 Bison bison bison | reverse complement strand
CAGCCATTTCATCCTCTGTCGTCCCCTTCTCCTCCTGCCCCCAATCCCTCCCAGCATCAGAGTCTTTTCCAGTGAGTCAGCTCTTCACATGAGGTGGCCAAAGTACTGGAGTTTCAGCTTTAGCATCATTCCTTCCAAAGAAATCCCAGGGCTGATCTCCTTCAGAATGGACTGGTTGGATCTCCTTGCAGTCCAGGGGACTCTCAAGAGTCTCTATTACACAAATACAAATGAAATTACTGTTGATGGGAACTTGACATGAACATAGACAGTGCGTTTGACTATTTTCTGACTTTTTTTTGGACATTTCTATATTTATTATTACACAATAAAAATGTTTTCAGTTACCCATTGAGAATTCTTAACTGATATTTTTGTTAATTGCTACCTCTGATTTCCCTAGTCTTCCAATATTGGGAGATTGTTAAAAAATTTTTTATTGGAGTATACTTGATATCAAGGCTTCCCTGTTAGCTCAGTTCATAAAGAATCCGCCTGCAGTGGAGGAGACCCTGGTTCGATTCCTGGGTTGGGAAGATAGCTGGAGAAGGGATCAGCTACCCACTCCAGTATTCTTGGGTTTCCCTCGTGGCTCAGCTGGTAAAGAATCCACCTGCCATGTGGGACACCTGGGTTCACTCCAGGTGAAGTTGGGAAGATCCCCTGGAAAAGGGAAAGGCTACCCACTCCAGTATTCTGGCCTAGGGAATTCCATGGACTATAGTCCATGGGGTCGCAGAGTCGGACACAACTGAGCGACTTTCACTTTCACTTTTATACTTGATTTACAATGTTGTGTTATTTCAGGTGTAGTAAAGTGAATCAGTTGTACATATACATATGGCCACTCTTCTTGTTTTTATTTTTAGATTCTTTTCCCATATCTGTCATTACAGAGTATCGAGTAGGATTCCCTGTGCTATACAGCAGGTTCTGACTAGTTATCAATTTTACATATAGTAGTGTGTGTATGTCAATCCCAGTCTCCCAGTTTTTTCCTATCCCCCCATTATCCCCTGGTAACCATAAGTTTGCTTTCTACATCGTGATTCTACTTCAGTATTTTAAATAAGTTTATTTCTACCCTCTTTTTAGATTTCATATATAAGCAATATCATGATACTTGTCTTTCTGTATCTGACTTACTTCACTTAGTATGACAATCTCTAGGTCCATCCATCTTGCTGCAAATGACATTATTTTGTTCTTTTTTTATAACTGAGTAATATATCTTATGGATTGTTTATATTGAAAGTATGTGATGTGATACTGATTATGCAGTGTGATAGTGGGTCCAACCCGAGGTCCCTAGACTTACTGGTATTAAAAAAAACAAAAAAAAGTCTTACATACTTTGAATATTACCTATAAAAGATCACACAGGCTAAATTACAAGTCACAATGTATTTAGCAGTAATTATGTCAAATCTGTGCATAATGCTGACTCCTTCCTCCTAAATAGTGGTTGAGGCTCGCTGTAGAGAAAGTAGGAACATCTGAGAAATGATCCATTGGTCTGATACATGTACCAGGGCTATACTCAAATCTTAGCATTGAGCATGGCCTCATCTGCCTTGAACTTGAGCTCAAGAATGAAAGCTTAGAATGAGTAGCATGTAAGTGGGCAATAGTCAGTCTGCTCAGTGGGGCACAACTCTGCCTTGTTCAGTGATTGTCACCTGAATTAACAATTGACACAAAGTATTAACAGAACAAAAAAATGGTGTGTCTGGTGGACATACATTTTAAAATTAGATTGCAGTAGAAATATAAAAAGGTGTTTTGTTTTTATAAAGGTTGGATGTCCTGTAACATGCTATCTGATAAAGTATAGGTTCTTCTATCACATTCTTTAGCTTGTGAGTATTTGTTACTGTTTTTCACATGTTTTTGCTTTTATTCATACTGGTATATTTCCCCAGCTCCAGATGGACTTTCCTGACTTCCCCATACAGGGTCAAGTCTCTCACATACCCTTAGAACATTTATCAGAGTTGTAATTTTACATTTTCCACAGCCTTCTGTGGTTTATAGAGGATGCTCTGTGAACATTTGATTCATTAATCAATTGCATTGACATTTTTGATTAATTAATTCGGTACCATTCACATACCTGAGATATGTTGTGAAAAATTTATGTTGTGAATGTGAATCAGTACCAAAACATTAATATTACTGCTGCTGTCCTTAGGGCACTAACCTGACCTTGATTGACCTCCCTGGACATGAGAGCCTGAGACTTCAGTTCTTGGAGCGATTTAAGGCTTCAGCCAGGTATGTTGGAAGTGGGATGGGCTTGTCTGAAATCTGTGTCTCAAGGCCAGCCATATAGTTTGCCCTTGTGGTATGCTGGAGGCAGCAGCCTGGTGTCCTGGAGTGCGAAGAGCATGCACCCTGGGGTCAGCATTTCTGGGCTGCAAGCCTGCCTTCACTTGGATTATATTAATGTTTGAAAGTATTTCTCAGGAGGTTCAGAAAGTATTTACCCCTTTTATCATGTCAGTAAAATTTTCATTTACTCTGAGGACAAATTTAATAATGTGTAGAACTATTAAAATCTGAAAAAGAATTTAAAAGCTAGATGGAATCCTAGAAGATATTAAAATCCAGTATTATATATTTCTATCCTTAAATTACCTAAAATCGATGGTTGAAAAGTATGGAAGAATATTTTCATATTTCTTTTAGTATTGTCCTAGTGTTACTGTCTCTTATTTCCTAAATTTCTTTTGTTTCAGTTTAAGATGCTTTGTTCTTATTTAGTCTCCAACACTGATAGAAACTTGAAGAAAATCAGAATACTACATTTCATTGATTTTTAAAATCTATGACATTGGAATGCCACTAACAGTTGATGGTATCATAGTTCAGTTGGCAGTATTTTCTTTCTTAGTCAAACCTGAAATAATGTCTTTTAATTGATGGAAGCTTTGTTTTGATGGAATAAGTGAAAATTTCCTTATTTTTGAAAATGTCATATATTTTGTTGTTGCTTCCTTGCCCACAAGGTGGTGATGATGAGCAGTCTGTCAAAATTGAGATTGTTACTTGATTTTTTTTTTTTAAACCTATTTTTTAGAGAATTTCAGGTTCACAGCAAAATTGAGCAGAAGGTACAGAGATTTCCCATATAACCCAACCCCTACACCTAGCATCCTTCGCCTATTATCAGCATCCTTCACCTAGTGAAATTACAAATGTTCACCCATTTGTTACAAATGATGTACCTACATTGACCTATCAAAACCACACCGTCTGTATTTTACATTAGGGTTCACTGTTGGTGTTATACGTTCTAGGAGTTTGAACAAATGTAGAGTGATATGTATTCTCCATTATAGTATCAGAGAGTAGTGTCACTGCCCTGGAAATCCTCTGTCCTCTGCCAGTTCATCCCTGTCTCCCCTAACCCCTGACAACCACTCATCTTTTTACTGTTTCCATAGTTTTGCTTTCTTTAGAATTTCAAATAGTTGGAAGCATACAGTATGTTGCGTTTTCATGTTGGCTTCTTTCACTTAGTAAAATGTGATCAAGTCTCTTCCATGTCTTTTCACTGTTTGATAGCTTATTTCTTCGTGGTGCAGAACAACATGTATTGTCTGGGTTTACCACAGTTTATTCATTCATCTATTGAAGGGCACTGTGGTTGTTTCCAAGCTTTGACAGTGAATAAAGCTGGTTTTGTGTGAACATACATTTCTGGGTAAATATCAAGGAGCACAATTGCAGAATCATATAGTAAGAATATGTTTAGTTTTGTGAGAAATTCCCACACTGTCTTCCAAAGTGGCCATGCCATTTTGCATTCCCACCAGTGATGAATGAGTGTTCCAGCTGATGTGCATCCTCACCAGGATTTAGTGGTGTCAGTGTTCTGGATTTTGACTATTCTAAATGGGTATATCAGTCAGTTCAGTTCAGTTCAATCACTCAGTCGTGTCCGACTCTCTGCAACCCCATGAATTGCAGCACGCCAGGCCTCCCTGTCCATCACAAACTCCCGGAGTTCAGTTGTACCTAATTGGTGTTTTAATTTGCATTTCCCTAATGACATAGGATCGGAGAAGGCAATGGCACCCCACTCCAGTACTCTTGCCTGGAAAATCCCATGGACGGAGGAGCCTGGTGGGCTGCAGTCCATGGGGTCGCATAGAGTCCGACATGACTGAAGTGACTTAGCAGCAGCAATGACATAGGATATGGAACATCTTTTCGTATACTGATTTGCTGTTTACAAATAAATTTGCTGTTTTAAATCTTGTTTGGTGAGGTGTCTGTAAAGATCTTTGACCCACTTTTTAAATTGGGTTGTTTGTTTTCTTACTGTTGAGTTCCAGAAATTCTGATCATCTAATGCTTTTTACACTGGTGTTTCAACACTGGTTTTCTCCAGTGTGGAGTTTTATAGTTTTGGTTTACATTTAAGTATGTGATCCATTTTAAGCTGTTGCTACTGCTATTGCTAAGTCGCTTCAGTCGTGTCCAACTCTGTGCGACCCCATAGACGGCAGCCCATCAGGCTCCCCGGTCCCTGGGATTCTCCAGGCAAGAACACTGGA
>NW_011494956.1:17576780-17580317 GCF_000754665.1 Bison bison bison | reverse complement strand
GTCATTCAGTCGTGTCTGACTCTTAGCGACCCCATGGACTGCAGCCTTCCAGGCTCCTCCATCCGTGGGATTTTCCAGGCAAGAGTACTGGAGTGGGGTGCCATTGCCTTCTCTGCCATTTCAAGCTAATTTTTGTGAAAAGTATAAGTTCTGTATCTAAATTCATTTTGTGTGTGTGAGTAGCTGTCTCTTCCAGCACTATGTGTTGAAAACACTATCTTTTCTTCATTTGTTGCCTTTGTTCCTCTGTCAAAGATCACTTGACTGTAAAGATGAGGGTCTCTTTCTGGACTCTGTTCTGTTCTGGTTGATCTGTTCTCTCATCAGTACCATGCTGTCTTCATTACTATGGTTTCACAGTAAGTTGGTAATGTCAGCTGTCCAACTTTGTTCTTCAGGATTCTCTTGGCTATTCTGGATCTTTTGCCTCTCCATATAAACTTTAGAATCATTTTGTTAGTATCCACAAGCTTAGTTGCTGAGATTTTGATTGGGGTTGCATTGAATCTATAAATCAAGTTGGGGAGAACTGACCTCTTGACACTATTTAGCCTCCCTATCCATTTTCTTAGTTCTACTTCAGTTTTGTGGATCAGAGTTTTATAGTTCTCATGTAGATCTCGTATGTATTTGTATCTCTTTCATGTTGTAGGATGCTAATGTAAGTGATATTGTGTTTTTAGTATTAAATTTCGTTTGTTCATTCCTGATATTTGGGTAAGCAATTCACTTGTGTATCAACCTTGTGTTCTGCAATTCTGCTATAATTGTGTGTATTAGTTCCTAAGCTTTTAGGTTGATCATTTTCAGATCTTCTACATAGACAGCCAGTTCATGTGAGAACACAGACATTTTATTTCTTCCTTTCTCATATACCTTTTCTTGTCTTAATGAATTAGCTTGGAATTTTAGTATGATGCTGCAAAACCAATGGTGAGATTGGGACATCTTTGCTGTGTTCCTAGTGTTAGCAGGAAATCTTCAATTTTTTCTACCATTAAATATATTAGCTCTATGATTTTTGTAGATATTCTTTATCATGTTGGGGAACTTCCCTTCTAAGTTTACTAGGAGTTTTTATATCATGAATGTTTGTTAAATTTTGTCAAATGCTTTTTTGGATCTGTTGATATGATCATGTGAGTTTTCTCTTTTAGTTTATTGATGTGATTATGTGAATTGACTTTTGAATGTTGAATCAGCCTTGCGTACCACTTGGTTGTTTTGATACTGTGATTTATAATGAGAAGTATGTATTTGATCTTTGTCCCTATTTCTGGAGCAGAGCTCCTAAAATCCTTGGAATTTCCTAAGTGATGAGAATGATAAAGGTGTCTTTTGTTATGTTATTGAGGTGAGTTTTGGATGGGGGCTGGGTGCCAAGAAAACCAACCATGTGAGTGGGAACTTTTCATTCCCATCCAGGGAAGGGAGAGGAGAGAGACGAGGTTGAATTGTGGTCAGTTGTTCAGTCAGTCATGCCTGCATTTATTATGCCCTCTGTAAAACCACCAAAGGATGAGATTTGTAGGGCTTCCGTGTTGGGGAATCAGAATGCTTCCACGTGCCACCCTGCAAGGCCCAAACTCCGTGGGGATAGAAGCTCCTTTGTTCAGGAACTTGCCATATGTGTCTCTTCATCTGGCTGTTGATTGATATCCTTTAATAATTTTGCAATTAACTGGTAATTTAGTGAGTAAATGAACTTCCTGAGTTCTGTGAGCTGCTGCTGCTGCGTTGCTTCAGTCGTGTCTGACTCTGTGTGACCACATAGTCAGCAGCCCACCAGGCTCCTCTGTCCCTGAGGTTCTCCAGGCAAGAACACTGGAGTGGGTTGCCATTTCCTTCTCCAATGCATGCATGCATGCAGAGTCCTTTCAGTTGTGTCCGACTCTGGGCGACCCAATGGACAGCAGCCCACTGGGCTCCTCTGTCCACAGGATTCTCTAGGCAAGAATACTGGAGTGGGTTGCCATTTCCTTCTGCATCTGTGAGCTGCTCTAACAAATTAATTGAATCTAAGAAGGGGGTCATGGGAACCTCTGATTTATAGCCAGTTAGTCAGAAGTACAGGTTAACAACATTGACTTTTGACTGGCTTCTTAGGTCCTTTCTACCAAACTAAGCAAACCAAAGGAAGGAATTGTGAGACCTTCCAATCTGTAGCCCGTTACTCAGGAGCACAGGTAGAAACCTGGACTTGTGATTGGCATCTGTAGTGGAGTCAGTCTTGTGGCACTGAGCCCTTAGCCTGTGGAACCTGATGCTATCTCCAGGTATCAGAATTGAGTTGAGTTGTAGGACACTCAGCTGGTGTCAAGAGAATTGCTTGGTGGTAGGGGAAATCTCCATCCACCACATTGGTATTGGGTCCAAAACCCGTTTATCATGGTGTATAATTCTTATAAATTGTTGGATTTGATTTGCCAGTATTTTCTTGAGGATTTTTACATATATGTTCATGAAAGATGGGCTTCCCTCATAGCTCAGTTCGTAAAGAATCCGCCTACAATGCAGGAGACCGTGATTCGATTGCTGGGTCGGAAAGATCTGCTGGAGAAGGGATAGGCTACCCACTCCAGTATTCTTGGACTTCCCTTGTGGCTCAGCTGATAAAGAATCCACCTGCAATGTGGGAGACCTGGGTTCAATCCCTGGGTTGGAAAGGTCCCCTGGAGAAGGAAAAGGCTACCCACTCCAGTATTCTGGCCTGGAGAATCATGGACTGTATAGTCCATGGGGTTGCAAAGAGTTGGACATGACTGAGCAACTCTCACTTTCACTTTCATGAAAGATATTTGTGTATAGTTTTCTCGTAATGTCTTGGTTTGTATTTTAAAGTAATTCTGACCTCATAGAATAAACAAGAAAATATTCCTTGTTTCTATTTTCTGAAAGAAATTGTAAAGAATTTGTATGTTTTCTTCCTTAATTTTTTAAATTGAATATATTTGACACAATAACATTGTATAAATGTCCTTAAATATTTGGTAGAATTCACTAGTGATCCCGCTTGTGCCTAGTGCTTTCTGTTTTGGAAGGTTTTTAATTTTTGATTCAGTTTCTTTAATAGATACAGGGCTATTCAGATTGTTTCTTATATGAGTTTTGGCAGATTGTATCTTTCAAGGCATTGGACCATTTCACCTAGCTTATCAAATTTGTAGGCATAGAGTTATTTATAATATTCCTTGATTATTCTTTTCACGTCCATTTTGTGTCCTCTCTTTTTCTTAGTTAGACTGGCTCAGATCAGATCAGATTATTTGCTCAGTCGTGTCCAACTCTTTGCGACCCCATGAATCGCAGCACGCCAGGCCTCCCTGTCCATCACCAACTCCTGGAGTTCACTCAGACTCAGTCCATCGAGTCAGTGATGCCATCCAGCCATCTCATCCTCTGTCGTCGCCTTCTCCTCCTGCCCCCAACCCCTCCCAGCATCAGAGTCTTTTCCAATGAGTCAACTCTTCGCATGAGGTGGCCAAAGTAGTGGAGTTTCAGCTTTAGCATCATTCCTTCCAAAGAAATCCCAGGGCT
>NW_011494956.1:17562431-17576479 GCF_000754665.1 Bison bison bison | reverse complement strand
TTTGAATATGCTATCTAGGTTGGTCATAACTTTCCTTCCAAGGAGTAAGTGTCTTTTAATTTCATGGCTGGAGTAACCATCTGCAGTGATTTTGGAGCCCAGAAAAATAAAGTCTGACACTGTTTCCCCATCTATTTCCCATGAAGTGATGGGACCAGACGCCATGATCTTCGTTTTCTGAATGTTGAGCTTTAAGCCAACTTTTTCACTCTCCACTTTCACTTTCATCAAGAGGCTTTTTAGTTCCTCTTCACTCTACAAGTTTATAAATTTTATTGATCTTTTCAAGGACCAGCTTTTGGTTTTGTTGACGTTCTCCATTTATGTCCTATTTTCAATTTCATTGATTTCTGCTCTTTTGTTCTTTTTTCTATTTACTTTAAATTGCTCTACTTTTTCTAGCTTCCTAAGATGGAAGCTTAGATTATTGATTTTAGGTCTTTCTTCTCTTCTAATAAATGCATTCAGTGTTATCAACATCACAGGGTATACAATTGTAGGTTTGGGGATTTTTCTTTTAACACTTAAATATTTCTCCTCACTTCCTTCTTGCTTGCATGGTATCTGAGAAATTGGATATAATTCTTATATTGCTCACCTATACATAATGTCTTTTCCCTTCTGGCTTATTTTGAGATTTTTTTCCTTTATCTTTCATTTTCTGTAGTTTAAAAATGATACGGCTAGCTATAGTCCTTTGATATTAATCCTGCTTGGTGTTTCCGGAGCTTCCTGTGGTTTCTGTCGATCTGTGGTTTGGTGTCTGACATTAATTTGGGGAAGTTTTCAGCCAATATTGTTTTATATATTTCTTCTTTTTTCCCTTTCCTCTCTTTCTGAAATTCCCTGTACATATATGTTACACTTTTTGTAGTTCTCCCACAGTTCTCAGGTATTCTCTTCTGGTTTTTTAAGTCTTTGTCGTCTTTGCTTTTCAGTTTTGGAGGCTTCTATTGAGATATCTGAAGCTAGAGGTTCTTTCCTGCAGTTGTATGCAGTCTACTAACAGTTTCATCAGAGGTGTTCTTCATTTGTTAGTTTACTTTTGATCTGTATCATTTCTGTTTTTATATATAATTTTATTTTTTTACGGCTGTGCTGGGTCTTTATTGCTGCACAGGTTTTTCGCTAGTTGCGGCGAGCAGGGCTCCTCTCTAGCTGTGGTGCACGGGCCTTTGGTGGTTTCTCTTGTTGCAGAGCACAGGCTCTAGGCACATGGGCTTCAGTAGTTACGTCCTGTGGGCTCAGTGGTTGTGGCATGTGGGCTCAATAGGTGCAGCTCCCCTATTCTGCACAGGCTTGGTAGTTGTTTTGGGCCAGCTCAATTGCTCTGCTGCATATGGGATCTTCCCAGACTAGGGTTTGAACCCATGACTCCTGCATGGCAGGTGGCTTCTTTACCACTGAGCCACTAGGGACGCTGTGTAGCATTTCTTTTTAGTTATTTTTTTGAATTTCATCTCTCTCCTTACGTTTCCCATCTGTTTTTGCATGTTGTCTTCTTAACACTTAGCACCACAGTCACAATTATTTTAAATTCCTGGTCTGACAATTCCAACGTGTCTTCCATATCTGAGTCAAGTTCTGTTGCTTGCCCCTTCTCTTCAAACTTTTTTACTTTTTAGTGTGTCATGTAATTTTTCTTGATAGACATGCAGTAAACTGGGTAAGAACTGCCATTAGTAACGTGGTGAGGTGTGAGAGTAAAGAAAGCGTCCTTTGACTAGATCTTAGTCTTAATGGGCCTGTATCTGGACTGTGAGCTTTACACTTGATTCTCAATTGATTCCCATTGCCCCCTTAAATCAGAGAAGGCAATGGCAGCCCACTCCAGTACTCTTGCCTAGAAAATCCCGTGGATGGAGGAGCCTAGTAGGCTGCAGTCCATGGGGTCGCTAAGAGCTGGACACGACTGAGCGACTTCACTTTCACTTTTCACTTTCATGCATTGGAGAAGGAAATGGCAACCCACTCCAGTGTTCCTGCCTGGAGAATCCCAGGGACGGCGGAGCCTGGTGGGCTGCCGTCTACGGGGACACAACTGAAGCGACTTAGCAGCAGCCCCCTTAAATGGGATAGGATTGGTAGTGTAGGCGGCAGATGGGTATTTTTCTTCTCCCACTTGGAATGCTAGAGCTGTGTGGAGTTGGATATTTCCCTTTCTGCAGGTCAGTTAGGCTCTTATAAAATCCCAGCAAATTAGGCTCTGGTTAAATAGTTTCTCCTGAGAGTAGACTTCATTTGTAGTTGTTGTTTAGTCATCTTATCCAACTCTCTGTGACCCCATGGATTGTAGCCCACCAAGCTCCTCTGTCCATGGGATTTCCCAGGCGGGAATACTGGAGTGCATTGCCATTTCCTTCTCCAAGACCTCATCAAGGTCTGGCATATTTCAAAATGATTTCTTTTCCCTTCCCCCTGCCAGGAGCATGAGGGGATTTTTCTCTACTATATACCACAAGAACCTAGTCAAGCTTCTGGAGGTAAAATTTACAAAAGTGTGGGTCTCCTTGGGGTTTTATAACTCCGACTTGTTCATGCTGACCTTCTAGCAATTCATCAGTTACGGATCAGGTTTTCACACTAGGTGCCACAGAGATTTGTGCTCATGAGTTTATACTCCAGTAAGTTGTACTTTTCCGTGTATATATGTTGTTTTCTCCAGTTTGAGGGGCAGTGCTTTGCCCTGTAACCTCACTTCTCTGATGAACTTAAGTGCTGTGGATTTTCCAGTCTGGTTAGCTCTTTACTTCTTAGAATGCAGTGGTGACTTTCAGCTTCTTTCATCCCAGACTGGAAACTGGAAAGTGTGTGATACATTTTTTTTTATTCCTCAAACAATTGATACAAATCTAGAACTGGTAAATTTTACTGTAATTGGGTTTTAATTTCTAATTAAAAATTCTTTTCTCACTTTCAGCTACAAATTTTTTACATTTCACAGTGTAATTATAATTACTCTTTGATCCAAGTATTTTGGGTTACTAAAACATTCAAAGTATGAAGATACAAATGAGCTCAAATCATAATCACAATAAATACAAATTCAAAAGATCCTGCAATGAACCCTTGAACAAAATGGGTTTTAATTATGTGCATCTGCTTTTAGGAGGAATTTTTTCACTTAATATGTACCACCCAATCTGTGGTTGCTTTGAATCAACCAGTGTCAAACCTCAGATATGGAGGGCCAGCTGAAGTTATACACAGATTTTTGATTAGAAGGTCAGGCTCCTAAACCCCATGCTGTTCAAGGATAGGTATCATATATTGATCTGTGATTTCTTGTTTTTTAATTGTACCTTCTGAGTTTTTAATCATACCTGATGATCAGGTTTCCCTAATCATCTCATTTTTTTCCCTCAACTGATTTGAAACTATGTTGTTATTTTTCATTGTTATCCTCTACACTTCTTTTTTTAAACACTGACCGCTTAACAAAAGTTAAAAATCAATAATACTAGTTTCTTTAACTGAATCTTAAAATACCTTACTTTGATCTTCCTTACATCTTTCATTTTAATTTTCTTTCCTTTTTTTTTTAGCCCCCAACAGTGATTTTTTTTCTCCTCCATTCAGTGACTGCCTAGAATTACTAGGATGTTTATGGATTTTTTTTCAGTCCATTGCATTTTGCCTCTTACTCTTTCCTTTTGATTCAATTTTCTTTCACATATTTCTTTTAGATATGTTTGCAGAATGGTGAACAAGAGATAAAATTTCTCATTTTTGTTCATTTGAAACTTTTTTCATTGGCCTTCATTTTTGAATAATTTTCTTAGCTCTGTTTTCACACTGAAGACATTACTCCTGACTTCAAGTATCTATTGTTGTAGATTAGAAAGCACTGCTCAATCTACTTGTCATTTCATAATATAGAATCTTATTTTTATCCTGTGTTGAGGGGTAGATTATTCTTCTGTTCAGGGATGATTTAGCTTTATTGAGGTAGGAATTCAAGTGTACTATTTTAGTTGAAATATTTGCATCTTCAGTTCTGGAAAATTCTCAGCAGTATCTTTTCAGGTAGTTCTGTTTCTACTCAGTTTCTTCTAGAACTCTCATTAGCATCATTAAGCCACATCTTTTCTGCTCTTCTTATCTCTTCTCTGTCATACCTTCCAGGTCTTTTCACCTTGCATATAGTAAGATATTTTTACCTTTATTTTGTAGTTTACTATATCCTTTTTAGCTGTAGAAGTCTCTGCTTATCTGTTCCATTGCTGCTGCTGCTGCTGCTAAGTCGCTTCAGTCGTATCCGACTCTGTGCGACCCCATAGACGGCAGCCGACCAGGCTCCCCTGTCCCTGGGATTCTCCAGGCAAGAACACTGGAGTGGGTTGCCACCTCCATCCATTAGTTCAGTTCAATTCAGTTGCTCATTCGTGTCTGACTCTTTGCAACCCCATGGACTGCAGCAAGCCAGGCTTACCTGTCCATCACCAACTCCTGGAGCTTGCTCAAACTCATGTCCATTGAGTCGGTGATGCCCATCCAACCATCTCTTCCTCTGTCATCCCCTTCTCCTCATGCCTTCAGTCTTCCCCAGCATCAGGGTCTTTTCCAAGGAGTCCGTTCTTTGCATCAGGTGGCCAGAGTATTGGAGTTTCAGGTTTAGCATCAGTCCTTCCAGTGAATATTCGGGACTGATTTCTTTAGGATTGACTAATCTGATCTCCTTATAGTCCAAGGGCCTCTCAAGAGTCTTCTCCAACACCACAGTTCAAAAGCATCAATTCTTCAGTGCTCAGCTTTCTTTATGATCCAACTCTCACATCCATACATGGCTACTGGAAAAATCATGGCTTTGACTAGTCGGACCTTTGTTGGCAAAGTAATGTCTCTGCTTTTTAATATGCTGTCTAGGTTGGTCATAGCTTTTCTTCCAAGGAGCAAGTGTTTTTTAATTTCATGGCTGCAGTCACCATCTGCAGTGATTTTGGAGCCCCCCAAAATAAAGTCTGTTAAGGTTTCCATTCTTTCCCCATTTATTTGCCATGAAGTGATGGGACTGGATACCATGATCTTTGTTTTTTGAATGTTGAGTTTTAAGCCAGCTTTTTCACTCTCCTGTTTCACTTTCATCAAGAGGCTCTTTAGTTCTTCACTTTCTGCCATAAGGGTGGTGTCATCTGCCTATCTGAGGTTATTCATATTATTCTTGGCAATCTTGATTTTAGCTTGTGCTTCATCCAGCCTGGCATTCATATGATGTATTCTGCATATAACATAAATAAACAGGGTGACAATATACAGCTTTGACGTACTCCTTTTCCAGTTTGGAACCAGTCTCTTGTTCCGTGTCCAGTTCTAACTGTTGTTTCCTGACCTGCATACAGATTTCTCAAGAGGCAGGTTAGGTGGTCTGGTATTCCCATCTCTTTAAGAATTTTCCACAATTTGTTGTGGTCGACACAGTCAAAGGCTTTGCCATTAAGCCACTTAATCTTTTCTATTAAGTTGTTATTTTGTTCTTTGCTTCTAAAAACCTGTCTTTTAAAATTAGTCTAGTATTTTTTTTAGTACTATGTTTATTCTTTTCTTATGGTATCTAGTATTCTATTAAATAGTTTAAAATATTTTATTTACTACTTATTATTGTCTTTGTAGTTTAGATCCAGAACCCCTGTTCAAGGGGATGAGATTTTGTTGTTGATATTGTGGTTGCTGGGTTAGTTTTGTTCTTTTTATTTTTTGCTTTAGGTTATAAAAGCCTCTCTCCAGAAAGGATTCATATTTCCTTCTGTTGGAGGCCATGGGGGTTCATTGAGGCTGGCACAGTCTTCCTGCCTCAGGATCTTACACTGTGAGAAAATGTAAATTCATACTGTGTTTCTGTGTGTGGCACAAGAGGCCTAGTGATTCAGTTCTTGGATTATTTTTCCACACCTCCCTCTGTTAGACTGCTTTTAAGTTCTAGGCTTTACACAGAGCATTCATGTGTTGGTCATTGCACATCTCCTAGGCATTCAAATACTTGTCCCTAAAGTCTGTTGTCTGCTCTTTTCCTGGGTTGCTTTGCTTTAGCTCTGATGCCTCTTTATTTCTGGCAAATGAGGATTCTCATGTTGCTGCCTTAGGTTAGGCCCTGCCTGATCACTCTGCTTCTAGTTTGATTATCCTCTTAGTTTTATCTTTCATTTAGACACCAATATTCTTTGTAAGAGGCAGTAAAGAATCCACCTGCCAAAGTGGGAGACACAGGTTCAATCCCTAGGTAGGGAAGATACCATGGGAAGGAAATGGCAACCCACTCAAGTATTCTTGTCAGGTAAATCCATGGACAGAAGAACATGAGGGGCTACAATCCATGGGGTCACCAAAGAGTTGGACATGACTTAACAACTAAACAACAACATTCTTTGTAAGACAGAAAAACATAAACTCTGTAGGTCAGTATGTCACATCCCTCTTCTCTCTCACCTGACTTTCCTTCATTTCCCCACCTATCTGCATATTAGCTTACATTGAGTTCTCCAGAGCATTTGTGCCTTGCACAAACTACTTTCTAGACAACCTGTGCCACAGTGATACTTTGTCTGGCTAAAATTCACTCAACTATTACACTCTCCTTTAAGTCATCTTGATCTAGTTTTATGTAAATGATTTTCTTCTGTCTTTCCTAGCAGATACAATGTCTGTCCTAGTGTCTTACCACATGATTTTGTATATGACAATTGCCTGGACTTGAGAGGATGCATCATTTCCTATTGTCTTTTTAGATACAGTCATTGATTCATTTTTGTTATTCAGTCGCTGAGTCAGGTCCAACTTTGCAACCCCATGGACTACAGCATGCCAGGCTCCTCTGTCGTTCACTGTCTCCTGGAGTTTGCTCATATTCATGTCCACTGAGTCATTGATGGTATCTAACCATCTCATCCTCTGCCACCCCTTCTCCTTTTGCCTTCAATCTTTCCCAGCATCAGGGTCTTTTCCAGTAAGTCGTCTCTTTGCATCAGGTAGCCAGAGTTTTGGAACTTTAGCTTTGGCATCTGTCCTTCCAAAGAATATTCAGATTTGATTTCCTTTAAGATTGACTGGTTTGATCTTGTAGTCCAAGGGACTCTCAAGAGTATTCTCCAGCACCACAATTTGAAAGCATCGATTTTTCAGCATTCAGCATTCTTTATGGTCCAACTCTGTACATGACTACTGGAAAAACCATAGCTTTAATTACATGGACCTTTGTCAGTAAAATGATGTTTCTACTTTTTAATACACAGTCTAGGTTTCTCATAGCTTTTCTTCAAAGTAACAAGTACCTTTTAATTTCATGGCTGCTGTTACCATCTGCAGTGATTTTGGAACCCAAGAAAATAGAATCTGTCACTGCTTCCACTTTTTTCCCCTTCTGTTTGCCATGAAGTGATGGGACCAGATGCCATGATCATTTTTTGAATGTTGAGTTTTAAGCCAGCTTTTTCATGCTCCTCTTTCACCCTTATCATGAGGCTCTTCAGTTCCTCTTCACTTTCTGCCATTAGAATAGTGTCATCTGTGTATCTGAGGTTGTTGATATTTTTCCTGGCAATCTTGATTCCAGCTTGTGTTCATTCAGTCAGTCATTTCTGCATATAAATTAAACAAGCAGGGTGACAATATACAGCCTTGATGTACTGCTTTCCAATTTTGAACCAATCCATTTTTCTATGTCCTGTTCTAACTGTTGCTTCTTGACCTACATACAGGTTTCACATGAGGCAGGTAAGGTGGTCTGGTATTCCCATCTCTTTCAGAATTTTCCACAGTTTGTTGTGATCCACACAGTCAAAGGCTTCAACGTAGTCAGTAAAGCAGAGGTAGATGTTTTTCTGGAACTCCCTTGCTTTCTCTATGATCCAGTAAATGTTGACAGTTTGCTGTCTGGTTCCTTTACCTTTTCTAAACCCAGCTTGTACATCTGGAAATTCTCAGTTCATGTACTGCTGAAGCCTAGCTTGAAGGATTTTGAGTGTGTGAAATGAATGCAGTTGTATGGTAGTTGGAACATTCTTTGGCATTGTCCTTCTTTGGGATTGAAATGAAAGCTGATTTTTCTAGTGCTGTGGCCGCTGTAGAGTTTTCCAAATTTGCTGACATATTGAATGTAGCACTTTTAACAGGATCATCTTCTAGGATTTTAAATATCGATATGTGGTAGCACTGACTAGTCCTTTGTTAAATACATATGTTTTATGATTACTTGTGCACACACTTGTTTGTGAGCTTATTTTGTGTTATTCATTAGGATTGAATTGAACAAAATTAAGGATATCATTTTTTCAACATAGTGCTGCACTATTGCATGCTCACATGCCAGTTTTTCTCTTTTTCCCCTCCAGGGCTATTGTGTTTGTTGTGGATAGTGCAGCCTTCCAGCGAGAGGTGAAAGACGTGGCTGAGTTTCTGTATCAAGTCCTCCTTGACAGTATAGGTCTGAAGAATACACCGTCATTCTTAATCGCTTGTAATAAGCAAGGTACTGTCATGTTTTCTGGCAATAATAGTTGAGATTTTTTTCTGGGATTCCTACTGTGAATTAATAGTTATCTACAGTTGTTATTACTGAGGATGAGAGACAATTGCTAATAAACTATAAATTCAGTATTTTAAATCTTAAAATTTACTTATACTCCAACATTTTCTTTAGTCTCCTTTACCAGGCTATTCTAAAGAATGACAAAGGAATAATTATTACCATTCATTTATACAGTGTTTTCTTTTTTTAATCATAAATAATTTTAATTTATCAAGTTCATCAGATCAGCAGTATGTCTTATCAGATACACAATCGAGGAAGGACAGGGTAGAGTCTCTCCTTTTAAGTAAGTTTGCCATGTAGCACATTTCGTCAAGGAGAGTTTGCAGAAGTGTTTTTCTTTAGCTTCATAAGAATGAAAAACTATTTAGTCTCAGCCAATAAAACTAGGCTTTAGTTTCATTACTTTTAAAACCAGATTAGAAGTGATGTCAGCATCATGAGGTATGAGACACCCTCTTTGCCTCTCCCCTTCATTTTACAACTTGTAAAACATTGATAACTCAACAAAGGTTCCTCTGCCTAGCACACTAGGACCGGAGAGATCCAGAAGTCTACTTCTGAAGGTGGATGGACTGGAATACATAAAGGAGGTAGAACTCAGGGAACAGTGAAGCAAGTGCCGGCAGTCTTGGCTCTTGGCCACAGTGGCTGAGCCGGAAGCCCTAGAGATCCCTGTAGCAACAGGGAAGACAGCACACATGACTCCAGCCTCCTGGCTGCAGTGGCTCCTTTGACCACAGGGAACCTAGTAGCAGCAGTGATGGTGGGTCCTGTGACCATAATCCCCTGGGTCACAGCAGTGGTAGGTTGTAAACCTGACAACCCTAGATGTGGAGAAGGTGCCCATGACCCTGCCTCCTCCACCTTCGCCAACCCCTCCCTGTAGCAGCAGTGGCCGTCCAGGCCACCCTGGAGCACAAGCAGTGACAGTGATGGTACAATCAGGCAGAGGTAGTAGAGGGTGGAAAGTGTCAATTCTCAAATATAGCCAGAGGCAGCTCAGGTATGAAAAGGGAAAAACTTGTGTTATAGCAAGAAATATAAAAGAAAAGCCTCTAATTTCCAACTTAGAGGTGATAAAAATAAAAACCCTTTACCTACATAAGAAAGGTATTTGCTACTTTAAATGCACTGGCAGAGGAATAACTTGTCAAGTACCATGTGAAACCACGTACACAGTGTCACAAAAAGTTATGAAAGTTCTTCAGAAACCAAACTTAAGTCATGGAAGATTGCACTCTTAACTGATAGAGAATTCAAAATAGTTGTTATGAAAAAACTTACCAAGCTACAAGAAAACTCAGGAAGGCAGTTCAGTGAGCTTAGAAATACAATTAATGAAAAGATGAAATACTTTGACAAAGATATTAAAAGTCTAAAAAAAAAACCACACAGAAGTTCTGGAGCTGACTGTGTCGATAAATGAGATGAAGATGCATTAGTAAGCACTGGAAACTAGAGCAGACCTATGGAAGTGTGAATTAGTGAGCTTGAAGATAGATCTAGAATCTTACGTTAATTCTCCTACTTCATTATCCTTCATAAGAATAATGGTTATCCCAGAGGAAGAAGAGAGAATGGAGCAGAGAGTTTACTTAAAGAAATAATAGAATTTCACAAACCTGGGGAAGGAACTGTATATACAAGTCCATAAAGTTAATACAACACTTAATATCTCAATGGTAAAAGACCTTCTCGAGGGCACATTGTGTTAAAATTGTCAAAATTCAATGATAAAGAACTTTAAAGGCATCCAGGGAAAAAAACAGTAACCTACAAAGGAACCCCTATTAGGCCATCAGATTTTTCAGCAGAAACTCTATAGGCAGGAGAGAATGGAATGACCTATGCAAAATATTAAAAGATAAAAACTGCTGAAAATCCTTGTAGCAAAGTTGCCCTTCAGATATAAAGGAGAAATAAAGCTTTTCTGAGATAAAAGCTGAAGTAGTTCATTACCACTAGGCTTGTCTTACAAGAAATATTGGAAGGAGCTTTTCTACCTGAAATGAAGAGGCAAAAGTAAATAAAACTTAAGAGTAAGATGATAGGTAGGTAGATTCAGAAAACTGCAACTTTACATCAGAATAGGCTGCTAAACAATTATTGCATAAAGATTAATGGAGAAAAAGCAGTAAAAATACCCACAGCTACTGGAATTTGGTAATGAACTCACAGTATAAAAAGAGATAATTTGAGATGACAAAATATAAAAGGGGAAGAGAAAAGGAACTCATAAATGGCAAATGAATATTAGATGCTATCAACAGAAAAAGGACTAAGTTATCTATGAGATGTTTTATACAAATCTAATGGTAACCACGAAATATAAGTCTGCTGCTGCGGCTGCTAAGTCGCTTCAGTCGTGTCCAATTCTGTGCGACCCCAGAGATGGCAGCCCACCAGGCTCCCCCGTCCCTGGGATTCTCCAGGCAAGAACACTGGAGTGGGTTGCCATTTCCTTCTCCAATGCATGAAAGTGAAAAGTGAAAGTGAAGTTGCCCGGTCGTGTCCAACTCTTCACGACCCCAGGGACTGCAGCCTAAGGGGCTCCTCTGTCCATGGGATTTTCCAGGCAAGAGTATAATAGAGAAGGAAGCTAAGAAAAACATGATAGTAAACCATCAACTAAGATATCAGGCAGGAACAGTGGAGATATAGAACAACCAGAAAACTAAAGATAAAATGGCAGTACTAAGTCCTCATTTACCGGTGAAAAAGTGAAAGTGTTAGGTCACTCATTCATGTCCCAACTTGTTGCGACCCCATGGACTGTAGCCTGCCAGACTCAGTCTATGGAACTCTCCGGGCAAGAGTACTGGAATGGATTGCCATTTCCTCCTCCAGGGTATCTTCCTGACCCAGAGATGAACTTGGGTTTCCTCCATTGCAGGTGAACTCTTTACCTACTGAGCCACCAGGGGAGCCCCATTCATCAGTAATCATACTAAATATAAGTGGATTGAATTTACCAATCAAAAGATACAGGCTGGATGTATTGAGAAACAAGATCCAACTACATCCTGCCTCCCAGGCTCTCTGCTCTGAAGAAGAAACATAGGCTCAAAGTGAATGGATCGGAAATGATACTCCAAGAAATAGCAGGCAAAACAAAGCAGGTGTAGCCATCTCAGATCAGATCAAATTGACTTCAAGTCAAACAAGAGAACAGGATGAACTTATATAATGATGAAGGGGACAGTCCATCAAGATGTAATTTTTATTAATATTTAAGCATGTAAGCAGAAGCACCAGAGTATAAAAGGAATTATTAACAGATATAAATGAAGAAGTCAACAGCAATAACAGTAGGGAGCTTTACTACCCACTGACATCAATAAATTGATCATCTAGACAAAAAATTAACAAAGTACCATTGGCCTTTAAGTGAAACGTTAGATCAGAACACGAAACATTCCTTCCCAAAGCAGCAGAATATACATTGTTCTCAAGTGCGTATGGAACATTCTCAAGAAGAGACAATATGTTGGGATACAAAACAAGCTTCAATAAATTTAAGAGTGAAATCATATCAAGCATCTTTTTGAACCACAAAGATATAAGACTAGAAATCAACTACAAAAAGAAAGCTGATAAAATCACAAATATGTGAAGAATAACGGTTATGCATTATTGAACTTTGCTGTTTGATATTGGAATACATTCTTTATATGTGGTTATCTTATACATCATTTTAATCTGCATTTCTCACTTTATTATTATTTTTTACTAGTGACATTACTTGCTGTTTATATTTAGTTTAAACTAGGGAAGTGAGTGTTAGACAAAAAGCATATTCAGGCTGTTTTCTTATTTGAGTTGAAAATGGGTTGTAAAGCAGCATAGATAACTTGCAACATCGACAACACATTTGGCCCATGAACTGCTAGCAAACGTACAGTGCTGTGGTGGTTCAAGAAGTTTTGCAAAGGAGACAAGAGCCTTGAAGATGAGAAATGCTGTGGTCAGCCATTGGAAATTGACAGCAACTAGTAGAGAAGATCATTGAAGGTGATCCTCTTACAACAACTACACAGGGAGTTACAGAAGAACTCATTGTCGACCATTCTACAGTTATTTGGTGTCTGGCGCAAATTGGAAAGGTGAAAAAGCTTGATAAGTGGATGCCCCATGAGCCGACTGAAAATCAAAAAAATCATCGTTTTGAAGTGTCATCTTTTATTCTATGCAACAACAACAAACCATTTCTCAATCATATTGTGATGTGCGATAAAAAGTGGATTTTACATGACAACCAGTGATGACCAAATCAGTGGTTGGACTGAGAAGAAACTCCAAAACACTTCCCAAAGCAAACTTGCACCAAAAAAATTCATGGTCACTGTTTGGTTATCCACTACAGCCTGGTGAAAGCATTGAATCTGAGAAGTATGCTCAGCAAGTCGATGTGAAGCACTGGAAACTGCAACGCCTGCAGCCAGTATATGGGTCAACAGAATGGGCCCAGTTCTTCACAACACCAAGCACATGTTGCGCAACACTTCAAAAGTTGAATGAATTGGGCCACAAAGTTTTGCCTCATCCACCATGTTCACCTGACCTCTTGCCACCTGACTACAACTTCTTTGAGCATCTTGAGAACTTTTTGCGGGGGAGATGCTTCCACAACCAGCAGGAGGCAGAAAATGCTTTCCAAGAGTTTGTTGAATCTCAAAGCACAGATTTTTATGCTACAGAAATAAACAAACATTTCTTGTTGGCAAAAATGCATTGACTATAATGGTTCCTATTTTGATTAATAAAGATGTGTTTGAACCTAGCTTTAGAATGGAAAGACTAGAGATCTCTTCAAGAAAATTAGAGATACCAAGAGCACATTTCATGCAAAGATGGGCTCGATAAAGGACAGAAATGGTATGGACCTAACAGAAGCAGAAGATATTAAGAAGGGATGGCAAGAATACACAGAAGAACTGTACAAAAAAGATCTTCACGACCCAGATAATCATGATGGTGTGATCACTGACCTAGAGCCAGACATCCTGGAATGTGAAGTCAAGTGGGCCTTAGAAAGCATCACTACGAACAAAGCTAGTGGAGGTGATGGAATTCCAGTTGAGCTATTTCAAATCCTGGAAGATGATGCTGTGAAAGTGCTGCACTCAATATGCCAGCAAATTTGGAAAACTCAGCAGTGGCCACAGGACTGGAAAAGGTCAGTTTTCATTCCAGTCCCAAAGAAAGGCAATGCCAAAGAATGCTCAAACTAGCACACAATTGCACTCATCTCACACACTAGTAAAGTCATGCTCAAAATTCTCCAAGCCAGGCTTCAGCAATACGTGAACCATGAACTTCCTGATGTTCAAGCTGGTTTTAGAAAAGGCAGAGGAACCAGAGACCAAATTGCCAACATCCACTGGATCATAGAAAAAGCAAGAGAGTTCCAGAAAAACATCTATTTCTGCTTTATTGACTATGCCAAAACCTTTGACTGTGTGGATCACAATAAACTGTGGAAAATTCTGAAAGAGATGGGAATACCAGACCACCTGACCTGCCT
>NW_011494956.1:17533980-17561827 GCF_000754665.1 Bison bison bison | reverse complement strand
CTCATGCGAAGAGTTGACTCATTGGAAAAGACTCTGATGCTGGAAGGGATTGGGGGCAGGAAGAGAAGGGGACGACCGAGGATGAGATGGCTGGATGGTATCACTGACGGATGGATGTGAGTCTGAGTGAACTCTGGGAATTGGTGATGGACAGGGAGGCCTGGCGTGCTGCAATTCATGGGGTCGCAAAGAGTCGACACGACTGAGCGACTTAACTGAACTGATAGTGATTTAAAGTTCACTGTCTGAAACCGCAGTTACTTTTTCACCAACCTAATAACTAGGTTAATGAGGAAATCAAAGAAGGAAAAAGTACACCTGAAGATAAATGAAAATATGGAATACCAAAATCAGTGGGATACATCAAAAGCAGAACAAGTTTATAGCAATACTTGCCTACCTCAAGAAACAAGAGAAATGAAAAAGCCCCTACAGTCCTTACACCTAAAGGAACTATAAAAAGAACTTCAAATTAAGTCCAGAGTCAGTAAGTAGAAGGAAGGAAATACTAAAAGTCAAACAGTAGTAAAGATGAATGAAACTAAGAGCTGGTTCTTTGAAAAGATAAACAAAAATCAATAAACCTTTAGCTAAATTCACTAAGAAAAAATGAGAAGACTCAGATAAATAAAATTAGAAACGAAAAAATAGAAATTGCAAGAGGTCCCACAGAAATGCAGAGAGTCATAAGAGAATACCGTGAGTAGCTATGTGCGAACAAATTAGACAACATAGAATAAATGAATACGTTCTTAACAATCAGCCCTCCAAGATGGAATCTTAAAGAAGTAGAAAATCTGAATAGATGGATCACTAGTAAGGAGGTTAAAACAGTAATCAAAAACCTTCCAAAAAACCAGAGTCCAGGACCAGACAGCTTCACTGGTAAATACTACCAAATGTTCAAAGATGACCTACTATCTATTCTTGAAAGTGAAAGTGAAGTCACTCAGTCATGTCGGACTTTCCGGGACCCCATGGGCTATAGACTGCCAGGCGTCTCCATCCATGGGATTTTCCAGGCAAGAATACTGGAGAGGTTTGCAATTTTCTTCTCCAGGGGATCTTTCCAACCCAGGAATCGAACCTGGGTCTCCCACACTGCAAGGCAGACTCTTTACCATCTGAGTCAAACTCTTCCAAAAGGTTGAAGAGGAGGGAACACTTCCCAACTCATTTTTTAAGGTCAACAGTACCGTGATATCAAAGCCAGACAAGGATAATACAAAAAAAGAAAATTACAGGTGAGTATCTTTGATATACGTAGATGCAGAAACCCTCAACAAAGTATTAGCAAACAAAATAATACATTAAATGGATCATACAATATAATCTAGTAGAATTTATTTCAGGGTTGCAGGAATGATTCAACATCTGCAAATCAACATGCTACAACATTTTTAAAATAGTGATCAACTCAATAAATGCAGAGAAAGCATTTGACAAAATTCAACATCCATGTGTGATAAAAACTCAATGAAATTGGTATAGAAAGAATGTATGTCAACATAATAAAGGCTATGCATGTCAGACCCACAGCTGACATACTCAACTGTGAAAAACTGAAAGCTGTCCCTCTAAGATCAGGAACAAGACAAGTGTGCCCACTCTTACCAGTCTCATACCTGAAGACTCCACCAAAAGCCTGTTAAAAATAATAAATGAGTATGGTAAAGTTGCACGATGCAAAATCAAAATGCAAGATCTGTTGTGTTTCTGTACACCAACAAAAAACAAGCAGAAAGAGAAATTAAGAAAACCCTATCATTTAAAATTGCAGCAAAAAGAATAAAAAAATATCCAAGAATAAATTTAATCAAGGATGGGAATTTCCTGCCAGTGATTAGGCCTCTGTGCTTTCACTGCTTGAGGGCGCAGGTTCAATCCCTGGCTGGGGAGCTAGGATTCCGCAATATGCTATAAAACTTGGTTTAAAGAAATGGAAAGATAAAGAATGTTTCATGCTTGTGCACTGTAAGAATTAACATGGTTAAAAATGTCCATTTTTTTCTATAGCAATCTATAAATTCATTGTAAAAATCCCTATCAAAATCCTTGATGACATTTTTCACATAAATAGAACAAAAGTTCCTTACATTTATATAGAACCATAAAAAACTATGAATAGCCAAAGCAATTCTGAGAAAAAAGAACAAAGCTGGAAGAAGTGTCACATACCCTGATTTCATATACTGCAAAGCTATAGTAATCGAAACAACATGGTATTTGACAGAAAAAAAGATTAATGGAACAGAATTGAGAGCCCAGAAATAAACCCACACATATAGGGACGATTAATTTACAACATAGGAGCAAAGAACATACAATGGAGAAAGGACAGTCTCTTCAATAAATACTGGTTGAAAAACTGTACGGCCACATGCAAAAGAATGAAACTAAGCCAGTTCCTTACACCATACACAAAGATTAACTCAAAATGGATTAAAGACTTGAACAGAAGATCTGAAAGCATAAAACTCTTAGAAGAAAACAGGAAATTCAGACTGTGACATTGGGTTTAGCAATTTGTTTTTGGGTGTATCTCCTCAGTCAAGGCAAACAAAAGCAAAAATAAACAAATGGTACTATATCAAACTAAAAAGCTCTGCACAGCAAAGGAAACCATTAACAAAATGAAAGAGAGAGTGTACTGAATGGGAGAAGATAGTCAAGTATGTCTGATAAGGGAGAGCCCATATAACTCAACAACAATAAAAATGAACAGCCTGATTTAAAAATGGGCAGAGATCAGAATAGATGTTTTTCCAAAAAAGATAAACATGGTCAGCAGGTACATATGAAGATGTTCATCACTAGTGAAGATGAGTATCATTAATTATTAGGGAAATGCAAATCAAAGCAACAGTTAGACATTACCTCCCACCCGTTAGAGTCATTGTTGTCTAAAGGAAATGCAGTAGTGAGGATATGGAGAAAAGGGAACCCTTGTTGTGCAGTGTTGATGGGAATGTAAATTGGTGTAGCCACTGTAAAAAACAGTGGATATTCCTCAAAAAGTTAAGAATAGAACTACCATGTGATCCAGTCAGTCTGCTTCTGGGTATTTATCCAGAGATAACAAAAACACTTGAAAATATAGATGGAAACTAAACTTTTGGTAGTAAGCACAGAATAGTGTATATAAAAATTGAATCATAATGTTTCATGTGAAACATATAATGTTGTAAACCAGTGTGACCTCAATAATAAGATAAACTTCTTTGCTAAAAAAAAGTTAAAATGAGATAGACTAGCTGATCTCTGTTGGCCTTTTTCATACCTATTCTCATTCTATGAAGAGCCCAATGCATTTCTTAAAGGGGAGCTAGTAATAACCCTACCAGTGACTAATCAGGAACAGTGTTAAGGTCATTAACTGACTTCTTTGTTTCTTTTATTCGATATAAAAAGAGGAAGTAATATTTGGCTTTTGCTGGTGCCACACCAGTGCCTTTTATTACCAGAGTGCACTTGATACTGTAACATACCATTTTAGTATCAGCTGGAAATGTTAGTTTAGTTTCTTATTACAGGTGGAGTATTTCTGTTGGAGTGAAAGCTTTTGTTAAAATCACAAAGCAGGTAGTTATTCTTTTTGCAACATTGGCTAGACTTATATGTGTTGATTTAAAATGTCTGTAAGAAGTAGAAAACTTTTATGAAAGACTAGTCAATTTTAGGATCACCAGCTTAATATATTTATAAGCTTTATTATAATATAAGTATTTGTGCTTACTTTGATAAAGGGAGGGAAGGATAAGTTGGGAGTTTGGGATTGATATATATACTTACTACTGTGGACTTCCGTGGTGACTCAGATGGTAAAGAATTAACCTGCAATGTGGAGACATGGGTTCAATCATTGGGTTGGGTTCTATCCCTGGGTAAGGTCATGGCAACCCACTCCAGTATTCTTGCCTGGAGAATCCTCATGGACAGAGGAGCCTGTTGGGCTACAGTCCATGGGGTCACAAAGAGTCAGACATGACTAAGCAACTAAACACAAGCACACTACTATATTTAAAATAAATAACCAACAAGGATTTATTGTCAGGCACAGGGAACTGCTTAGTATTCTGTAATAACCTAAATGGGAAATAATTCGAGAAAGAATAGATGTATGTATATGTGTAAATGAAACACTTTGTTGCACACCTGAAACTTAACACATTACAAATCAACTATGAAAGTGAAAGTTGCTCAGTGATGTCCCAACTTTTTGCGACCCCAGGGACTATAGCCCTCCAGGCTTCTGTCTGTGGGGTTTCCCAGGCAAGAATACTAGAGTAGGTTGCCATTTCCTTCTCCAGAGGATCTCACCGACCCAGGGATCGAACCTGGGTCTCCTGCATTGCAGGCGAATTCTTTATCACCTGAGCCACCAGGGAAGCCCATAAATCAACTATAATCTAATATAAAATAATTTTTTTAAAAAAATGGTGCGGCAAAGAAACCTAAATTTAAATGGGGATTTTCCATATGTGCAGGAAGTCTTGGGAAAAGACCCTGTTTTAAACAATGTCTTTTGTTTCTTTACAGACATTACAATGGCAAAATCAGCAAAGTTAATTCAGCAGCAGCTTGAAAAAGAAATGTAAGTAAAAATAAGTCCTGCTGGTTAATTGTATATCTTTTCACTTTGGGAATATGTATATATTGCTTAAGGTCTTTGGTTTTGTGTGATTACCACGATTAACCTGAAGATTAGTGTGAAATATATTTGTTTAAAAATTGACAACAGAATTAATGGAATTATAAAAAGTATTAATGGGATGTTTATAGATATTTAACATTTTCATGGAAAGAAAATCTCAGGTTTATTGAAACTGTAAGCTCAATTTGTTTTCCCACTAGTTCTAGCTATAGCTTATGGTAGATATGAAAGGTTTCAAAAACAAAAACTTTGAAAGCCATGGAAATTTTTGTTGACAGAATAAGAAAGGAACACTTCAGAAACATACAAAAATCTGTGATACTATTTTGTAACAATTTTTTTTTTGTTTTCAAGATGTGTGACAGTATCATTTGGCTTGTGTTTGACAGGTTTTTAATTCCACACATAAGTGTAATCATACGATATTTGTCTTATTCTGTTCATGTTATTTCACTTAGCATAATGTCCTAGGTTCATCCACGTTGTCACAAACGGCAGAAATTTCTTTTGTAGGGCCCAGTAATACTCTTGTATATATGTTCCACGTTTTCTTTGTTCGTCCTTCAGTGGACATTTAGGTTGCTCCCTATATTGGCTATTGTTAGTAATGGGGCAGTGAACGTAGGAGTGCATGTATGTACATCTCTCTGAGATCCTGATTTCAATTCCTTTAGATAAACGTCCAGAAGTGGAATTGCTAGATCATGTGGTAGTAGTTCTGTTTGTGATTTTTTGAGAAATCTCGGTGCTTTTTTTATTACAGCAGTACCGATTTACACCCACCAACAATGTACCAGGGTTACCTTTTCTGCATATCTTTGCCAACATTTATCTTTTTTTTTTTTTCCCTTAATGTTAGTAATTCTGTCTCATTATGGTTTTGATCTGCATTTCCCTGATGGTTAGTGATGGTTAGCATTTTTTTCATGTACTTGTTGACTGTTTGTATATCCTCTATGTCTGTTCAGATCCTTCGCCCATTAAAAAAAAAATTTATTTAGTTAGTTACTTTTGGCTGTGCTGAGTCTTCGTTGTTGGATGTGGGCTTTCTGCAGTTGTGACGATCGGGGCTGCTCTTTGTTGTGGTATGCAGGTTCTCCCTGCAGTGGCTTCTCTTGTGGAGCATGGGCTTTAGGACTCAAGGGCTCCGTAGTTGCTGCATGTGGGCTCAGTAATTGTGGTGCGTGGGCCTAGTGTTCTGTGGCGTGTGGAATCCTCCTAGACCAGGGGTCAAACTGATGGCCCCTGCATTGCAAGGCGGACTCCCAACCACTGGACCATCAGGGAAGACCTTTTGCCCATTTTTTAAATTGAATTATTTGTTTGTTTTTTTACTGGGTTGTATGAATTCCTTATATATTTTGAATATTAACCCTTATAAGATACATGTTTGCAAATATTTCCCTCATTCCATAGGTTATCTTTCCATTTTGTAGATAGTTACTTTTGCTTCGCAGGAGCTTTTTAGTTTGATGTAATCACACTTGTTTATTTTGCTTTTGTTTGCTTTTAGTCTCATATCTTAAAATAACTGCCACAGTGTCAGTGTTTTCTTTTTGGATTTTTATGGTTTCAGATCTTATTATTAAAGCCTTTAATCCATTTTGAGTTGACTTAGTATATAGTATAACATGAGGGTTCAGTTGCATTGTTTTGCATGTGGATACCCAGTTTTCCCAGAGCTGTTTATTGAAGAGACTGTCCTTTTCCCATTATATACTCTTGTCATCTTTGTGGAAGATTAGTTGACTGTGTATGTGTGGGTATGTCTTGGGTTGTCTATTCCATTATTCTGTATGTCTTTTTAAAGTACCATATGGTTTTGATTACTATAGGTTTGCAATATAATTTGAAATCTGGGAGTGTGATGCCTCCAGATTTATTGTTTTTACTTGGTTACTTTGAGCATTATAGGTCTTTTGTGGTCCCATATGAATTCTAGCATTGTTTCTTCTATTTCTGTGGAAAATTCCATTGAAATACTGATTGAGATTCCATTGAATCTATCAGTTCAGTTCCTTAGGTGTGTCCAACTCTTTGCGACCCCGTGTACTGCAGCACTCCAGGTTCCCTGTCCATCACCAACTCCCGGAGCTTATTGAATCTGTAGGTGGACATTTTAACAATGTAAATGAAGAAAGGATGTCTTTCCATTTATTTGTGTCTTCAGTTTCTTTCGTCACTGTTTTACAGTTTACAGTGTACAGCTCTTTGACCTGCTTTGTGTTATGCCTAAGTATTTTATTGTTTTTGATGCTGTTATAAATGGACTTGTTTTCTTAATTTCTTTTTCTGATACTTCATTAGTAGTGCATTGAAACAGAACTGGTTTTGGATGTTGATTTTTGTATCCTGCAATTTTACTGAGTTTATTAGTTCTGTTTTTTGGTGGAGTCTTTAGGGTTTTCTATATTTAAGATCATGTCAGCTGAAGTCAGAGATAATTTTGCTTCTTCCTTTTTGATTTTGATGTCTTTTATTTCTTTTTTGCCTAATTGCTCTGTCTAGGACTTCCAGTACTGTGTTGAATAGAAGTGGCAAGAGTAGGCATCCTTATTTTGTTCCTAGTTTTAGAGGAAAAGCTTTTAGCTTCTGACCACTGAGTATGATGTTATCTGTGGACTTGTCATATATGGCATTTTTATTTTGAAGTATATACGTTCTATAACTGTTGAGTTTTTATCATGAAAGGATGTCAGATTTTGTCACATGCTTTTTCTGCATCTATTGAGATAATCATAAGATTTTTATCCTTCAGACTGTTAATGTGGTGTATCTCGGGATTTACAAATGTTGAGCCATCTTTGCATTTTGGGCAAATCCCACTTGATTATGATGCATGATCCTTTTAATATACTGTTGAATTTGGTTTGCTAATATTTTGTTGAGGATTTTTGCACCTATGTTCACAGGGATAAGTTCAGTTCAGTCACTTAGTTATGTCCAACTCTTTGCAACCCCATGAATTGCAGCACACCAGGCCTCCCTGTCCATCACCAACTCCCGGAGTATACCCAAACTTACGTCCATCGAGTCCATGATGCCATCCAGCCATCTCATCCTCTGTCGTCCCCTTCTCCTCCTGCCCCCAATCCCTCCCAGCATCAGGGTCTTTTCCAATGAGTCAGCTCTTCGCATGAGGTGGCCAAAGTACTGGAGTTTCACCTTCAGCATCAATCCTTCCAATGAACACCCAGGACTGATCTCCTTTAGGATGGACTGGTTGGATCTCCTTGCAGTCCAAGGGACTCTCAAGAGTCTTCTTCAACACCACAGTTCAAAAGCATCAATTCTTCGGTGCTCAGCCTTCTTCACAGTCCAACTCTCACATCCATACATGACCACTGGAAAAACCATAGCCTTGACTAGAGGGACCTTTGTTGGCAAAGTAATGTCTCTGCTTTTGAATATGCTATCTAGGTTGGTCATAACTTTCCTTCCAAGGAGTAAGCGTCTTTTAATTTCATGGCTGAAGTCACCATCTGCAGTGATTTTGGAGCCCAAAAAAATAAAGTCTGACACTGTTTCCACTGTTTTCCCATCTATTTCCCATGAAGTGGTAGGACCAGATGCCATGATCTTCGTTTTCTGAATGATGAGCTTTAAGCCAACTTTTCCACTCTCCTCTTTCACTTTCTTCAAGAGGCTTTTTAGTTCCTCTTCACTTTCTGCCATAAGGGTGGTGTCATCTGCATATCTGAGGTTATTGATATTTCTCCCGGCGGTCTTGATTCCAGCTTGTGCTTCTTCCAGCCCAGCGTTTCTCATGATGTACTCTGCATGTAAGTTAAATAAGCAGGATGACAATGTACAGCCTTGATGTACTCCTTTTCCAATTTGGAACCAGTCTGTTGTTCCATGTCCAGTTCTAACTGTTGCTTCCTGACCTGCATACAGGTTTCTCAAGAGGCAGATCAGGTTGTCTGGTATTCCCATCTCTTTCAGAATTTTCCACAGTTTATTGTGATCCACACAGTCAAAGAGATGTTTTTCTGGAACTCTCTTGCTTTTTCTATGATCAGCGGATGTTGGCAATTTGATCTCTGGTTCCTCTGCCTTTTCTAAAACCAGTTTGAACATCTGGAATTTCACGGTTCACATATTGCTGAAGCCTGGCTTGGAGTGTATACAGAAATTGTAAACATTGTGTATCCATTAATAAGTTCTTTTTGTCATAGCTACTTCACCTTGAAGATTCACTCGCTTTAGCATTTGTTATGAGGTAGGACTAGTGGTGATGAACTCCTGCAGCTTTTGTTTCGGAAAGCTTTTATCCATCTTTCATAGCTGAAGGACAGCTTTTCTGGGTATAGTACTATTGGATGGCTGTTTTTTTCCCCCAGCATTTTGAAAATATCATCCCACTTTCTACTGACCCGCAAGGTTTCTGCCATCAGATCCACTTTTAGTCGTGTGGAGTTTCCCTTGTTTGTGACAGTTGACTTTTCTCATAATGCTTTGAGCAGTTTCTGTGTTTGACTTTTGTCAGTTTGATTATAATGTGTTTCATTAAAGCTCTCTTTATGTTTAATCCATTTGGGTTATAGCAGCCTAGTGGATCTGGACGTTCATTTCCCTCCCCATATTTGGGGATATGCTGTCATTTTTTTTTTTTAATAAGCTGTCTGATTCTTTGTCTTTATCTGCTCTTTCTGAGAGCCCCATAATGCATACATTGGTTCCTTTTATGATGTCCCACAAGACTTTCTTCTTTCTTTTTTTACAGTTTCTTTTTGGTTTTATTACAGAGTAATTTCAAATTACCTGTGTTCAAGCTGTCTGTTTTTTTTGTCCTGCTTGGTTGAGTCTGCTGTTGAAGCTCTCTGAATTTTTCACATCCAGTCATTGTGTTCTTCAGCTCCAGAATTTTTGTTTTTCATGATTTCTGTATCTTCATTGGCTTTTTGATTTTTTCGTTTATTCTTTCCCTCATCTTGTTGAGTTGTCTGTGTTCTTTTATAGCTCACAGGACTCTCAGATGATTATTTTGAATTACATGTCAGGCAGTCTGTAGATCTCCATTTCTTTAGGGCCAGTTATTGGTGCTTTATCATGTTCCTTTAGTGGTTTCATGTCTCCCTGATCACTTGAGCCTTATGTCCTTACTTTGGTGCTGCACATTTGAAAGAATAATCACCCCTTCTAGTCTTTATAGACTAGCTTTGTCAGAGAAAGTACTTCCCTAGTCAGTCCAGCCAGAGATCTGGATGGGCTTGCTGCTGGATTTCTTGGGCAAGTTGGGCTTGTGGGTAGATGGGCCTGCTGCCTGGGTCCATGGAAGCTAACCTGGAAACTGACCCTGTCTTGGCTGGACAGGTGCCTGTGTCTGCTGGGGCTGGCCTGGTGGGTGCTGGGTTCCATGACAAAGGGGTGCTCGTTTCACTCTCCCTCTCCTGTGTAAATCATAGGTCTCCACGCTACACTGTGCAGGCTTGCAGGAGCAGTAACATGGTGATTTGAAACTCCCTTCTGCCCTCTTCAGTGCGTCTTTTCTCACTTCTGTGTTACACCCATATGCTGTAATCTCTGACCTGGATTCCTTAGCTCCCATGAAAGTATTCTGTGTGGATGATTATTTAAATTGATGTTTCTGTGAGAGGACTTGTACTGAAAACTCCTATTCTGCTGTCTTGCTGGTGTTACTCAATGGTTTCTGTCCCTTCTGAAACTGCATGTTCATCATCTATTCTCCTGTCTTGATGTTCACTCTTTTGAGACTGCTAAAACCAAAAAAAATGGAGTTAGATGATTTGTTTTTCTAAAATTTCTGTTGCAGTTGTTGAGCATTATCTTTGGAGAAAAATAATATTATTTGTATATCCATTTTTTGAAAATTGTATAGCATTTTAACTTTTTTATTTTGTGTTGGGATATAGCCAACTAACAAGGTTGTGGTAGTTTGAGGTGAATAGTACAGGGACTCAGCCATACATATACATATATGCATTCTCCCTCAAACTCTTTTCCCATCCAGATTGGCACATAACCTTGAGCAGAGTTCCGTGTGCTGTACAATAGGTCCTTGTTGGTTATCCATTTTAAATACAGTGGTGTCTGCGTCCACCCCAAACCCCCTAACTATCCCTTACCCCCCATCCTTTCCCCCAGCGACCATAAGATTGTTCTTGTGAGTCTCTTTCTGTTTTGTAAGTAAGTTCATGTGTATCCATTTTTTTTTTTTAAAAAAACAGCATAGTTCAAGTCTTCCCATGTTTAAAACATGTTTTCCTTGATTCATTTGCTTTTCATTCTAAAGAGCCATAGAAAAACAATACAGAAAGAAATGCTGTATTAGAAGGGCAGTGAAATAAAATGTTATAAAGGTAATATCAGTTAAATTTGGAGTCTAAGTTTAGTTTAATCCTGTGTTTGTGAGAATTAGGCCTTATCAGCTTTGAAGCATTTCATAGTTTTCTGAATGAAAAGAGCTGAATATAATGTTTGGGTTTTTTTTTTCCTTTTGAGTTTCTTGTAAAATAGTTTACATTTAAAAGAGCGTATGTGACACATGTATTGAGTTTAAAGAATCAGTGAGATGAAGACCCATGGACCTAACATCTTGCTTAGAAGGCCCTTTAGGGTGCTCCTCCTCAAATGCTTTTCCTTGTGTTAATTGTTTTTAAAATACTTTTCCCATATGTGTGTCTTTCTGAACAAGGTACTTAGTTTTTTGTATGGATTCTGCACTAGTTTTCATGAAATCTTACATTACTAAGTCATCCTTTATTTTGTTAGCACATGTTCCTCTGCTTCTGGGGAGAGAAATAGACCCAGTGAGCCTTGCGTTTGCACTTCTTATTAAGGCCTGCAGGTGGCAGCTAAGTGACTTAACTTGGGAAGGTGTTAGTAGCTAAAGAGATTGGACTGAATATGAGAACCTGCAGTTTGTAGATATCTAAGCTCTGTATCCAGGTAGACTCAAGGTAAATATAAATATCACCTACCCACACTTCACTTTCAGAAACTTAAGGTTGAAACCAGCAGGTAATGTAAAAATATATCTTAAAAAAGCATCATGCAGGCAATCCTAGGGAAGGGGACACTGTGCTGAGAGAAGGTTGGTGTGACCTTGGTTCATTGCTGTCCTCTGGCCATGTGGGCGTCCCTAGCGGCTCACTTGGTAAGGAATTTGCCTGCCGTGCAGGAGACTCCTTTCAATGCAGAAGACCTGTTTCAACCCCTGGGTCAGGAAGATCTCCAGGAGAAGGAAATAGCAATACACTCTAGTAGACTTGCTTGGGAATCCCATGGACAGAGGAGCCTGTTGGGCTATAGTCCATGGGGTCAGAGAGAGTGAGACATGACTTAGCAACTAAACCGCCACCATCTGGCCGTGTTAGGTTGGACTGCTATCCTGTCTGTCTGAGAGAGTGACCTATAACTGGTAAAGCAAAGGATTATTTAACAATCCTAATAGCATAATTGATACTTTTATGATTCAGTATTTAAGTGAGTGTTGAAATATTTAGGAATTAATGTGATTTTCTAAAGGGCTTTAATTGTTATATAAGAATTAAGGTCTTTTTGCTTCCTGATTCATTTTCCTTTTGTCTCACAGCAATACTTTACGGGTTACCCGTTCTGCTGCCCCGAGCACACTGGACAGTTCCAGCACTGCCCCTGCTCAGCTGGGGAAGAAAGGCAAAGAATTTGAATTCTCACAGTTGCCCCTCAAAGTAGAGTTCCTGGAGTGCAGCGCCAAGGGTGGAAGAGGGGATGCTGGCTCTGCTGACATCCAGGACTTGGAAAAGTGGCTGGCTAAAATCGCCTGAGGACTAGATCCAAACACAAGATGTGAATGTGTGTATGTGTGAATGACAGTTTTGGAAAAGGATTTGGTAGTCTGGAGGGAATATTTCAAATGTAGTTAGGAACTTTTCCTTATTCTGGAAACAAATTATTGTTGAACCCAGTGTGGAATTTTTTTTTAATTAAGTTCAGTTCTCCCATACTGCTTTCAAGCTAGTTATTTGCTTTGCTTTGTGTCTTCCCTTTTTAAAGTGTATGTAAGATCCCTTTAGTATATGCTTGGTGTAAGGTCGAGGTCTAACAAGTGGACCTCACACAGAGAGGATACTGTCATGAGAATATGATGTCATCTAATGTGTTTTCTTATCCTCTGCTTCTGTGCTTTGGCCCCCTTATCCTGGAAACAAAGCTGTCTTGTGTGGGTCTGGGTGATTTCCAGTTACCCTTCATGGGCAGTACATGAATCTTCAGATTTGTTGGTACAGTTATAACATGGTCTCCGGACATGTAAAGGCAGGTTGAAAACAGCAAGGCCATGCTGACAGTGGTCTGTTCTTCATCAGCTCAGTTACTTGTCCACACTCTAGCCTTGTAACACTTAGGTTTCAGAAACGTTATGAATTCTTGGAGTCATTCCTAGACGATGGAACTGTAAGTGCTAAATCCCCAAATGCTACTAAAATGTACACTAGAAATGACCATTCTAGGGGTTTCCCTTAACTACGGAACATGTGGAGATTTAGAAGCTGTTCTGTTTTTCTGATGCATGAGTGCTCCTGGGCTATATCTTTATGTGCTGTTTGATGAGCTCCTATTTTGTACTCATAGCATGAATGCTGTGGAACAAATACAAGATGAAAAAAGTTGTCTGTAGATTGTTAAAGTGCACATTCACTGATGGTTTTTTTTTAAAAGCAATTTCAAAGTGATGTTCTTTGCTATCTTTTTAAATGTATGGCTTTATAAATGGCTTTTTATAAATGATTAATATATAGGCTTCCCTGGTGGCTCAGTCCATAAAGAATCCACCTGCAATGCAGGAGACCAACCTGAGTACAGGAGACTCTGTGCACTGAGTGCAGGAGAAATGATTAATATATTTCTTGGTAAATAAAACAGCCTGTGTATGGGGCTTCCTTGGTGGCTCAGTGGTGAAGAATCCGCCTGCCAGTGCAAGAGACACAGATTCGATTCCCTGATGCAGGAAGATACCACATGCTGCAGAGCAACTATCGAGCCTGTGCTCTAGAGCCCAGGAGCTGCAACTGCTGAAGCCTACACGCCCTAGAGCCCGCGCTCCACAGCAAGAGAAGCGAGAAGCCACAACAAGAAGCCCGCGCACTGCAGCTAGAGAGTAGCCTGCTTGCCACAACTGGAGAGAAGCCTGTGCAGCAACAAAACCCATCATAGCCCCCTGCCCCCAAAATAAAAACTGTCTAGTGCAAAGCATTTACATAGAATGGTAGAGTGAATACAGGTAGGCGCACGTGTTAGAATTCAGGCCTATCTCCACATTTCTGGGGCCTAATGATGGTAACGTACATAGAAACTTCAATCCCTACTTCAAACACTCAGAGATAAGCCAACTAAAGATTAAAAAGGAGACAAAGGTGGCTGTGGTTAGGTGAAACGCTAATCCCAGCACAGTGAGGGAAGAGCCATAAAAGAGGAGGTGCAGGATGCTCTAGGAGTATGCAGTGGGACCCTCGTAACGTTGCCTTGAGGGTCGGGGAGAGGTGACGGAGAATGGCATGGAGCCAGTGGCATCCCAGTGAGTGTGGTCCCCACATACATGTGCTGTGGCCCAGGCCTCTGCCTGCTGTCTTCATTCCTGTGTGTCACTCTGGCTCTGCCTCAGAGCCCCTGCCCCTTCCCCGCTCCCACGACCTGCATCACATAGCTTGCTGCTGGAGTATGAAATAAACCCCGGCTGACACAGAGATGCCATGAGTCCAGCCCTGGCGGGTTCTTATTGGGACGTGTCACTGCTGATACGTCTTCCTGTCTTTTGGACTCTTTCTTGCCTTTTCCTTATTAGCCAAGTAGTTTTAGGAAGTAGGTAAGAAGAATGAACCAGAAACTCAACAGGTATGTGATAAATGTGACATGTTCACATAATCAAAGGCAGTGCTCACCTAAATAAACATCAGTGGCCGATGCTTCCATTAAGAGGCATGCGTGTGCTGTCGGCTGTTCTGTTGCTTTTTCCAGAGGTGAGAAAGTGTTTCACTTCATTAGAGGAAGAAATACCTGAAACAAGTGACTGAAGAAGGGGAGCAAGGTTGAATTTTATTCAAGACCTTAAAGATGATCTTTTGGAAAAGGAAAGTTATATCTCAAACAGTGATTCTCAGATGTTAGCATGCATCAGAATTAAGTGATGCTTGTTAAATAGCTCATCTGAGGACCCCACTTCTGAGCATTCAGTTCAGCAGTAGGACTCATGTGGTCTCGGGAATCTGCATGCATGACATGACCAAGCCCCTGGGACTCCTGGGAGCAGTCTCACAGGTGACCTGGCCTCCTGGAGCATCGCATATGCCTTCAGTGTGCTTTGGTACGTTCTCTGGGCCACGGGCCATGTTTGTTTATTTTATTTTACGGTGCCAGGTCTTAGTTGTGGCACGCTGGGTCTTTAGTTGTGGCATGCAAACTCTTAGTTGCAGCACGTGGCATCTAATTCCATGATCAGGGATCAAACCCGAGCCCCTTGGATTGGGAGCACGGACCGAGTCTTAGCCACTGGACTGCCAGGGACGTCTCAGGCCCTGTTTAGTTTTACTCTCAGGGTGAAGTAAGCAGGCAGGTTACATAGTCCTTCTGGGCGCACTCATTCTGCCTCCTAACTCTGCCACAGATATCCCATTGTTGTGGGTCTGGGCCACCGTGACTCGTCCTTGGGAGCTTGGGTTATCAATGGGAGGTCAAATTATCTTCCTGTGGCCCTGAAGCCATTCAGCCAAAGTAGGCCCATTTCTTCTTGGGCTGGGAGCCAAGTATGGCTAGAGTGGAAAGAGGGCTGTCAGGTCACAGGGCCAGCAGACTCAGCCTGACTGTGTGTCACAGATGGGAACATGGCAGTGTCTGAGCCACTGCATGTTGGAGGCAGAGACTGCTCTCTGGGCCTTTGCCTCCTGATGGGAAAGAACCTGTGCTCTGCGAGTGCAGAGGTGCAGATTGCAGTGCAGTGTGCACTGACTGCCCTGGTAAACACCACCCACTTCCAGAATGGAGTCTCTAGTGGTACAGAGCACACCTGCAGATCGAGGCTGCCCATTCATTCCAGCTCTTTAAACACTTTACAGACATTCTGGGGCCTTCGTAGCCCCTCTCCTGCCTGTTTGCTGGAGTTTAATTTCTGATCAGCGTTAACTGCTGTTGCTGGGGACTACCTGGGGTCTGCCCTTAGATTTCCCCATGCTCTCTGTCTCAGTGCTCCTTCTGTGAGGAAAAGTCACTTGGCTGTGTTCTGTTGGTTTGAGATCATTTCAGCCAGAATATTGTGCTTTTTCTTTTTTTTAAAGGTTTGAATTTAGAATGAAATCAAGGCTTCAATTGGTTTATGCCCGTTCTCACCTAAAGGTGTATTAGCAGCAGTTACAATGCTTACCTCTTCCATTCCAGCCCTTTGAGTACTTAAAGAAAGGTGGTTACCTCACCTGACTTTTGCACAGGAAGTAGTTCCACTTCCTTTTTCAACTATGAAGTCCTGACCTGTTGACTACTCACACGAGCTGTGTATGGCGTTCAGAAAATGCCAAAATTCATTCGGAAAATGACAAGCACTGTGCCCAAATCTGGGAATTCTAAGTGTGACATACTTCCTGCTTTTCTGGGCATACAGTCACATTCTCAGGTGAAGAAATAGCCCCTGCTTTCCCCTCTTATTAGCACAGGCTCCATCTTGGCTGAACCAACCTGTCCGCAACCCCCTCCCCTGCCCCCGGCCATCCCTCCCACCATGCTGCATGCCCAGGGTGAGCTGCCTCAGTACCATCCTCACTTTGGCCCTTCCTTGTCTGGCTGCACCACCCATGCAGCCCCAGCATGGCCTCAGTGCCTCCTGGGATCCTGGCGTTGCCCACCCTCACCCCATATGTGAGACACTTGGTGTTCTTTTGACTTCAGATATTTTTGTTTCAACTGGAATATGCTTTTTTTAAAAGAAAAATTGGGGGTTATCATAGGATTATCAAAGCTCCTTTCTGCACCCTTGGTCATTGGGTGACCAAAACACAGCTACAGTGATAGAGGAGACGACCGCAAGCAACATACCTTGATGGCTTGCAGGCGCTGCAGGTAGGACATTCACAACTCCAGTTTTAACACTCAGTCTGGGAAGCCCCAGCATGCTTCCTTCACCTGCTGGATGTTGTGCGTGTAAGCAGGATGCTCAGGGAGACAACCCACTCCCTTTCCTGTCTGTAGTCACATTGCCCTGAATACCAGTCTTGGGGAAAAGCTGTCTGGAACAGCATTCCTCTGGCTTTGGTCTGGTCCATACAGGCATGTGCACTTGGGCTCTCAGGCCTCAGCCCCTCGACTTGCCTGGTAACGCCTCCACCTCACAGTTTACACCTGGCACCCAGGGAAGTTAGGCTCAGTGGGCAGGGAATCTTAACTGCCTACCCCTCCTAATCAGAGATGGCTTCCTTGAGGTGGCAGATTGGAGGGTGTTCCAGAAACCTTTAGAACCTTTAAAGGAGAAAGATAGTGAAGTTGAACTTGATGAAGAAAACCTGGTGGTCTTGGCTTTCCCTACGGCCCCAGGATTCCCAGCATTCCCAGTCCAGGGCAGTGGTGGGTCGGATCTTGGCTTCTGTGTTCTCTTTGGGTTGGTCCCCTGGCCTTCAGGGCCCCTTTTAGTCTGGAGGTGCTGAGACCTGAAGGGCTGTCTTAGGGATGTTCTCTAATTGGTGTGAGATGCTGCTGGAGGGCATACGAGGTAGCTTCATGTCATCTAAAAGGTGATTGTGGTTCATCTTAAATTCTTGCCTTTAAATACTTTCCAGAAATCATGGGAATAGAGATCCAGCCTCTATACCCACCCTTCCTAACCCTCAGCCATTGCAAGTGGAGAGCAGGGATGACAGGAGATAACACAGAGCCCTGAGTCTCTCAGTTCTGCCTGGAGTTTCCCTTTCCATCAGCCTTCAGGCAGAATGGAGATTAAAGTTCAGCATGTCCTGCCTTTTCCCCTTCTGAGTTGAGAGCCCAGTGAGGAGCAGGAGGGAAAAGCAAAAGGTGGTGGTGAACACACCACCCAGACATGAGGAGGGTCTTCTTCATGGAGCATGCATTTGAAGAAATCTGTTTTTCCACACCCCTTCCACCAATATATAACCACACCGCTGAGAAACATGAAACAAGAGGCTTTGTGTTGAGAATTAGGACAGTTTATTGTTTGATCAACATGCTGAGTCTTCCACATTTTACACAGTTTTATGTAAAGTCAATGTGGCCATTTAAGCCTGCTGAGCCAGTGAGATGGGAATGCCATCCTCTGTGCTCCTCATGGCCAATCACTTCCATGGGGCCGGGTGAGGAGGAAGGTGACACACACCTTGTGATACACGCTGGCCGTCAGCCTATGGAGATTTCCCACTAGAAGGCGGCTTCCAATCCCACTGCAAGGATAAACCACACCCCACCATGAGCATCAGCAGGGGCGCGGTCAGGGGGTTGTCTGGTGTCCAGGGAGTTTATGCATTGAGAGCTCAAGGTTTTGGATCACTGAAATAGTTTATTTCAAACAAAAAATCCAAAGGGTGCCCTGGTGTGACAATCAGAGTGGACTTGGGGGCTGGCCCTTCTTTGCAATGGAGGAGCCTGAAATGTCCTCAGATACGCCGGTCTGAGGAGCACACGTGCCCTGTGGCCCTGTGTGCCAGTGCACAGTCACATTTGTTACACACATGTCAGCGACAGATGAGTGAAAACACCTTGATTCTGACTGCTTGCAGTTCACTGGGTAATCATAAGCGAGTCACCCTTCTCGGACCTGGTTTTCCTGCATTTCCTGCAGGAAGGGTTGTGAGCCTTCCGCCTCACTCTGCTGTGGCCAGGGGACAATGTCTCACATTCTTGGGGGAGAGGTAGTTAGGAAACTGGTGCGCACTGGTTGATGCCCAGACACTTCAGCTCGGCTGCCCCTCGTGTGGCTCAGACACGCCTCACAGCCCTCAGCTACCTGTTCTCACATCCTGACACCCTCACCTGCCTTCTGCCACGTGGAGAAATGAGGCTTCTCTGCCTGCAGGACACCGAAGCCAGCGGTGCCATTCTTGTCACACCTGGTACTTGAGGGCAGGGGCTTCCAGCACTGCTGCCACCGGGAAAACGACAACATCACATCCAGTATGTGTCCACACTCTCGGCTACCACCATAGCAATCCTCGTTTCTGCTGCCTGAAACACTCAAACTGATCTGGCCATTGCTCCTCAGACCTGGGCCATCTCAGACCAACTGAGGATGCTGACAGGAAGAGTGCGGTGACAGTGACGGCAGGGAGGCCTCTGACCGAGTCAGCATGCTTGCTAACCTTGGACCACACGGCTGCAGCTCTAGCACCTGAGATGCCGAGACCACCCCTTCGCTCTGGCACGTCTGCATTCATAAACATGCTTTCTGCTTTCTCCACCATATGCTCGATTTTTCAGATGACCACAAAACAGGAGCTTTACTGACAGCATTTTTTCCTTTTTTTTTTTTTTTGAGATTCCTCAAAGTAATAGAGAGGGCCACAGAAGATGAGCCTGCTGTACTCCCAGGTCAAGGGTGCTCTGTAGAGAGAGAGACTGAACCACGGGCTAAACTGAGATCATTTCCTAAAAGGGTCCCTCCTCTCTGCCTCGTGCTAGCCCACTTGGATCCAGCAACGATGGGATACTCTCACCAGGAATGCTGAGGAATTTCATGACATTCTCTTCAAGGGAACCTGATCATTTCATTATTGAACCTTAAGTCTGAGACAAGATCCTACCTACAAGCAAGAGGACAGTGATGTCACCTGCCCCCAATGGGAGCCAAGGAGCCAAAGCCCTTCTGTGCTGGAGGTCTGGCTGCCCTGACAGATCCAGGAAGAGGGGTGGAGATGAGGCCCAAGGAGGGCACTCATGGAACAATGTGGCGCCACCAGGATAAGAGGATAAGGGGAGGCAGTTGCCCTCCCCACCTCCCCTCTCCTACAGGGCTGGGAGAGCTGGGCTCAGGAGAGAGGATGTCATGTATGTGTTGGGAAAGGAGGGCTCACGGAGGCCACATCAAGCCACATTGTATCTACTTCATCTCTTACTATTATTCTAGGCTGTGATGGGAAAAAAAAACATGAGAAGGGGGCTGAGTTTCACCTTTTTAACAAAAATTTTAAAGAAAAAGTACTCTTTAGTACCAAGAAAATAAAAATCCACCATCCATTCACTGAGACCCAATGAGATCCCTGCAAATTGGGCTGCCCTAGGGGCCACAAGCAATGGCCCTCACTGCCAGCCAGGCTTGGTGCTGTCACCTGGACTCCTATGAATTCTCACGAGGTAAGTAAGCACTCTTCCAACAAGCACCACTTGGGGGTGTGCCATGGTGGGGGTACTGGCCCACATGGGCATGCACACTTGTGCATATAAGTACAGACAGAAACAGTGTGCATGTTCCCAGGGTCTATTTTTGCCTTTAGTTAACACATCTATGCATTGTTTTATTGATGGCAAGACAATCACAAGTTTTTGGACAATATTAAGTATTTCTTATTTCGACACATTGCAGTACTTTTGGATTTCCAAAACTGATATCACAATGCAAGTTCCAACTTGAGAGCAGGAAAAACAAGAATATACATCGAGCACACGTATCTTTGTGAGAATGTGTGTGGAAGGTGTATACACAAGTCTATCTCTATATATAATTATGTACACACATATAAAAACTCAACATGTGACATTGGAATTACGTTCGTATGTTGGTCTTTACCTTCTGGAAGAGGAGCTCAGTGGGAATTCTGCTTCCTCTTTGCTTCACCTGAAGATAAACTTCTCTCTAAAGATCAGCTCTGACACACAGTCCCCTTAGCTGAGTCTGTGACAGGCCCACTGGACACAGTATCAGTGAGTCCTGCCAGGTCCCTGCTGCACTTAGTAGCTGCCATTCTGGATTAGTTTCTGAGAAGTTCCAAACTCAACATAATAACTTGTTGGGATCCTGCTTGATGGTGGAATTTACTCCCTACCATACGCCAAATAGTCATTTAGCTCGTCTATGACAAGCCTAACAGCAGCCTGGAGGAAGAGCCAGGGTTCACTGATTTTGGCCAGAGTGGTACCCTCCGCCTGGCTCTGTGCAGACTCGGAGTTGGTGAGTCTGGATCTATTTGGAATGCTGGTCAAGTGGGCAGCATCACTTAGTGAAAGAGAGTTCTTTTCAAAGATTTACAGATAGGTCCTCAAGACTAAGTCCTTCTCAGAAATGAGTCAAAAATGGCCAGGACGGCTCTCCGGAAAGCCTTCTGGGGACCCCACCTCAGCTCTACCCTCAAGCGACCAGAGTGCTGCTACAATATCTGCAAAGGTCTGTGCACAAAAATGTCAACTCCCGGCACCAGGGAGACAGAAACACGTCAAGAGGTCAGCTTTTCCAAAACAGCACTCTGCAGTAGTAGCAACCAAGGATCAGCAAACGCATCTTCCTGGTGGCAGGTCTGCAGACCCTCCCTTCCCCCACCACAGACAGCCCAATCCTGTGTGCAACAGGCTCCAGATTCCCTGGCATCCAAGGAGAAGGGCTTCAGGGGCACACACTGAGGTTCCTTCTGCCTTTCCCTTAGCTTCAAACCAGACACGTTTGCTGATCGTTGGACAGCTTGGTTAAAACATTTTCATGACTACATATGGTGCCCCCAATCTATAAACTACACCTTGCCCAGCCCACAGTTGCCAACAGCACCCCGTCCTTCCTTCCTGCCCATGACCTCTTGCTCTGCCAGTCACTGGGTGGACCACAGAGCACAGACGGTTGCCTGTGGCAAGTGTCCTCCACCCCCTTCAAGGCTTTTCAGGGAGGGGAAAGAGGCAGACATGATTCCAGTGGGCCTGGCCTGGGCTCCCTGCAGTTCACAGGCCTTACTTCAGCTCAGGGCTGTGGCTCGTGTCCTACTCTGGCCACAGAAGGACGGAGTCAGAGCTGCCTCTTCAGAGCCTGTTTCCTTCCATCAGTGTTTGATTTAACTACAGAGGGCCTGTTTGGTGAGGCCTGGTTGGTCTGGGCCAGACAGCCTGGGGATTGGAGCCTAAATAAATTGCCCAGTTAACTGTTTAAATTTATTGGTCTGAGGGTGGGAGGAGGGCAGAGGTGATGAACCATTAAAAGAGGACAGGAAGGAGGAGGTGTGTGGAAAAGGTTCTCTGTAAGTTTACAAATATACAAAAACAAAAAGCACATCTTTCAAATAAAAATGACTACATTTTTATCTGGCAAAAAGTTGTATACACATGATTTAAATTTTTTTTTAAATTTTAAGTTTTTGGCAATCTTAATAAAGTACAATATATTACAACCAAACCAAAAAATAGTTGTTTAAGTAACAGCTGTTAAGAGTGACGTGATCCCTGATGCCCAGCCTCCCTCCCCACCCACCCGACTCCTAGAGACAGAGAGAAAAGAAAACTCCTCCCATCTGGATAAGCTCATCTCCCACCCCCCGTAGGAAGCTAACCAATAGGAAGCAACACAACAAGCGAGTAGTGTCAAAGGAAGCCGGGGTCAGGCTGCATTAGCAGGAGCAGCCGCCCTCGCTGGCCGGGGGCTCCTGGGGTTTGTCCAGCTTGATGTCAATCACTGCAGGAGCGGGGCTAAGGAAGATGACTGGCAGAGAAGCTCCCACCTGACTCCCGCCCCGGTACCCACTCAGCTGCCCTGCACAGCCCCTCTGTCCCTCCCCAAACACCCAGGGGCTTGCACTTAGCTTAGCCTGGGTGGGTAAGATGCAGGGTCGCCAGGTCCCGCCCTTCCTCCTCTTCCCGGACCGTCCCCCACAGCATTACCTCTGTCTACCAGAAGCAAAGCTTGTCCTGGGGCTGTGGGACCACTACCTAAACACAGGCTTGACAGACCCTTTCTCAAAAGCCTTCCTGGTGGGGAGCCTCGGCCTTGTTCCCTGTCAGCCGCACCCTGAAGTACACAGGGGGTGCAGAGCCTGCCGGCGGGTGTACAGCCCACCTCGCCAACCTCAGGGCTACCTCACTTCAAGCTCCAGTTAGAGGGGGTCCTAGACTCTGAGCTTGCTGCTGTGAGAAGCCACACCCCTTCTCTAGCCCTTTCCATGGATGCCCTGGGGAGTGTGGGTTGGAGGAGCACCAATAGGAACTGCCAGAGTTGGGTGGAACAGTCCTTCTATGGGATCAGTTGCCTGCGTCCCAAAGAGGTTTTGTGGCCCCTATGTAAGGGCAATGGGAGAGGTGCTTCAGGAGTCAAGCAGTATAAAAAACCATGCTCCCCTAAAGACACCTTGCCTTTTCCCTCCTTACCACTTTTTTTGCCACTGGCCATGGCATATATTCTGAGTATGACCTTGTCCATGACTTTTCCTTATTTTTTTTTCTTTTTATGGTCCCTAAACCTCAATATTCTTTTGTATATTTTTATCTTGTTTCATGTGTATGTATATTACATATACATAAACATACATTTTTTATAACATGGCAAAGTATAGATAAACTAGTAAAAAGACAAAACAACTGACTTCCTTTCCACTGGGCAAATCAGACCACCTGTCTGAGCCTCAGTTTCAGCCTCTGCGTGTGGCCCAAGGTAGAGTGGACTGGGTGAGTGGTGTGCAGACCCTGTCCCCGGGGCAGTGGGGAGGCCCCAGGCTGTGCCGGGCTGGGTTGAGGAGGCAGTTGTCTCATGTAGAGGAGGCTGAACCATGCTGAGATCATCTCTGAGTGTACCGAAGTGGAGATTCCGCTTGTCCACATGAAACACAAATCTGTGTTCACTAGAAAGAAGGGCACTCACTATTTCTCACTCCTTGCCCCACACTGTCACTCCACACACATCCCTCTGGCACCCCCACTCTGTTTTGGAAGCTTGTTTGGTTCAAGCTGGACGGGGTCTTGAAGACCTCGGAGTTCAGCCTCATTCCTGTACATATGAGGCTCCACAGCACAGCTGCCCATCAGGAAGGCTGGCCTGGGGACCAGGCAAGGGTTTGTCCACTGTTCTAACATATCATGTGATAAATCCATGAATAAATGAGTTCTGTAACATCTTTCACTCACTTGTCAAAGGAAAAGGATACTCCCTTCTTTGCTTTTCTCCTGGACATTCTCCATTCCAGGCAGAGCCGAGGCCACACGTCGGAAGAGCTAGGAAGAGGGGAGATGCAGCATGAGCCCCATCCTTCCTCCTCTGCTCCTGGCATGCCCACCTTCTGCCTCTTCTCACCCTCGCCTCAGGCTCTACTCCTGTCCTGTCCTGCTGACTGCCTCCTGGACAGCAGAGACTGCACCCTTGACGGAAGGGACTGCACCTAACTTCTCCCTCCCACCCCCTAGCACCCCTGACGGCACTGGGCCCCAGCAGGCCTCTCACCCAGGCAGGCTGGCCTCGGGGTCTCGGGGGCTGAGTGTGGGTCATGGTGATGGCCAGGGATCCACCCCCGGGGCAGAAAACGATCTAGGCCCTGGAGAGCTTCTGTCCCACTGGCCACCTGGGGGCCAGGTGTGGGGAAGTGGCTTTCAAGTGCCCTTATGACAATGACCCTCTCTTCAGGGAGTCTTGCGAGTCCACAGCATCGAGGCAGCTGGCTTCTAGGAGCCAGGGCCACAGTCAGAGTGGAGGAGACTTTTCAGAGGGAATAAGGACATGGGAGTGTGAGTGTGATATTGTGGGTTTGCTTGGGCGTGGGCGAGTGTGACTGTGGTCCTGTGTGTAGAGGAGTGTGTGTGGTGTGGATGTGGATGTGCAGCAAATGTGTGTGTATGTGGGGGGGTGCGTGTGTGCGACATGTATGTGCACATGTGGGGTTTCTGTGCCTGTGTGTTTGTAAGTGTGCATGGAGAGCTGTGTGGTGTGTGTCTGCGTGCATGTGCTCACTGGGGCAGGGGTCAACAGGGTGTCAGGGGTGCTGGCAGGACCTACGGGGATGGAACCTAGGGGGATGACAGCAAGTACAAGACAGAAGATTCTGAATGCTCTTCCCATCTCTTGACAAACACCAACTGCAGGAACTAGGTGAGCTCTGGCCTTAAAACGTCACTGCCTGAGCTCTCTGAAGACAGGGTGAGGCTCATTCATGGTCTCATGGCAGAGCCCAGTCACGTGGGACCACCCAGGCTGGGTGACAGGACCCAACGTGGTGAGGGTGAGGGCCCAAGTCGGGAAGATGCTGGTGGGTGGGGTGCAGAGATGGGTAGGAGGGGGTGCAGAAGTCCAGTCAGTCACTTGCCAAGCCTTCCTCCATGATGCCCCAGGCAGCCCCACTCCGCCTGTCTGGCTGTCAAAATAGTCACAGCCTCTGTCAGTGGCCAAGTTGTCAGTCAAACAGAAGCTCTAAGGGTCACATGGGGGCCTCTGAGAGCAGACAGGCTCACATTCAGAGTCCAGGAGCCTGCACTGCATGGAGACTCCTCTGAACCACCCAGGGTTGAACTGACTATACACAACTCTTGCTCAGACCATTGCCTGGCTTCCAGAATGTTATGGAAAGGGGGCATCAGCATCTCTGTCCACTGGGGGCAGAGGCCACCTGCCCTCTGGACCACTGACCTCTGCTTCCCCACCCTCCAGGCCTTTCCATCAGGACCGTGCAGAGCCACAACCTGGTGTCTCCTGTAGGCCTCCAGGGACAGGGGAGGCTGGTAAGGGGGTGTGAGTGAACAGAGCAATGCTGAGGCCCTCCAGCTGGGGCGGGGGCATCCCCTGGGTCTGGGAGCTCATTCTGTCCCTTCCCGCTCCTCTGCCACTTCCCACTGGCACAGCACTGCCCAGGCCGGGTAAACCTTCAAACCCTCACTGCGTGTGGCCAGCTGCTGCATGGCAGCTTGTCTAGTGCTCTTGGACACTGCTGGGGGTGCCCGGGCAGAAGTGACCCCGGCAAGGCCCCAGCGCCCCTCCAGCCCCACCTGTGCCCATGCCAGTCCCCTGCCCAGGCAGCCCCCTCGTCATCAGCTATCCAAGTCCTCTTTTCCTTGAAGACACGGGATCCTCACCTTTTTTGAACCCAAAACTCCTTTGGCAGGCTACTGAAGGCTATGGCCTCCTTTCAAGCATGTGAAATGAATGGTCAACTGTCCATAGAATTCTCCAGGCACGAATACTGGAGTGGGTGGCCATTCCCTTCTCCAGGGGATCTTCCCAACCCAGGGATTGAACCTGGGTCTCCTGCATTGCAGGCAGATTCTTTACCATCTGAGCCACCAGGAAAGCCCAAGTTTTATGTAAAGGAAACTATGTAGTATTGAAATAAATTTCTAAACTCTTTAAAGATACAGACTCTTGACACAGCAACACCTGTGCTTCCTCAGGAATATGTTAAAGAGCCGGAGCTGGCAGAGGACCCCTGAGATACTGAGGGGGGAAACGCTCAAGAGACGAGACACCAATAAAGCCAGGGGAGCTACTAACACACGGAGTCCTGTTGCTACGTTCATGGCCACAGAAAATGCTGCTGATCTCTCAGGGGGTGGTGCAGAGACAGGTGCAGTTGTTTCCACCCAAGTCCACTGACCTGCTGAAGGCCATCTGTGAGAAGCCTCTTGCTCTGAGGCTCAGCCCTAACCCCAGCCCTTCTATGGCTCCTCTGAGGAGTCTGACTCTGCAGGCCCCCCTCCTGTGAGCTCTAACCGCACTGAGGGTGGGCTCTTTTCCCCAAGTCTACCTGGCCCAACACAGCCCCAGGCGCTTGCCAAGCACAATGCAGGAACCCCAAAATGCTGAGTGGATGGACTCTCCTGCATGCCCATCCCAAGTGAGGGAACAGGTAGGAAAGTGCTGCTTCTCGGCTGCCTAGAAGCTGGGGGCTGGACAGCCACGGCAGCTCAGGGGCCACGGGGCTGGCTGCTGGGTGCAGCTGATCCCATAGCCCCCGATACCCTGAGGGCGAGCAGTTAGCTCTGGAGGGACTCACTCCCCATCGGGTGGGCCACCTGGTCACTAGCCCCTGGCACCAGAAGCCCAGTGTGGGCCCCTGGTCAAGGCGGCACCTCCCACCTGCTTCACGTTGTAGCCAGTCTTCGCACTGGTCTCGATGAACATGACGCTCAGTTCTTTGGCACGCTGCTCGCCCTCCTCTATGGTTATCTGCCTGGAGGGGAGATGAGGGGAACCAGTTTTCAGTAGAGAAGGAGCCCCCAGTTGGGGTGGAGGGAGCGGCCTCAGATGATGAAGGCACTTCAGTTGGCCTGAGACCAGGGCTGAACCGCAGGGTTCCCTCAGGGCACATGAGGTGCAGAGCAGAGCAGGAAGCCAGCATCCCCACACCACTCCTTGGCAGTACTGTCCAGTCCAGGAGCTGGCCCTGTGGCTGGTGGGCTGCTGGCCCCTACCCACTTTTCCCAGGATCACCACTGCCAGAGCACACATTTGTCACACTCCGCCAGCTACAGACCACCTCTCTGGGTGGTACCACCAGCCCCATTTGCCAAATGAGCACATTGAGGTCAAAAGTAATGGCCCCAAGGTCATCTACTGCAAAGAAGCTGGGCTTTGAGCTCTGTTTTCTTCACTTCAAGGACAAGATTTTAATGAAGCAGCTTCTCATTCAGAATACTCCCTAAATGGTCAGAGTGCATTTCAGGAGGCCCTCAGTCCATGATTGGTTGCTTTATCTGCCCCAGGAGATACGGAAAGGGTGTCGAGGTGAGCCCTATTCCTGGAGGGCAGCCTCTTTAGGGACAGTGTCACACCCAGACATAGAGCTGGACCAGGAAACTCTGTGTGTTCACGCCTGGGGACCAGGCCCTTCACACTCACTCCAGCATCAGCACAGGCGTTTCCCGGGGCAGGACCAGTGGGAGCCCGAGGGCCACTGTGTCCATGACTGAGCTGAGGCCAGGCCCAGACCATGCATTGCTGGGCTGGCCAGGAACATGTGAGCTTTCAAAGCCTTTGGGGCCCCAACGGGGCCCTTCCCAGATGCAGGGGCCAGGTCAGACAGGGCACTCACCACCTACAAGTCCCAGGACACCCCATCCAGGAGGTGTTGCAGAGGAGGGCGGGGGGTGGCCCAGACCACCTACCTCTTGTCGGCCAGGTCCGTCTTGTTGCCCACCAGCATGATGATCACATCACTGCCCCTCTCTGTCCTGACATCATCAATCCACTTAGAGGTCTGCTGGAAGGAGTTGAGATCTGGAGGTGGAAAGCAGGGATAAAGCTTGGCATGAGAGGTGGCCCTGTGGGAGAGGGGAAGGGTGGGTGGGGAGAGCGTGCACGCTCAGATACCTGGGCAGGGT